>NW_006261964.1:5125306-5187941 GCF_000493195.1 Citrus x clementina | reverse complement strand
CGAACTTTATAGATCGTAAGGAGGGCATTCTGAGGAAGTGAAGGGAATCGCTTGTGAAGCTTCGCTAGAATGTCATTTCTACCCATACTTTTGCCTCAGAATATCAGTTATTATGGAAAACTAAAGTAACCGACTTGATTGTCACGGAGTACCGTTATCCGCCACTTCACCGGGGTAACAAACGAAAGCACACAAACTGAAAAGCAAATTAAAACCCACAAAGAAAATTAAAATCGTCCTCTTATTGAATTTACCTCAAGCTCCAACTGGATGTCGTAAACACTTCTCTCAATGTCTCTGAGTTGGCTTTCTAAACCCTCAACATAGGCTACTAACTCTGGTGGCTGTAGAGCCCAAATGCGATGTGTTTTACAAAATTGAATCTGCCTTTTGAGATGAATTTTGACACGTTGAAGTGGTTTAAAAATGTTCAGAAGGAACGGTCTAAGTAAGGTACTCATGATTAAAAATGATAAGAGAAAACTTAATAGTTAAACAAACACACTTATGCAAAAATAATTTCAATTAGCAAAAGAATAATAAAAAGAAAGAAAGAAAAATCAAATCAACGAAAAGAAAAAAAAATCAATGCAAATCTGGTGGGTCACTCAAATTTATTTCGGTGTTTTCTCCTTGTGGTTGGTACTCTAGATATGACTTTAATCTTTGACCATTAACTTTAAACGTGACACTATTCTTTAGGTTCTTAATTTCAATTGCCCCATGTGGAAAAACAGTATGTACAATAAATGGGCCAGACCAACGAGATCGTAACTTATCTGGGAATAAGTGCAAGCGAGAATTAAATAAAAGCACTTTCTGACCTGGAGTGAAAGATTTTCTCATAATTTGCTTGTCATGGAAGACTTTCATTCATTGCTTGTAAATCTTGGCATTTTCGTATGCGTCATTGCGAATTTCTTCAAGTTCTGCCAGCTGTAATCTTTTTTCTGAGCTGGCTTGCTGCATGTCAAAATTGAATTTCTTGATGGCCTAATATGCACGATGCTCGAGTTCCACAGGTAGGTGGCAAGCTTTTCCATACACTAACCTATAGGGTGACATCCCAATCGGGGTCTTGAAAGCCGTTCTATATGCCCATAATGCATCATCAAGTCTTAATGACCAATCTTTTCTGTTCGGCTTCACCGTCTTTTCTAATATGTGCTTTATTTCTCGATTGGAGATCTCAACTTGGCCACTGGTTTGCGGATGATATGGGGTCGCCACTTTGTGTGTGATGGAATACTTTGTCAAAAGAGCTTTGAATGCTTTGTTACAAAAGTGGGCACCACCATCACTGATTATTGCTCGAGGGAATCCAAAGCGTGAAACAATGTTGCTTTTCAAAAACCCTATCACCACCTTGTGATCATTGGTTCTACATGGAATTGCTTCTACCCATTTCGATACATAGTCAACAGCAACCAATATGTATTGATGGCCAAAAGAACGGGGAAAGGGTCCCATGAAGTCGATACCCCATACGTCAAAAATCTCAACCACTAAAATTAGATTTAGTGGCATCATGTTCCTTCGTGTAATGCTCCCCATTCATTGACACCTATCACATGAAGAACAGAAAGTGTAAGCATCTCGAAATATAGTTGGCCAATAGAAACCACATTGTAAAACTTTTGTAGCTGCTTTCTTAGCACTGAAATGGCCTCCACAAGCTTGTTCATGGCAGAATGAAAGGATATTGTGAATTTCACTTTCTGGGACACATCGTCTAACAATTTGGTCTGCACAATACTTGAACAAATAAGGGTCATCCCAAAAGAAATTCTTTATTTCCGCAAAAAATTTGGTCTTGTCTTGCTTGGTCCAATGCTCTGGACGTTTACCTGTAACAAGATAATTAACTATATCAGCATACCAAGGTAATACTTCCACACTCATTAATTGTTCATCTGGAAATGACTCATTTAATGGTAATGATTCTGTAATTGTGTCAAAATGGAGACGAGAGAGATGATCCGCCACAACATTCTCGGTGTCTTTCTCAGCTTTGAATTCCAAGTCAAATTCCTGCAAAAGTAACACCCAACGAATTAGTCTAGCTTTTGCATCTTTCTTTGTGAGAAGATATTTAAGAGCAGCATGATCTGTGAATATAATTATTTTACAACCAATGAGATAAAATCGAAATTTTTCTAATGCAAACACTACTGCTAGCATTTCTTTTTCAGTAGTTGAATAGTTCAACTGTGCATCATTCAATGTCATACTAGCATAGTAAATAACATGGGGAATTCAATCAACTCTTTGTCCTAATACTGCTCCTACTGCATAATCAGATGCATCACACATGAGCTCGAATGGTAAGCTCTAGTTTGGGGGCTGAATATGGGTGATGATGTCAACAACTGCTTTAATTTTTCAAACGCCACGAGACATGAATCAGTAAAGATAAAAGGTACATCCTTAGCAAGTAAATTGCATAAGCGTCTAGAAACTTTGCTAAAATCTTTAATGAAACGTCTATAGAAACCAGCATGCCCAAGGAAAGATCTTACTTCTCTGATTGTTTTGGGTGGAGGAAGATTAGAAATGAGATCCACCTTGGCTTTGTCAACCTCAATACCTTTGCTTGAAATGATGTGACCGAGAACAATACCTTGTTTTACCATAAAATGACACTTCTCCTTATTTAAGACCAAGTTCTTTTCGATATATTTCTGCAGAACTAGTGTTAGATGATGTAAACATTGATCAAATGAGTCACCAAAGATAAAAGAGTCATCCATAAAGACTTTAAAGAATCGTTCAACCATATCAGAAAAAATGGTTAACATGCATCGTTGAAATGTGGCAGGTGCATTACATAATCCAAATGGCATCCTCCTATATGCAAAAGTGACAAAAGGGCAAGTGAAAGTAGTTTTCTCTTAATTTTTTGGTGCTATGGGAATCTGATTATATCCTGAGTAGCCATCTAGAAAGCAATAAAATTCATGGCCTGTTAATTTATCAAGCATTTGATCGATAAATGGTAAAGGAAAATGGTCTTTACGTATGACAGAATTCAACTTTCTATAATCAATGCATACACGCCATCCTGTAGTTACTCTAGTTGGTATCAATTTATTATCAGCATTGATAACTACTGTGACTCCTGACTTTTTAAGGACAACTTGTACAGGACTGACCCATGAACTATCAGAAATTGGGTAAATGATACCTACGTCTAATAGCTTAAGGACTTCAGTTCTAACAACTTCTTTCATATTAGGATTTAACCGACGTTGCATTTCCATAGTAGATTTAGCATTTTCATTGAGGTGAATGTAATGCATGCAGTCTACTGGGTTTATATCTTTTATGTCTGCTATGGTTCATCCTAATGCCCCTTTGTGCTCTTTTAAAACATCCAACAACTTACCTTTTTGTTCGTCATTTAGGGATGATGATATGATTACCGGCAGAGTACTTTCTTCTCCCAAAAATGCATATTCTAGAGTGTTCGGTAATGGTTTGAACTCGAGTTTCGGTGGTGATTCTGATGATGGGATGAGTTTTTTCTCTGATGGTGCTAGTTGTTCAACTCTTGACTTCCATTTATTAGTGTCCATGGATGGTGCTGAGTCAAGCAGTGCGTTGACCTCATCGATCGATCTATCAATATCAAAATCCAAACCAAAGTGAGTTAAACATGTTTGTAAAGGGTCATCACTAAGGTTTGAAAGAAAAGTGTCATCAACTAATGCTTCTATTAAATCCACATCAACGATTCCATCATCTGCATTGTGAGGTTGTTTGGCAATGTTGAAGATGTTCAGCTCCATAGTCATGTTGCCGAAGGACAACTGCATATTTCTAGTTCTGCATTGAATGTAAGCATCGGCAGTTGCCAAGAAAGGTCGGCCTAGAATAATTGGGATGTGCTTCCTTGAATCCTGTATTGGTTGAGTGTCAATTACAATGAAATCAACAGGAAAATAAAACTTGTCTACCTGGATAAGTATGTCCTCCACAATACCTCGAGGTATTTTCGTGGACCGATCTGCAAGCTGTAACACCACTGGAGTTGGGTGTAATTCTCCAAGTCCAAGTTTCACGAATACAGAGTAAGGCAAAAGATTTACACTAGCTCCTAAATCCAACAAAGCATTCTCAATTGTGTGGTTCCCTATACTACATGAGATAGTGGGGGAGCCTGAGTCTTTGCATTTTAAAGGAATTTTATGTTGGAGTATAGAACTAACATTTTCTGTTAAAAATGCCTTCTTTTGAACATGCATATTTCTCTTTTTAGTACAAAGGTCTTTAAGAAACTTGGCATAAGATGGAACTTATTTAATAGCATCAAGTAAAGGGATGTTAACACTTACCTGTTTGAAGATTTCAAGAATCTCACCTGTGGATTTTCCGTTTTTTCCTTTAGCTAACCTCTGAGGAAATGGAGCTTTGGGAACGTATTCTCGTGGGTTAGTTTCTTCTCTCTCCTCCGGTGATGAGTCATCAACACTCACAGGTACAATTTGATTTTCTTTTGTCACCGGCATCTCCACTTTGTTGTCGACTTCTTTTCCTTTTCGCAAGGTCATGACTTCTTTGATCTCTCCATGCTGCTGTGGTGAACTGGTACTTGCTTCATGCACTCCTTTAGGATTAGGCACTAGTTGACTTGGAAACTTGCCTTTCTCAACAGTCATTGCTAAGGTCTGAACTGAAGAAGCAAGTTGTCCCACCATCTTCTCGAGGCTTGAAACTGATTGGGCTTGTGAGTTGAAGCTTGCTCTCAACTCATTTCGTAGTCCATCAATGGTGATGTTCTATTGCTCAATCGTGGAGTGAGTAACGTTCTTGAAATTCTGGAATGCATCCTCTCATGGTCTGGGTTGTGAGTAGTTCTGGTTTTGATTGTATGGTCTAAATGGGGGCTGAGAGGCTTGACAATTTTGTGGGAATTGGTTGCATCGGTGGAGCTGGAGCTGCTGGTCCATTCTGTTGGAATCCTTGAGACCATGAAAAATTGGGGTGGTCTCTCCATCCAGGGTTATATGTGTTGGAGTATGGGTTGTAATTTCATGGTTTTCTCATTACACCTATGGCATTGGCTTGATCTGAGTATGAGTCATAGTTATGTGGCTCTGTTGATTTAGCAGTCGATAAAGATGCTATTTGTCGAGAAATACCTTCAATTATCGCTTTGACTTCTTTAATTTCTGAACTTGACTCACCAATGTGAACCTCATTTACTCCCTTAATTCTTCTAGTATTCCTGAGTGATCGACTCCGTTGTTGGGAATTATCCACTTGTCGCTGGAAGAATTCCCAAATCTCTGATGCACTTTTTGACATTAGCTCTCCTCCACTTGTTGCCATTAGCCATTCTTGCACATTCGGCAATAATCCCTCTAAAAAATATTGGCATTGGTGCCATTTCTCGTACCCATGATATGGACACTTCAAGAGTAGCCCATTGAATCATTCTCATGTTTCGAAAACCTGCTCGTCCTCTCTCTGGGTAAACTCTGAGATTTCCCTGCGAATAGCATTTGTTTTATGCACTGGGAAATATTTATTCAAAAATTTTATTACCATTTGTTCCCATGATGCAATACTATTAGCAGACAATATATTAAGCCATGAACGAGCTCTATCTTTTAAAGAAAATGAGAATAATCTGAGTTTAACATCATCGTCTGAAAAATTCTCGTATTTAAAAGTTTGACAAATAGCATGAAAATCATTCAGATGATTATATGGGTCCTCATTTTCTAGGCCATAAGAATGTTGGGAGACAATTTAGCACACTAGGTTTTAATTCAAAACTTCTAGCAGCTACATTTGGGTATCTTATGCATGATGTACTCAAATTAGTTAAAGGACTGAAGTAGTCCTTAAATGGCCTCTCCTGTGGTTGCAAATCCATTCCAAATTTATTTTTAACGTGCTTGTGTGTGCGAAGTGTTTTTTCTAGTTCAAAGTCTATAGGTTTAAGATTATGTAATAATTAGGGGTGGCAATATGGGTCAGGATTCGTTTATTCGATTCGATTCGATACGAATTAAATGGGTTTGGATTTGAAAAAATTGATTCGTTTAATAAATGGATGAATTCGATTCGATTCGCTAATTAAACGAATCGAATGCGGGTTTAAAGATTTTGATTCGTTTATTCGTTTAGGATTCGTTTAATAAACGGGTCATAAACGAATCGAATTCGTTTACTATTCGTTTATTATTCGGTTAATTAAATTACTTTTGTATCCCTAAATTTATTTGAAAACTTTTTAAAATTTAGAGGTTAATATTGTAATTTTAAGCAAAAGCAAAGTCAAAGTAATCAAAGCAGCCGGCCCTAATCTTAATTCTTACATTTCACATCTCTTTACGACTTTACCTTCATCTCTTTCCCTTCGTCTCTTAGCAATTCAGGGTTGATTTCACAGTTTATCAACGTCACTTAACTAGCAAGCAGCAGTCACCACCAAAGTAAGCTCCACTTCTTTTTCTCTTTTTTATTATTTTTGCATCCAAGATTCCAAGTGCTAGCTTTTTCATTTCGAAAGATATGTTGTGATTTGTGAACTATGCATGCTTTTAGCTTTTTCCATCAAGACGATTAATTTCAAAGAGTCCATTAGTGCTAGGCTGTTAGCTTTTTTATTTTTTGCTCATATTCTTCAATTATGTCATTGTTAAAAATTTTAAAAATATATATATATATATAATATTAGTGCAAGCTTTTTTTATTTCTTGCTAATATTCTTCAATTATATCACTGTTAAAAAATTAAAAATTAATTAATTTTAATATATATATATATATATGATCTTTTATTCTTCAATTAATTTGAATTATTTCATTTATATATGTTAATAACATTTTATTTATTTGTTTTGCTGCTTTGGTGATGTTTTGTCATTAATCAGGGCCCTTAAAATAATTTTGAATTATTTTATTTTTAGGAGAATGGACACAAGCCAAAGTAATTCAGCCTACACAATTAACAATTCTAGTGTTGGAGATGATGATGTAAATGACATAATCGAACTGGAAGAAGAGATTGAAAAGGGTTTAAGGCCAGTGGAACAAAAGGCACCACGACAAAGGAAACTAACTTCACAAGTTTGGTCGTTGTTCCGTAAGGTTTCGGGAGATAAGTATCCGGACAACAAGCCGAGAGCGGTGTGTAAAAAATGCAGCATTGAGTACGTGGCTGTGCGTAATTCTGGTACAGGTAATCTAAGAAGACATTATGAAACTTGTGCAAAATTTAAAAAGCGTGATCCTGTACAAATGATGTTAGATCGTAGTGATGGACTGTCAACTCGTGTTCCCAAGTTTGAAGCTCATGTGTTTCGTGAATTATTGTCTTGTGCCATTATTATGCATGATTTGCCATTTCAATTTGTTGAATATGAGGGAATTAGAAGAATTTGGAATTATTTGTGTGATGAAGTGCCCAACATCTGTAGGAACACTGCGAAAGCCGATGTGTTAAAAATGCATAATAGGGAAAAGATAAAAATTAGAAGCATGTTAGAAGAAGCTCCTAGTAGAATATGTTTTACTACTGATTTATGGACTTCTATAACTACAGATGGTTATTTGTGTCTCACTGCACATTTCATTGATAAGGGATGGAATTTACAGAAAAAAGTGCTGAATTTTTGTGAAATGCCAACTCCACACACTGGGGTTGCTTTGGCTGAAAAAATATTGTCATTATTGTGTGAATGGGGTATTGAGAAAAGGATTTTTTCATTGACTGTAGACAATGCTTCGAGTAATGATGTTTGTGTTGTAATGTTAAAAAGTCAATTGAGATTAAGGAATGCTTTGGTGTGTGATGGAGATTTCTTTCATATTCGATGTTGTGCTCATATTATTAATTTAATTGTTCAACAAGGATTGAAAGAAATTGAGCAAGAAATAGAAAAAGCCCGTGAGAGTGTGAAATATGTCAAAGGGTCACAAGTGAGAAAAAGAAAATTTTTAGAGTGTGTTAAGCAAGTATCTCTAAACGACAAGAAAGGACTAAGACAAGATGTTCCTACAAGATGGAATTCAACTTTTCTCATGCTTGATAGTGTTCTGTATTACAAAAATGCTTTCCGTCATTTACAACTGAGTGATTCTAATTACAAGAATTGTCCTTCTGAAGAAGAATGGGAGAAAATAGAAAAGATTGGCAAATTCTTGTCTATGTTTTATGAGATCACATGCATTTTTTCTGGTTCAAAATACCCCACTTCAAATTTGTATTTTCCGAAGGTGTTTGCGGCTAAGGTTGCTTTGGATCAATTATTGTGTAGTGAGGATGTGTACATGAAAATTATGGCACAAAAAATGATTGAAAAATTTGAGAAGTATTGGTCTGATTTTTGTACCATTTTGGCCATAGCGGTCATCTTGGATCATAGATACAAGATGGCATTTATTGAGTTTGCTTATAGTAAGGTTTATGGTCAAAATTCGGAGGAGTTGAAACATGTTCGAGATAAGTTGTTTTCAATTTTTGGTGAGTATAATTTGATCACACCGTCTTCCTCCACTACATCCGTACTCACTCAAATGAGTGATGTTGGTTCAAGTGCGGGACATAATGACAATAGTCAAAGTACACTTAACCAAAGGACCATGGATATGTTCAAGGTATATTTACAATTTTCTTATTTGTTCATTGTAAGACTTACTATTTAGATGCTTGTTTTGAATTTTGACTATTCTTATTTCTTAATTATTTTGTAGGAGTTTGATGATTTTGATAACATGGATTGTAGTGCTTATATTAGAAAATCTGAATTGGAGCTTTATTTAGATGAGCCAAGAATTGATAGAAAGATTGATTTGGACATTCTAAGTTTTTGGAAAGGAAATGGATTTCGTTATCCTAACCTTTCTTTCATGGCTCGTGATATCTTGAGCATTCCTATATCCACTGTTGCATCTGAATCAGCTTTCAGTGTTGGCGGTCGAGTTCTTGATCAATTTCGAAGTGTTTTGAAGCCAGAGACAGTCCAAGCAATTATTACTACTAGAGATTGGAAGTTTGGAGAGATTGGTAAAACTTGCTCATAAAATTTATTTACTTTTCTTTTATAATATTATGTGCAATTTTTCTAATTAAGATTTATTTTTATAAAATTATTGTAGAAAATTTAGATGTCACTGTGGACCAACTTACTCAAAACATTATGAACATGAGCACTAATTGTGCTCCATCTGCAGAGAGTGTCAATGGTCCAAATGACAGTGTGTGAGTGTGGTAGGTAAAGTTTTTATCTTGTTTAATTATTATTTCCTTGAAAATGCTACAAATTTGCTATATATTTGATTTTTGAAATTTTACAATGATTATTATCAATATTGCAGCATGTTAATAACATTTTATTTACTTTTTGGTGTAGGATTTTTGTTTTCAAGGTGACAAAGATAAATGAAGAGAATTAAAGAAATTACATTTCTTTATAATTTGAATTTGAATTATTGTGATTTGTAATATTAAGGATTTGTAATTTGGTATTTGGATGACTGTATAATATGATTTGAATTATTTGTATTTTCATATTTTGTTGTGGGATATTAAATTTGTGTTTTTTTTACTTAATTTTGTTTATTAATTATATTTTTCTAAATGAATCGTAAACGAATCCTGATTCGATTCGATTCGTATAGGATAAACGAATAATAAACGAATCCGGATTCGGTTCGATTCGTTTATCAATTTTGTTAAACGAATTAAACGAATCGAACCGAATATTCGTTTAATAAACGAATCGAATCCGAATCCTGAAATTTCAATTCGTTTAATAAACGAATCGAATCCGAATCCATATAATTTTGACCCAATTCGTTTACGATTCGATTCGAATTCGATTCGTTTATTCGTTTTGCCACCCCTAGTAATAATGACCTACGACCATGCACGCAAAAAAAAATAAAATGAAAATAAAGATGGGAACAAAACAAAAAAAATAAATAAGAGGGAAAAATTACGATACTAACCTTATTGCGCTATTAAAACCTTTCTATAAAAATACATAAAAATAAATACGTGAAATAAATTAACTAAAAATAAATTAATAAGATAGACAAAAAATTACAAAGAAAAATAAATTGAAAATTAAATTACAGAATTTTAAAGAGGAGAAAAAAAAAAGAAATACTAACCTTTAAATGTAGATTCACTTTTTTTTAATAAAAAAAAATTACAAGAAAACAATTAAAAGAAATTATTCACAAAAATTAATTCTATGAATTAAAATTACTTACCACCCCGGCAACGGCGCCAAAAACTTGTTGTGCAAATTTTATTGAACTCGCAAACGCACGAATCTATTGTAGAATAGACTAATGGTGACGAGTGTCGATCCCACGAGGAGGTAGATTTTAATTGTGTGTAGAATTAATTTTGTAAATAGGTGGTTGGATTTGTGGTGAAAATGATTTAGATTATCCTAAAATTGGAATTGAAATGGCGAGAATAAATTTTAAAATTGGAATTGAAATGACGAGAATAAATTGAAGAGCTAAATAATCCTTATTAATGCCAATTAAATCATGAGGGGGGAATCCACACCTCATGAACCACGCTCTAATCAATATGGTACTAAGGGTTTATCGTACCAAATAATAATAACCTTATACTAGGGGGCCGGTGAAACCAAGGCGGTACTAGACAAGATTAGTATTATTTGTCGACGAGAACTCAAAACATCCACAAAAATTAGAGGGGAAGAGAAATTAAATTTACCAAATCAAGCCCATGACACATGTTGCGACTTCACACTTCACCTTCAACCCAAGCTTGAAAGAAAATTAGCTACTCATAATTAGGGGTGGCAAAAAAGCCCGGGCCGGCCCAGGCCCGGCCAAGCCCAGCCCAGGCCCGCGGGCCTAAAGCCCGGCCCGCAGGGGGTGGGCCTGGATATGGGCCTAAAAATTATAAAGCCCGCATATGTTGGGCCTGGACAAGGGCCTAACAAAAAAGCTTCTAAATTTATGAATAAAAAATAAATTTAATTTAAATAAAAAAGAAAAAAATCAAAATATTAAATTAGTTTAATTTTTTATATTAGTATTTGTTATTTTATTAGGTTGTATTGCTAATATTTAATGTATTTGACTATTATTCTATTTATATATTATATTATTATCTTTAATTTAAATATTTTTCTTAATTTAAAAAATATTTTATAATTAATTTAAAAAACCCGAGCCCGGCCCAGGCCCGTCTAAGCCCGGCCCAGGCCCGCCTAGGCCCGGCCTGAGTTTGGCCCGTCCAAATTGGACGGGCTTTTGAAGGGCCTGGACATCGTTTAACTAATGTGGGCTTGGGCCTGGGCTTTGAAAAGCCCGGCCCAAGCCCGCAATTTGCCATCCCTACTCATAATTGAACTAGGGGCAAAATGGAAATTTATTAAAATACATAGAAAATACAAGATGGAGAAGGAATTACAGAAAATGGATCCCAAACATAGATTCAGAGCGATCAAATTAGGGGGGGAGACCCCCTTTTTATAGATATATGGAGTAAATCATGGCCATCGAATTAAAAACAGTTTGGATGCTCAGGATTACGCCACGTCATCAGTCAACAGTACGCGATTTGACCACGTGGATGAACAGTAACACGGTTTGACCCGGGTGAACAGTGACACGGTTTGGTTGAAAATAATCCTGTGTGATGCATGTACCGTACGCGAGATTTTTGGTCCACTGATATGCTGCCACGTCACCATCAACAGTACATAAGAATTTTAGTCCAACAGGATCGTGACACCTCATCAGTCAATGCCACATCATCGATCAATGCCACGTCATCGATCCGTCTATGTGAACAGTGTCATGAACAGTAACGTAGACAATACCGTACACGTGAATAGTACCGTACATGTGAATAGTGCTATTTTTTCCTTTTATGCTCCTCTTAAGGTTTTCGACCGTCCTGAGTTCAAAAGTGATGTCTGTTTTATCGTCTGATCTCTCGTTTATTGTGAAACGACCATGATGCCTCTAAAATACATAAAATACTTAATTAAAATCAAACACACATAATTAAATTGCAAGAAGCTTAAATACATAAAAGTAAGGGTTGTTAGTAAAACTTGAAATGTAAAATGATGATTTTCTCCTTTATAAATATACATTTTCTAACACTCAACACACGTCACCGGTCGGAAAGAAATCACTAGCGGAAATCTTTCAATTCACAGTATATTTTGTCTTTTTTGGATTGTTCAAGGATCTTGTTTTAATCTTCTTCTTTTACCCACACACACACTGCTTTTCTTTACGAATGAATGAAAAATTAACGTTATCTTTTCCAGCAGCGGTTTTTGATGAATATATACAGCGGTTGAGAGCGGTTGGGAAGTTGAATACAAATCAACTTCCCTCTCTCAAACACGTATAGTAACCAACAAGTGGTTACCAAGTGTGGGTCCAGTCGGGTCGGCCCATCTTAGACGCCCACCCGTCCAACAGATACAAATATTTTGTGTAAATGTATGATTTCAATTATTTATAATTGTACGAGGGCCACCTCTTGAGACTATATGGGGGCAACCTCTTGAGGGCCAAAGCATTGTAAAGTGCCATATATAGTGCAAAGTGTCACGTATAAGTCATTATATATGAAGTTAATTTGAATGTTTTGGTTCATTGTCCATAGTTATTCTGATTCTGATTCTAATTGTATTATACGATATATCTATTCTGGACCAGTACTGGGTTTCTATTCTGAGTGTGCACACGATATTCTGATTCTGTTTTTCGTTGGGTCACCGGGACTGTAGGTGACACTTTATGACATGAGCTAACTATCTGATTTTTGTGTATGCGTTATACGATTTTCTTTCATAATTGATTATTATTTTGATATTCTGAATTACCATGAATTTATGTCATCTTATTGAAATATGTTGTTTTATGAAAGTTATGAATTATAATACATGTTTTAAATAAAAGAAGGCTTACAATATTTTTAGTATCGGTAGGGCTAGTGTGTTAGGAATAATTTTACTTACCAAGTTGACGGCTCACTCCTCGTCATTACTTTTTGCAGATTAAGTTCCTTTTGAGAGGTGTGTTTAGCATTGGAGTTAGAGATTTTGTTTCTTTTTTGCTAGTTGAATAAGAGGAGGAATAAACTCATATTTCTTTTAATTTTATTTATGTTATGAACTTGTAATTTGAGAGTTTTAAGACTTTTGTTATATTTATGTCTTAGAGAGAGATTGTTTAGTATTAGACATATGGATTTGTGGATTTTATTGAATAAAATTTGAGGTATTTCAATTTGAGATTGTTGGCATAGGGATTTAAATTTGTAAGTAACCTCCTTCTTCACGTGCTCTGCACATATTAGATTTGGGGTGTTACAAGTTAGCTACATGAATCTACATTTGCTCATTTTGCTCCATATGTAAATCCGCAAGTATTTTTCTAATCCAAATTCCTTGATTTACTGTAGCATTTGCTGCTACATATTCTACCTCTAATGTACTTTGAGCTATTACATCTTGCCTCTTTGAAGACCATAAAAAAATTCTTGATTCAAAACTAAAACAAACACTTGTTGTACTTCTCATATCATCAACAGAACTAGCCCAATCACTATCAAAAAAACCATGAAGCTTAAAATTCTGACAGTAAGAATATTTAATGCCATAATCTGTTGTGCCCTTAATATATCTTACAATCCTTTTGGCTGCTTGAAAATGCACTTCATTGGCGCAATGCATGAATCTTGAGAGCAAGCTTACTGTAAACATTATGTTTGGTGGTTGTAAGAGACATCAAGCAACCAATCCGGCTTCTATATTTGCTTTCATCAACTTTTTCTGCTCCATCATCTTTGCTAAATTTCTCCTTCTGATTCATTGGCGTGCTGATACTTTTGCAATCTTCCATGTGAAGTTTTTTTAGTATTTCTTTTGCATACTTATTTTGGCTTATGAAGACTCTATCATGATCTTGCGTCACCTCCATTCCCAAGAAATAGGATATCAAGCCAAGGTCTGTCATTTCGAATACTTTGAGCATTTCAGCTTTAAACTCCTATACCAGCTTCTCATTACTTCCTGTAACAAGGAGATCATCAACATAAACAAAAACTATAATTAAGTTAGCATTTGTTCCTTTTACATATAATGTAACTTCACTTGGACTTTTAATGAATTCAAGACTTTGAAAGTGTTCATCAATCCTATTGTACCAAGCCCTGGGAGCCTGTTTAAGACCATATAAGGCCTTCTTCAACAAGTAGACTTTCTCCTCATGTCCCTTGACTTGGAGTCCTTCAAGTTGCTCTACATAAATCTCCCCTTGAAGATAACCATTTAAAAGGCAGATTTTACATCTAATTGATAAATCTTCCATCATTTTTATGCTGCCAAAGCAATTAACATCCTTATTATATCCAAGCATGCCACCGGAGCAAAAGTTTCTGAGAAATCTACTCCAAACACTTGATTATACCCCTTCACCACTAATTTGGCTTTTTATTTAGTTACAGAACCATCTGCATTAAGTTTGGTACTGTAAACCCATTTGACTCCAATTATCTTTCTGTGTTGAAGCCTATTCACCAACTCCCAAGTGTCATTTTTTTCAATCATTCTAAGCTCCTCTTTCATTGCTTCAATCCACTTGTTGTCCTTCTCTGCTTTTTTAAATTCTGAGGCTCAAAAATATCAACATTGCTTCTTTCATAAACATCTTATAAGGGTCTTGTACCTCTAATTGGGACATCATCTATGTCGTCATCAACATATTGCAGTGTCTCTGTCAACTGCTTTTTTATACCCTGCTCCAGTTCCATTGTTTATCCTTTATAAACTTGACGTCTCCGCTTACAAGAATTTTGCCATTTTGAGGTTGAAAAATTTTGTAAGCCTTTGAAGAATCGCTATATCCAATAAAACTCCTAGTTCTGCCTTCTTATCGAGTTTGTCTCGCTTTACCTATGGTACATAAAAGAAATAAAGACAACCAAAAGTTTTTAGGTTCTGCAAATTCGGTTTGTAAGCAAACCACACTTCAAATGGAGTTTTTTTCTGCAAAACCCTTATTGGCAGCCTATTCAACAAAAAAAACTGTAGTATTTGCAGCCTCTGCCCATAGCTTCTTTCGCATTTCCTTTTCATATAGCATACACCTTGTCATTTCCATAATCGTTCAATTTTTTCTCTCACTTACACCATTTTGTTGTGGCGTGTAAGGAGTTGTGAGTTGGTGTTCAATACTAGCTTTTTCGCAGAACTTGTCAAAAGTGTCATTTATGTATTTTTTCCCATTATCAGACCTTATCTTTTTGTTGGCTAATTTGTATAGGCAATTATTACCAATGTCAATGTGCAAGTATACAGAACAAGTAATAAAGTGATAAGTATTCAAGACCGTCTCCACAATGATTGATGTTATCAAAATGTTAAAGCAATCACAATATTGCAAATCAACTTAGGATCGAAACAAACAATTGTAAAGTAATTTCCAAAGTAATTAAGGATTGTGAAAGAATTAAATAAAATAATACCGTAACAAAATAAACTAAGTTAAATGTGTCTAAGATTCAATTGAGATTATAGTAGTTGAATGATCAAACTCTCCTAATGGGGTGACTGTTGTTTATCAAGTTAGCACCAATTGTTACAGTAAGTGCTGCAGCACTGGGCAGAATAAATCAGCATCCTCAGCTATCGCATGTTGGAAATCTCATACCTTTAAATCTATTAACAATGACCAGCTGATAATATATTTATGGTACGACATTATACTCTTCAATCTCTCCACCCTACAAGGTGAACACCTATGTCTAGTGTGTCATAAATCTTAACTTCATGTATTGCCCTTATGGGATTCAAGATAACTTAATCCAGGAAACTCAATGTAAGATCAAGTAATACTCTAATAATATCCGCTAAGACATGCCATTTTGCTGCTCTATCTTAACTAAAACTATTAAATGGGTGGTCAACCGAAATAACAGTTATATTCATACAAAACTACTAGAGTAAAATGCTACAGCAGTGCCATAACAACATATAAGAACAGTCAAGAACCCATTGGATTATTTGTCACTCAACTACAAGTAAATTTAGTTCATAATCTGAAAAAAAAAATAAACATAAATATCTTGATCTCGGAATACATCAAAACAATTAAAGGAAGAAGATAAATATAAGTTGAGCACGATGAAAAACAAATCCAAGTAATTCTGCACGATTCTCCAATGTTGCCGAAAACAACACTCTTCAATTTCGATCTTCTTCTTCTTTCCTTTGTAATTATTCTGATGATAATTCCCTTCCCGTCTTTCTATGTGGTGCATGCCTCCCTTTTATATTGCAAATTAGGGTAAACACAAGCCCATTAGCGTGCATGCGTTAAATGAGGAAACATGCGCCGGCCTGCGCCTAAGTATTCTCCCGCATTGCTCCCAGATTGCTACAGCACAGGTTGCTCTAACATCCTCAATAGCACTGCATTATTCCCGATTATGCTTTTCTTCTTTTGTGGCCATCTTTTTTCCTCTTCTTGCTCATCTACTGTCTCAACATCCCATCATGAATTAAGACTTTCTGAGAACCTACAATTATGCACTTGTTTTTAGCACAAATTACTTTTATTCAAGCAAAACTTATTAAGACTCAACTAAAATGAATGTTTATGCAAAATGTAGCCAAAATGTAATAAAAACATCTTATTTGTTCTCTAAGTGATCTTGATTTAAGTCTAGAATTGATGTAATAACTCTCATTTCCTAGAGTTATCACTTTTGCATCCTACAACCACTTTAATTCTCCACTAAAGCTTTATATTTCCAAAATATATTGGCAACCTCATATTTGAATTTGAAAAAATAAATCCAGCAAAATCTGGTATAATCATCAATAAATACAATGTAATATTTACTACCATTTAAAGATGATGTTTTTTAAAGTCCTCCAACATCTATGTGTACAAGTTGCAGCTTGTGTGTTGATTTCCATGTTGTTTGAGGGAAAAGTTTTCTAGTTTGCTTGCCATATTGACAAGCCACACAATCTGCTAGCTTTTCCTCCAATGAAGGAACACATTTCACCAAATTATGTCTCAGCATATATGGAAGTCTATCATGGTGGAAATGCCCGAGCCTTCTATGCCACAATTCTGCAATGGTTACAGTGCTTGAAAAATGCTATTTACTCATTCTCCAATAGATTTAAAGTAAAGCTTTTTTCTTTCATCTTCACCTTGAATACGTATCTACCTTCCACGTCATTGGTCAAGCACTATTTGTCTTCAAATATAACTTTGAAGCCTTTTTCAATCAGCTGGCCAACACTAAGCAGGTTCTGGTCAATATTAGGCACATATAGAACATCAGTAATATACTTCAAACTTGTTAAGCTTTCTAAAGCCACTGTTTCTTTCCCTTTAGCTAAAATAAATTCACCATTTCCAATTTTTACTTTGGAAATGATTGTTTTATCGAGCTCTTTGAAGAGCTCTTGGTCATTAGTCATGTGGTTTGTACAGCCACTGTCAATTAACCAGGAATTGCCAGAGCTTGTCGCGAAGCATGTTGCGACAAAAAGTTGCTCCTCTTCATGTTGCTCCGAAGAAGTGTTTGCCTCTTCAGGTTGTTGAGACTTGCAAACCTGCTCCATGTGTCCAATCTTACCACATTTTCTGCACTTGACATCAGGCCTCCACCAACACTTCCTTTGTGAATAATTTGTCTTTTTGTAGTATGGGCATGCTGGATAGGTCTCATTCTTGTTTTTGTTGTTGTTGTTGCCGACCTTTTTCTTCTTTTTGTTGTTCCTGTCTTTACCTCCTCCTGAACTTTCTGCCTTTGCTTGAAGATCCCTCCATCGTTTCTTCTTTTCTAATCATTCTCCTTTGCTCTAGTGCCTATAATGCATTTACCAATTCTGCCAAGGATATTCTTAACAAATCCTTAGATTTTTCTAGTGAAGAAATTTTATACTCATATATTTCAGGCACAATAACAAGCATTTTTTGCACAATTCGTTCATCAGAGAAGTCCTTACCAAGCAACCTCACCTTATTTACTATACTCTGTAGCTTGTTAGAGTAATCTTTGATGGTTTATGTTTCCTTCATTTTCAGCATTTCAAACTCCTTGATCAAGTTGAGTGCCTGCATATTTTTAGTTCTTTCATTGCCCTAGTATTCCTTTTTGAGGTAGTCCCATATACTCTTCGCTAACTCCAAATTCATAATTCTTGTAAAGATAGTGCTTGAAACAACAGAGAATAGGCAAGCTTTAGCTTTGGACTTCCTGGTCTTCCTTTCTCTGTGGGTCTTAAGCTGAGCCATTGTAGGATTTGCTGGCAGTGGTGGCACATCATAATCTTCCTCTATGGCTTCCTAAAGATCTAATGCTTCAAGATAAATTGTCATTTTAATAGCTCAAGCTTGATAGTTATCACCATAAAAAATTGGTGGTGTAATATGGGAGAAATTAGTTTCAGTTTCCATTCTTGAAGTTAATTATATTTGTGGTTTTTGGGTTATTGTGTTTCTGTTTTGTGTTTAGACTCACACAACTCACATGTCCCTCAAGAAAAAAATGCTCTGATACCAATCTGTAGATTTATTGCAGAGAACAATGCAGAAAATTTATAACAATAAAAGAAAAATATTTAAAAGTAACTAAAGGAAGAGAGATTTTTTAGTGGAACACACTTGTTATTCACTGCAATACTCTTTTATACAAAGTTAAAAAACATAACATGAAACAAAATATCTTCCTAATATCAAGCCACATCTAACCAAATATTCCTGAAGACTTGGTCTATTGACCAATTATTCAGCAAATCTTTTACTGAAGCAACTAACAAATCTTTTACTGAAGCAACTAAGACACGTTTCCAACACAATTACTTGTCCAATAGTACTAGAGATTTCAACACCCAACAAAAAGTACAAAAGCTTAGGTTTCAAATAAGTGGTTACATATTGCAATATTTCACAGAATTCATAGCTTGAAATGCTCTAACGCTGAAGTGCCATCGAGGCCCTTCTTGTGCAAATGCAAAACAAAATCTCGAACCGTGGTTTCCCTGTACTTAGGAGGATTCTCTTCTGATAACAACTCTTTGATAGGTCCATAAAGTTTTGAGGATGGCTGACGTTTGGGGCTAAAGAAGCTTGCCACTGATATTCTTGGTCCAACACGGTTTGCCAATACCCTATGTTCCGCGCTTATGAATTTGTCGTTTGATATAAGCTGAAAAGTGAAACCCAACAAAAGATGTTAGGGCAACCATTAGAACCTAAGTTTAAATTGGTGGCTAGCTCCCCAAAAATAGTATTAAAGACCAAACTTAACAGGGTAGCTCATGGCTTTAACAAATGGGGTGGTTACCGAAATCCCTACCCACCTCGACCCAGAGTGCAAGCCTCCAGTGTTAACTATTAGTAAGGCTTTCCATTCCACCAAATTAATATTAACAACTTAACCCTATAAGGTTAAAGTATCCGACCCGAAAGCTTAAGCTTTTGAATACCAACGTTAACACTATTGTGACCATAGCAATTAAGGATTTTGTTCAACAATATATTGGAGCACGAATTCATGAAAAAGAATGATAAAAAAAAAAATAAAGGGACTTGCCTGTAGAAGGTCTCCAATGTTAATAACTAAAGCCCCAGGACTGGGGGGCACATCAATCCAATGATTTTGATAACAAACTTGGAGGCCACCAATGTGATCTTGAAGAAGCACCGTAACGAAGTCATCGTCGGCGTGTTCGGTTGCGCCCATTGTTAATTCTGGCTGTGGGCATGCAGGATAATAATGGCCCAATAACAGTAGACCCTCAGCGCAATCCATCCCTTTCAGGTAATTTGGGTTCAAACCAAGAGCCTCTGATAACAACTCAAACAATAAAGGTCCCAGTTTCATTACACTCTTGGTGTACTCCATTACTATATCTCTGCAACATTTAATCCAAATTGGTTAACATTTAATTATTCATCCACAAATCGCTTTCCATAAATTTGGATCCAGTGTTAATTCAGTTATGCTAATCTCTTAAAAAATCTTGTGCGACATGTGCATTCATGACAGTATACGGTTAAGATTTAATTATGTATATGTTCATTATCTATCCAATATCTCTATCAATCACAGCTTTCTAAAAAACCAAAATAAAACTCAGATCACCTACCTGCAAGCAGCCGGCATCTCTTCTGGCTTGGGAGGATTAGGAGCCATATTAAAAAGTATGGTGTCTCTCCAATTAGCAGCTGGTGCACTATACAAGTCAAAATTGCTATTGTAACCCACCATTTTTGTGATGTCACGTGTATAGAATTCTTTTTTCAGCTCAAAATCTTGCTCAAAAAACCTGCGCACGCCTTCCTTCACCTCCTCCAGAATACTCACCGGAATCCCATGATTAATCACCTGAAAAAATCCCGACGTCTCCGATGCTTTTCGGACTCTCTCAACAATTTCTTTGCGTTGAATTGGATCTTTGTCGACTCCCTGCAAGTCTACAGTTGGAAAAATATATTGAACGTCACGGGGAACTGGAGTCTTGTCCAAGCAATCAGTTGGTAGATAGAATATGCGGGGAATCCTATCGATTCCAGCATCTACAAGGCCTTTAACGCCAGCTTTCGTGTTGTCGAAAGCTTTTAGTTCACTCTCTCGATCATAGTGATTCAACTCCATCGTAGCTTGAGTTTCACTTGTGCTATTTGCTGCCATTTTAATGTTTCTTACTTCCTTTTATAGTGCTGTGTTTGAAATTTTAGGTGATCATGATGTTGATGTCGAAAGTGTCACAGTCACCCGCCATAGGTGGGAGGCTGATTAATTCTTTATAATTTAGACACCTTTTCAAGTACTCACCTAAAGTTCAAACAATTCATGTTGATCTAGGTGGGAGGCTGATTAATTCTTTATAATTTAGACACCTTTTCAAGTACTCACCTAAAGTTCAAATAATTCATGATGTTTTTGGTTTAAATTGGTGCGGCCCAATAATAAACATATTGAATGTCTAACCGGATACATTTTCCCTAAATATTATTTCGATGGATAGTTATTATTTAATACGACGTTTGCACGTTTTAAAATAAAAATTTAAAATCAATTAAATAATATTATGTAATTATAATACTATGATTAGAAGTATTTTTTTAACTTCAAATTCGTATTTTAAAGGGTACATAAAGATTAGACATGTTTAAATGTCTATTGCAAAGATTGATGGTGTGTTTACTAAATGATAATCGAAATGAGTTAAAATCAGAGTGAACTGAAATAAGAATAGGTGCATAAAAGTTAGTACAAAAAATGGCACAACATTATTATAGATAAAAAAAAAAATCTCATTACATGACAAATTTTCTTATATGTCTTAATAGTTTTTGAGCTCGTTTCGGTACAAACATCATTTTTCAAATGCTAAAAGAGTTTAATGACTAATAAAATACTGACAAAATAAACTATAACATCGTATGGTGTTGTTGTACTGTTAATTGATTATTTTGTTTTCTTTACTCTTAACATCACGGCGTAATAATTCATTTTGTCAACATTTTATCAAATTCTTTTCTCTAAATATCCATGCTCGTGGAACAATACTAGCTAGTGGGATAAAAATTTGGATTGTACGTACATCTAATTGTCATAGTTGAGCAATAATTCAATACATCCACCACGAAAATTTTGTGGTAACTAGCAAGCTTAGGATGGCAAAATAAGTGATGAATAGTTAAAAGCAATGAAAATGATCATATACACTACAACAAAAAGGGCGTATAACAGGGGTCAAAATGTGCCGTTTATCCGTAAGCTATATATGGCAAGAAATATAAGCCGTTGATAATTCATTTCAACATATGCCATCAAATTACTGAATCTTGAAAGTTTTCCTTTTTTAAATGATACAAAAATATGATTAAAATATTTTCTTATTGATTTCATGCATCACAAATTTATTCTCTATTTCATTCACATGATAAAATTACATTTGTTACATACGAACAAAAATTGTATAACTTGAATTGTCAATAAACAACCAATAAAAACTTCTTAAGTTCTATTATTTTGATACAGCAAGTGAAGAGAAAGAGAAAAAAATTGTCTCATTAAAAATTAAAACTATAATTTTCTATCCTTGATGCGAAATCCTTGGCCTTCTAGCAATTCTTCTTGTTGCTCTGCAGCCCCTGCAAAATAAGCGATTTCATTATGTTTGAAAGAACAATATAACAATCCATCATACGTAATTTAGCCAAAAAAATTAGTAATTGCAGCAAGATTAAAAGACAAAACTCCAAAGAAATTAATCCACACACACATACACAATTCCTTCTCTAGTGCGGGTGCCCTTATTTTTCCTCATACCAATATGCTTCTAAACCTTGGGGGTTTACTATAGTCAAGATTTGAATTCTTTTAAACTGCACAGCTTTATAATTCATTCAAAGATAAGCTTATTAAATCCTACAGTTTAAGGACGTGTCCACATAAAAAAAAAAAATTACTGCACCTAAGAATTTTATATATAAAATTGAAAACATCTTAATAAAATGAATATTTTTCATGTCATTACTCTTACAATATAACTAAAATTAATAATAATAATAATTTTAATAAGGAGAAATCAAATTAACATGTGATGATAAAAATAAAAAATAAATCTTGACTGTAGAATATTGTAATTGCCACATATAATTGAACTCTGAAAATTGAGAAATTTTATAATACATCAGAGGTGTTATGTCAACAATACAATAAACAAATAATGTTATGATATGTATACATTTATTAAATTCAATTATACATATTATACATGCATTAATTAATTATATTACCTATGATATATTTTAGAATTTCTCCTGAAAATCTTAAGAAAAATTAAGTTAAGAGAGGATCTGAATTCTTACTCTCTCTTTTTACCATGAAAAAGGTTTCCACTGCATATTTTATTCTTATGCTGTTAAAATGAGATGTGTTAATATTTTCTACAGCATGTATTAAGAGTCCGTTGTAGTATCGACCTTATCGAGGTTGAATAATGGCATAGCTATTAGACACGCCGTCTTTAATAATAATAAATGGTATTTAATTAAAACTTGCCGTCTTCTCAAAAAAAATAAAATTAAAACTTGCCGTAAAACCTCCGACATTATAAATCAATTTTGTTGTTGAGCGGTTGCCGTCATGGCGTCGTGCAACTTTCAAGCGCACATGTTTTAGACTTGGGGAAACTAAATTAACTTGAAAAACTTTACGCCATTGGCTTCGCATGGCCACCCATGGGATAAAAAGTTCTTTATTTTACATCAATAAAGTCTCGGCCTAATTAAAATAAATAAATAAAGTGTGGGCAGATGATAAAAACATGTGGACTCAGGATTAACCACCCGAACTTAATCTACATACAAAAAAAAAAATTAAAACTTGCCGTAAAACCTCCGACATTACAAATCAATTTTGTTGTTGAGCGGTTGCCGTCATGCAACTTTCAAGCACACATGCTTTAGACTTGGGAAAACTAAACTAAATTAAAAATATTATTACTTGTTGCCGTAGTTGAACCAATATCATCAGTTCATCACCATACAACAACGTGTAAGAACATTTGCTGTAATTGATTAACAACGTAGGATGACAAAATGATTGATGGATACATAGTAGAACGTAATGACCATATATTAATTGCTGAAGCATTAGGACCTGAGAAATTATCATGAGCTCCTTTCTTGAAACGAATTGTCGTAATAATTTGGGCGTTTCTGACATCCAGAAACTTGGTAGCGGATTGACTTTTTGTTAATTAATCTTCTTCATCAATACTGAAAATTTATTTGCCTCCATCTGATCTATTAGATTGTTAATTAATCTTCTTTGTCAATTTTGATGACACAGTGCGGAAACAATACTATATGTTGTTCTAGTGTACGTTCTTAAAACTTAAGAAAGAGAATTCTCACAATAGAGAAAAAATATCTCAATTAAGAAAATACTGAATATGATTTATCAAAAGCTTGAAAATGTTTTTTTACAATAAATTATGAATAACAAGCCTATATATAGTAGTAGTTCATTTAATCATAATCCTTTTCAAATAAGAGAAATAATCTATAATTTGTATTAGATTAGAATTACAAATATGATCGAAATAAACTTAATAAAACTAAATAAAATCCTAATACTAAATATTAAATTAACTTAAAATCTAGAATTCCTTATTTATTCTACCCTATATGCTTCCTACATTAGTCTCCTCATCTTAAAAAAAAAACTCATCCTCAAGTTTTATAGTTTTGCTGAAAATAAAAGACAATCTAGAGGATGAAGCTTAAAGTAGAGTAGCAATGCATCTTGGAGCATAAACTTGTAGTCTTTCACATTAATCTTCCTTAAAACTCGAAATGCTTCATACTTTATCTTCTTCATGATCTTATTAGTCACTCTAGAAAAGGTAAAGTCTTGTACAAATAAATAAATTCTAAGCCTCTCAAGTCTTTTGTCAATACAACAGCAACAATCATCACACCGTGGATTTCATCCCAATATTTTCCAAACTTTTCTAACATACTTTTCGCCATATTTTTTTATCACATCACATGAAGAATTAAGCCATGCATCCAATGATAATCTAATTTCACAAATTATTGGAAAAAAAAATAAGTTAGTTGGTGGGTATTTAGTGCCAGAAAACATCTCTATCATAGTATAGAAGGGTTTCAAATGCTCACATACTACTCTCGCCAACTCCCACTCTCCTTCAGTAGGCAAGTGCTTATATGGGTTATCACGATGCTTTAAACGAGTAAAAACATCTTTATAAATCAAAGCAACTTCAAGTATTAAATATGTCGAATTCCACCTAGTTTTACAATCAAACACTAAACTCTTAGAACAATTCAACTTTAATCGGCGATTAGCCGTATCTTCAAACAACTCTATCCTTTTAAGTGATGATGTCCGGTAATTGACATTGTTTCTAACTTTTCCAATCCCATCTTCTATCGCATCTAACCCATCCTTAACAATTACATTTAAAATGTGAGCACAACATCTCATAAGCAACAATTTTCCATTTAATAATAATGAACCAGGAGGAAACTTAGCCAACAAAAGCGGAATCACAGCATCATTAGTGGAACAATTATCAACGGTTATTGTAAATAACCTTCGATCTACATTCCAATCCAACTGATACTTAGCTAACTCATTAGAAAGTGCTTCAATAGTATGTGGAGAAGGCACATATATAAATCTAGACAATTCAAGAAAAGAATAAAACAAAATTACAAATGAGAATAAATAAAATAAAGTACATATAATAAAATTTATTAAACTTCTAAACTAGTACCTTAAGATTTGATTTCGTAGAGTCCATGAATTGTCAATAAAATGCGCCGTCACGATCATATATCCCTTTTTTTTATTAGTAGATGTCCACATTCCATAGTAATGAAAATTTTACTAGTAATATCCTCCAACAAAGCCATTGTCTTAGCCTTTTCAAAATCAAACAGCTTAAAAACTTCTCTTTTAACAATGTTCCTACAAATTTTTCCAAGCAAAGGCTGAACAAAACTCATCAAATCCCTAAACCCTTCATACTCAACAAACCTCAAATGAAGCTCATGCATGATTATCATTCTTGCTATTTTCTATCTAGCAAGTGCTTTATCAAATGTAGTAGGATAAAACGATGAAATTGTTGAAGTTTCAGCATCTTTTTTCTTGTAGACCTTAGATGCTTGACTAGGGCTAGAAGTTGGAGCTAGAGTTGGAGCTGATTTTTGTATACGTTTGGGACACCTATCAATATGGTTTAGCAAATGCGAAGTTCCACTCGATTGTTGTCCAGCAAAACCTTCACCACAATGATTACACACTGCCTTCATTTCTCCATTAATTGCTCTCCTTGTGAAATGGTCCCAAGCTCTAGATGTTTGTCTCAATGAGCTTCTAGGTTGTCCTTCCAAGTTTCGTTTTGTACCTCCACCAATTGAATGAGTTTGTGGATTTTCAGCATTAACATTATTTGAGGTTTGAGGGTTTAATTGAACAACAAGATCTAGATCAATTAACCTTAAAAAAAAAGACATTACAGAGCAGTCATTAACAAGCGACTTCCTTTTTATTTATTTTGTTTGCTTTCTTAATAGACTGTGCTAAGAAAATATTTTGACAATTAAAAGTAAACTTCCATAACCAATAAAGTGAAAAAGTTCAACTTGGCTTAGTTTGTGACGGCTCAAGTAATTGAAAGCAATGCAATTGAAGGAAATATAAACTTCCAGAACCAATAAACTGGTAATAAAAATAACTAAATTTTCAATCAAGCAAACCAAATTAAAAAAACTAACCAATTAGCAGAGCCCATTAATCATAAGAAGTTGATTAATTTCCTCAAAATTCAATACAAAAAATGAGCAAAAATATTTCTAGTAAGGAAAAAAAAAGCCATACTACTTGAAATTGAACAATTTTAAAACCCAAAATTAATCAAATAAAAAGAAACAAAAATAAAACTGCTAAGAATTATGATCTTTTCTTTTCAAGTTGCTTCACTTTTAAAAACGTTCATTTGAAACTTGACACATTAGATTTATGATCTGAATCATCAAATTTGAAACCGGAAATATCAGTGTTGAAAAAAAAAATAAGAATCCAAAGTTATATAAATTCAATTATATAACTTTGAACACTCTAATTTCAATAAAAAAAAATTATATTATTAAAATAGTCTTAATTGAATTTACTATTAAAGACATTAGAATCACTCAACACTAATATTCTCAAATATATTTCTCTAATCTAATCCATTATAAAAGAAAAATACTTTGCTTTCACCCCACCCCAGCAACTTAGATTCGAAAATCATCAAGCCACACAGTTGTTAGCTTTTAGTTTCTACTGCGTTAATGTAAACTGGGAAACGCTTTCTTTTTTTAAAGAAAATTATAATAATCATGAAGAAAGGAAGTTAATCCAGAGGAAGAGCAAATCTGAACAGGATTAATGAATGGCCCATTTACCATTCATATGGAAGAAAATCGGAGGAAAACAAAAGGAAGAATAAAGTGGAATTAATTTAGCCAAAACAACAAAATAAAAGAAAAAAAAAATTGAAACAAATCTATTGATAGTGACCTGCAAGATTGAAGGAATATACGGCAACATAGAATGCAAAGTTATATAACAACTGAACCACATAGTTTTGTCTGTATTTTAGACTACACTAAGAATCCATTATCAATTATTTCATTGCTTTTTCTTTTTAAATTTTTCTATTCAAGCCTGTTTTCCTCTCCAGACACACGGACTCTTTTATGGACACATCTTAAGTGCTCGTGTGTGTGTGATGAATAATTTTATAATTATAATAAATTGAAATTTAAAGGAGAAAATTTGAAAAAATTCATGGTGAGACCATGTGAGAGCTGCCGAGAAAGAAGAGAAGCGAAGAGAGAGAAGAAAAAATAAAAACTAATAGTGAAGCAGAGTCTGCTATTACTTCAGATCAAACGCAATGAATCAAACAAAATTCGAGGAGCGCAAGTGAAGAAAAAGAGAGCGATTTTGAGTTACATACACAGATGTCAAAAGAGAGAGATCAGAGTTCTAGTGCCTCCGCTTGTTCCTTTTCCAATGACAGAGAGAAAAGAGAAGAGAAGAGAAGAGATGAGCGGCAAGTGATGAGCGACGAGTGGCCGGCAAGCAATGAGTGCCGGCGAGCGATGAGCGGCTGGTGATAATCTTAAGGTTTGCTAAATTAATAATCTAGGACATTTGTTTTTCCAATCGGTTTATAATCTTCTTCGGACTAAATTATAAGCCCATATGGAAATGTTTTTTTTTTTTTTGATAGACCATATGGAATTATGGAAATGCTAAAAAGGAGGTTAAAAGTACTTTTTAAGTTTGGTACTTGAGTTGGGTGTTTGGCAACTAACCTTAAAGGTACTTACCAAAATTTAAGATGTTTTATGGAACATTTGTTACCTGTAACACAAAACTTATTACTGGTGACGGAAAATTTGCTTCTGAAAATAAATGAAAAAACTTGTGATCGTTGCTAGCTGTCAGCGATGCAAAATAGGCGGACACAACGTGAACGCCATCATCATATAAAGCCAAATTTTGAATTCTTAAAACACAATATGCATGGGTAGATATGGCTCTATGGTGAATATATTGCAGAGTTGATATTGTATGCTTATTAAACCAATTAATATAATAATTATTTCAATCGTTACACGTCATGGTTTGACGGTCAATTTTATGCCCATAGCATTATGATTGACATTGTCTTTACAAATTTGGTTTGATTGGTTTTATTATAGGCCTTATATTTTACTATAAAAACGCAATGTCATATTTACCGGTGACCAGACCCCATGGACATTGTAAAGAATAATATGTATCAGATTATATGCTGGTATAGGGGCTTTTTAATTACTGAAGGTGCACTTCACAGTTCACACAACCAAATCATTGAATCATGGAGATTAGATAGTTATGCACAAATTTATTTAGATTTTGTGTTTATCTTTGCCACGTGTGTATTTTATAACAGTAGTTGTTAAGATTTTATAACATTAATACTTTTATCCAATTATTATTAATTACAAATCCTATTAAAATTTCAATATAAAACTTAGATAACACTTATCCAAATCATTTATAAATTATTACTTGCGAAAAAGACAATGAACCTTCTATCGTTTGTGAAAAGGAACATAAAATATCTTAACTTTCAAAAAAAGACGTATAACCCCAATTTTTGTTAGTATATTCTATTTGTTTTAATAATAAATTTATTTTTAATTTATAACAACTATTATGTCCCTATAATAAATAAATCAATATATTGAATTAAGACATGTCATTGATGACGAATATAATGAAATCAACTTCTTTTTATTTAAAACTTAAAATTGAAATATAATTATCTTTTGTCCAAATTATTCACTTTAAATTATGAATATACCCTTCCCAATGATAGGATAATAAAAAGTGATGAATAATAGATAAAATTAAAATCAGATTTATTTTCTTCGTAAATTGGGCAAAATGAGATGTTAAATAGGCTTATATATGGATGAAAGGTAAATTGGGCAAATGGGAAGTAAAATTATCTCCCTATTTCGGAATTTATCATTGGGAAGTGTATATTCATAATTTAGAGTGAATAATTTGGGCAAAAGGTAATTATATCTTAATTTTAAGTTGTAAATAAGAAGTTGTTGATTTCATTATACACGACATGTCTTAAGTCAGTATATTGATTTATTTATTATAGAGACATAATAGTAATTGTAAATTAATAATAAATTTACTATTAAAACAATCAAAATTTACTAACAAAATCAAAGCTATATGTCTTTTTTGAAATATTAAGGGGTTTTAATATCCCTTTTCTGAAATCTTAAAGGGCTCACTGTCCTTTTTCCTTATTAATTTGGTGATAAGAGCCATAGGTTTTGTTTCAAATTCCACTCACTTGAAATAGAGGAACTTTTAGATTTAGGCTCCATTTGGTATAATTTCTCAAGTAGAATTTATTTATATAGAGCTTTTATTAATAGAGATTTTACCAAACAAATTTTTATTGTTTGGCTGTCAATGAGAGCTTTTATTAAAAATGAATAGACAAATTTTTTAAAATTATGTTATGAAAATAATAAAATAAGATTATCAAATAAGTAGGAAATATTTCAAATATTTTAATATTTAAAAAAATACAACCTCTACTCCCAAAATTTCAAATTTTGAGTTTTTATTAGCAGGGTTAAAATAACTTATTTAATCTTCAAAAACTCTACTAAAACAGGAAGCAAACAACAACAAAAATTTTAATAAGAAATTATCGATTTAAATAAACACTTATTATTATTAAATAAGATATATCAAAACAAAAACTTACTTTTAATTGATTACACCATGTTTAAAATAAAATAAAAAATGAAGAAGCAAGAAACTATTGTCTCTTTGGATACAAAAAAAGTGAAATACAGCCAAAATAAGGCCTGCACATTATTCAATCCAGGAATAGCTACAATGTACCTGATCAATACATACGTTGGGCACATGAGGTTGGGGAAACATAAGAAAGAAACTCCTTATCAGCTTCAAATTTCACCATATCTTCCTCTTTCAAGTGAATCCATGCCTCAATTCCGTTTCCACATTTGGTGTCCATTAATACAGCAATATTTCTGTAAGGCCAGCCCCCCCAAGCTACCCATATAGGCTTCCCCCACCCAAAATCGGCTTCATATAGAGGAAACCTGCATAAACTTGTATAGTAAAAATTAACCACTTCTCTTCTGTCGAATCCGTCATCATTAATGCTTCCCAACAAACCAAAGTGTTCGAAGACACCCTCTTGTAGTTTTTTCGCATAGTCCTTGTTGATTCTGCCTATGGCGTCTCTGAACATTTTAACTAACCCATAACACTCCTCCCCAATATCTTCCGAAATAATTGTTGCCGTTGGTCCTGAAATATTCCCAAAAGAATCATCAGGCTGTGGCGGGTCCATCCTCTTCCTTAAATTCACCGCATGAACTAACATGGAAACCCTTTCAGGCCCTATTTTTATTTCAGTAGAAGCAGCAAACCGGCTCCATATGAAAGCTGATAAGGCCTCAACGCGCGTTGGATGTATCCCACCAGCATATTTTTCTTTGAGGGCAGCTATCCTGGATCCCCTGAACACAAAACTCTTGCACACAATGTTCTTCTCCGCAGGGAGACTAACTCTGCAAGATTCTCCAACATCCCGCGGTGGAAAGAGCGTCGCGGACAAAAGTTCTGGACAAATTTTGACACTATCATCACCACCACCGCCACCAAAACTAGCAGCAGCTGCCCAATTCTTGATAAATGTAATGAACGTTGAAGCATCTGCAATCTTGTGTGAAACACATGCACCAATTGCAATATTGCCACAGTCAAAGAAATTAACTTGGATAGCGAGAATAAAATTTTTTACATGATCAGGAAGGAACTTGTTGAGCTTTCTAGGATTTGGTTCTCCGATGATTTGTGAGAGATTGCACTTGACTTTAGCCTCCAAGAAAAGGACACCCTTATCGTTGCAGTCTACATAGTCATCGTTAAGGCATCCGGCCAGTGGATAATAGTGAGTTAGCACTTTGGATAGAGATTTTTTTAGGTCACCGGAGATGATATTGTTGCCAAGTTTGTGATCATTAAGATTGTAGAAATAGATCAAAGGGATGTAGAAGGATGGGGATATTTGATCGGTGAAAGAAAATTTGTAAATTTGAAGGTGTTTGGGAGTTGGAGTAGAGGGTTTGATTGTTTCTTTGGAGATCACTTCAACATCCATCTTCACTGTCTGTTACTGCAAACAAAAAGGTTTTTTAATGCTCAAACAATGTCAAATATCCTATGGTGGCCTCCATTCAGTTAATTCGAATACTATTATGTAGAGCTGCAGGGGCGGACGCCATGTAAGACTAAAGGGTGCCATGGCCCCCCTGGGTTTTAAAATATTTTGAGATTTTTGAATAAAATATGAATAATTTACACACTGATCCCTGTACAATTAAGTTTGGCCCCCCCTTAAATTTATAAGTTTAAATTTGGCCCCCCTTAAATTTTCTCCTGAGATCCGCCCCTGTAGAGCTGCAACTTGATCCGACTCATAATCGATTTAAATATTCGAACTATATCATCATGACATAGTTGATGAGTTTATCTAAGAAAAATAAAATACATTTATAATTGCAAATATCAGTAGATTTTTTATACTGTAACACTAAAATAAGAAATTACGTTGTCACTGCTTCCCCCTCGAGATTAAATAAGACGGCAAATAGCAATATAGCAGCATATGTATATGAATTTATGTGTCCATCCCGTATAAGAATTTCTTCTTGAGCAGATCAGAAAGTAAAGCAACAATAAACTTTTTATTTATATATTTTTATTTTTTATACAGAATTACTTTCAGGTGTGGATCCAGTACAATACCTTTCTACGTTATAGGGCTATAAAGACACTAAGTCCATATTTTATAAAGTACATATATATATAGTAAATGAAGGGAGCCCCTATGTTACAATTAATGGAACATACACACTCAACAACAACCACACAAATAATGGGCCCACACAATTTATGTGGTTGTTGTTGAGTGTGTATATTACATTAATTGTAACATAGCATTTGCCAGTAAATGAATACTTGCAAGTGGGCATACTTAATTTGTGAAAAAATTTACTTCAAGACAAAGGTCGGAAGATAGAATATTTTTTCATCTGAGCAAATGGAATATCAGTCTATATACCGCCAAAAAAAAAGCTACATGTTATTCGGAATCTTGTATCAGACTGATGTAGGTCTAATTTAAATGACCTATATAACACGATTAGTCAATTTCATAATTCCACCTTTGGATTTCTTAGAGCAATGCCACAAGTACATAAAAATCCGATTTTGTGGGTATCTCTAGTTGTTCACTAGACCAAAACCTGAAGCCCCTAATGACACCAAACATGAACAAACCACATAGTTGTTCAAAATTTTAAGTCGTGATCCAATATTGACAGTCTTATCTTCTCCATGCTTAGAGATTTTACCGTCGAAGCTTATCAATAAATTTGATTATCTAACATGCACCGGCACCCATCTAAACTCCACAGTGATTCTATGTTATGACAAAACAGCGGCAATCAAGTGCCTCCATCACAACACGCAAAATATTAAACCCCCCCGCATTTTGTCATTTACCCACTTCAGCATTGATCAAAAACGGATAGTTGATCAATCAATATGGACTTAATACTCGAGCGCTAAAAAAGAGATACAAGGAGTTATTTCATATGAAATGGGAACTAACAATATTTTTGGTGTTTTCAACAAACAACAGGGGCTGCAGTGAAAATTACCCTAAATAAAAGTACATATTGAAACCGTCGGATCTGGCTTTGGTTTTTTCAAAGGGTCCCACAACCAGTCAAGAACCTACGGACCAGAAACACACCAATTCTCATTCGAGCTTTGAGCTTACTACGTAATACGTCTTTGAAATTCGAATTTTGTACTTTGTTGTATGAGAAAAGGACAATTAGAGGAGTACGGTCGCGAGATCTTTCAGTTGCTCCAGTGATTTTACTGTATTGCCCTTAATAGCGAAGCTTTACCGAGTAAGCACCCGCGGACAGACACGGGGGCATCCGTTAATGAACAAAACTAGCTCTATATTTTGCCAAAAAAAAATAGCTCTATATTTTGTGGTTAAGGCAAACCTCAGGGAGGTAATTATTCAAGTTAATTCTTAATTGAAAAATAAAATGTGTCCCACAACTTTGCTGTCTTTGTGAGGAAGTTAAATTACGATAACTAATTACTCTCATAATGTAAAACCAATAAACCAGTATCCATCCACAATCCTAGATTCATCAGTAGAAAGCAGTGCACTATGATTAAAAGACTAAAATATTAACTCTAAATTCAATTCAATAACGGTAAATTGACTCACTAAGATCACGCCCTTAGAGTAGAATTTTTTTTTTGAATCTCAATAAACAATAACGAAAACCCTGATACAAGCTTTGAAGCATGCATAGATCCACCTCAGATACTGAACATGAAACTAGACCATCACGTTACCGCAAAGATATCTTCAACCAGTTTTGGTTTTGGGAACCTTTCTCTTGAGTTGTCTCCTTGGCATTGAGTTCTTCATGCCAATGAAGAAAAGCAATGCCCCAAGTAGCGCCAAGCTCTGCAAAATAGAGGGGGAGAGAAAGTATTTTACAAATGAACAGGGCCTCGACTCATTCAATCATAGCCATGACAATACGGAATAAATAAATAAAAACCATAGTATAAAAGTTACAGGAAAAGGAAAGGGAAAGCTCGTAAGTGCTAACCTGGGTAAACTTAATGAAGATTTGGCCAAATTCCTTCTTGTCAGCATCATAGTTGTAGAAGTCATACAATATAGGAGTGGCAAGTGCCTGGTGCAGAAGCTGCAACCAAGAACAAAAGTGGCTTCAATAATTAATCAGTTGAATACTAATTTAAGAAACAGAGGCTACGGTACATACCAAAAGATAAGCTCCAAAAGAACTCCCAAAGATGAAAAGAAGGCCGCCGATACCCTTCAAGGCTATTGCAGCGGCAACCAAATACTTAATCTGTGAAGAACAACAGATAATGAATTCATTTGATAGAAAATGCAAAATTAAAAGTTAAAATCCATCAAATAACTAAGTTGAAGAAAGTTTGAGCATATCGCACTTCAACATCTGGAACTTGCACCCCAGTATGAGATAACACATGCTTTGAGAAGATGTGGAATTTAGGTTCCAAAGACTTGGCTGCTGGCCCACCGTCGACGCCAAATTCATTGAACCTATAAGCAGGAACAATACACAATATTAAAAAAGCACAGAGATAACCAAACTGCAGTTGAAACAGGACATTGCTCACAAATGAAATTGTTTGTCCTCACAATCGCAACTACCAAAAAAGCATTCATCTATTTTTTGCAAACACACATTCATATTGTCCTATTTAAAACCTGAAATCCTGAGCTAAGGTAGCCGCCAAATCTTATTGCTCCGAAATACAACAAATTGAATAAGGCACTGTTAACATTATTGGGAAATATTTAGCCAATATTCTTCTATGACACCAGCCCTTCAGCCAATCATTAGCACTGAAAAATAAAAAGCATCTCTTCCATGAATCAAACAACCCAGCTCAAAATAATCGCCCTACCTCCTAAGGGTTTCTACGCACTGAACACAACATTAAAATTTAATAACAAAGGCTTCTTATTCATCTTTCCAGTTTCTTATTTAAATAGAGATGCAAGACATGACTTTAGAAACACAGCAGCACAGAGTGACAATAGAATAAGAAGGACTAATCTTAACCTTTAAAAAAAAATTAAAAAAAAAAGTAAAGAACCTGTTAGCATAATTACAAACTACCATCCATCAAGTGATTACTCATCTCCTCACCTCACTGCCACATGGTGGTGCAAGTGTGTAGTAGCATTACTCAAGAAACAATAGTCAATATGACATTATTACATATCATTTTTTTTTTTAATTCACGTTATTACATATCATTAAATAAATAAAAACTGTGAATTATTTTACTTTCCTCCTACTTCCACTACCCATGACTAGAAAGGATATTGCGGTTAAAGGAATCAAGCATCCCTGATTTTCCTTTCTTATCCATTCAAACCTAATGCAATTAAGAGGTAATCATAATAACTTTCCACCTTTTGTTCCTTTCCTTTCCATCCAAGCAAACTCCATTCCAACAAACAAAAGAAAAAAATTAAAAATTAAAAAATTCAATACCAAGTAAATCAAGCAAACAATTGACAATTCATTTAAAATAAATAATAAATAGAACTACTTGAGCATATCTGTTCTATGAATCCATTCATTAGAAACTGACACTAAAAAGGGTAAAAACTAACTCCGAGCAGCAAAATTTCGGGAAAGTCAAGTAAACTCTTTAGTTCCAAATCCATTCAACACAGATCCAAGCAAATACAGACCAAAATGAGCAACAAAACCCTAGCTTTTCAGCTCGTAACCACCAAAGATTCAAAATTTTCCCTCCATTTCTCGGCAACCAAAAAAAGCAACACTCAAAAACACTTAGAAGCACGTAAATTAAAAATATTCAAGTACAACAAAAGAGCAGATCTGATGCAAGTTTAGCGCTTTACTCTTGCCAAGCGGATAGAAGAAAAATCGACGCGAATAAGACTCTCCCGACGAATGAAACGAACGCCATCTTTTTTTTTTTGATCCGTTGCAATAGTACGGACAGGACAGACCGAACCGAACCAAAGTGACCGAAAAAACAGAACACGCAGTTGCGGTTTATGAAAATGAAAAAATCGCGAGGGCCTGACTATCAAAATCTAACCCCGAGTTTTTGTGTTCAAATCAAGACACCGCGGAGTTAAACAAGGGGCGGCGAGTTATATATACAGCAATAATCTTATTAAATCCCTTTTTTTTCAAGATTTGGCCCCACTTTGCGCGAGTAGGCAAGAAGGAAACACCCTGCTTGACTTTTTGGGGCGTGGTGTGACGGTGGGGTAGACACGTTCGGCTAGCCAATGGGGAAGGGTAGTTGCGGGGATGTGGACGGACCAGAGAGCGCGTGCTGAATGGAGTTTGTGGCGGGAGCGTGGGGAGGTGATTTTCTTGGTGTGAGTTCTGAGGGATGGTGTCAGGAAAATGGACATCATGTTTGTCGGATGAAATTACAAATGAGTCCCTGGATGGAATTTATTTGCTTGTTGCCGAGTCGTTGTTTGTGTTCACAGTTTGAAATTTGAATGTTGAAAGACTTTATGAGTTGTTCAATAAGTTCGGTGCGAATCCATCCCACGAACTTGCCACTTGCCGAAATATAAATAAATTATTTAATTTTGGGATCTGCTACTTACCTTCCATCAAAGTCCATTCTAAATTAAATTAAATAAAAAAAGTGCATTTCTAATATTTTTAACAAATATCTTAATTAATTAATTGCGACCATCACACTTCACTATAAACAAGCTAAATTAAACACAAAAGTCCAATTGATTACAATGAATCGTTTTTAATATTGTTCACATTTTTCGCTTAATTCTTTTAAATTCTAGTTTAATTTGAGTAATAAGAAATTTCTTTTTTTATTAATTGAACATTCACATTCATTATATGAGACTCAAACTCAAAAGTTTAGTCTTAGTAAAATTATCACTAATCAGTAAATTTAGGCCTTGATCTTAATTAAAGTGATATGAAATGCTTAGCTCAATAGACAACAATTCTACGTGGATTGGAATTAATTAAAAGAATAGACGACAAAATAAATTTATTTTCTTCAATGACTGAATGAAATGATCAGCGAAAAATATGGGTGAAAGATCAATGATTTTGCATCTCTCTGGACTTGGCTAATTATATGGAAGTGATAGGAGCGTGTCAAAATGTAGGTGCGACGATAAATGTGATTTATTGAACTTTTGTTTTCCTAAGGATAACTTTGACAAAAGCATGGGAAATTTACAAATAAGGACTCGAGGAGAATTTTCAATAGGTATAATTAAATACAGATTAAATTATTTATTTTAAAAATTTTTCAGTAAAGTGTTTGCGGCTTAACTTTAGTATCACGGTTAATTATCACTCACATCTGTTTGCTAATCTTCATAACCAAGGTAATGTATTAATATCATGAGAAAAATGGTGAAAAAAACAAAAAGAAGAAAAAATTATCAGATTAGCATATCACATGTGAGAGTACGAGTTTCACTCCTCATATTATTATATGGGGATTTAATTCCTCTCTTAATTAAGTGGAGGCGGACTTTTCTCTTACGAAATGTAAATAGAGTAAACGTCTCTCGAATGTTAGTGAAGATAAAAATTTGAATAGTGCTTCATAAGTTCGATGTATATTAATCCTAGTAATTGCCTAACTGATTCTAATAGTTGTCTAATTAATTTCAATAATTATGTGATTGCAAATATAAATAATCATTTAATGTAATATTAGTTGTAGTAACATAACAATGTACAAGATTTGCAATCGACATCCCAAATCTTAATTATTGTTATTTAATTAATAGTCAGGCCACCACCATTACATGTTACTATTAATTGTTGGATCAATGCACGTTCCCAATGGATCCAAATATTCAATTAAGTTTGGCTTATATCAGACTCAAAGCACTTTCTTTAAGCCCTTTACTTTATTCTTTGTTTGTATTTTTTAATTTACAGATCGACAAATTCAAGATGCAAAGGCAAAGCCGCAGAGAGATGCCACAAACTCATCGAGAAGCCGATGAGTTAACAGATCGATTAATCAATGCACGTGATAACAACTCACTACACAACACAAAGAGGATCAAAACAGATAGATTAACAATTTCTAAAATTGTAGAGAAGGATTTTGATGAATGTGGGCTTTTACCAAATTTTATAGTATCAAACAGGTTTTTGACAATTTTTTTTAATTTGTTTAATTGGCATGACATTATGAACTACAATAAAAAAGAAAAAAATCTGCAATTTTTTTTCTAAATGTATTTTAATTGTGTGAAGAATTAATTATATTTTATTTATAATACTCATTGATAATACATTATTTTGAGTATTGTAGACCAAATACAACTAATTCTTCGGATAATTAAAATGCATTTCAAATCATGATCTATTGAGGAGGACAAAATAAACAAATAATACAGAGTATTTTTCTCAAGTCTTTTTTTCTTTTAACATTTTGAACGACATCCGGAAATCTTAATTAAAATAAATAATTTCTTAATATATATATATGTGTGTGTATAATGAGTTTACCGTAAAAAAATCTAATCGTATTGAAGTTAGGAAGTATAGTCTTGTTTTATATACATATATATATAGATATATATACACATTGCTAATCATGTCAAAGTCATGTGCAAGTTCGACTATTTTTTATCATATTATTTTTTCAAATATGGCATGAATTTATTCGTTTTATAATGTCTAACATTATGTGGATTTGGGAAGGGGCTCATGCCCTCATGGGGACCTAATTGGTAATTAAGTAAAAGTCAAACCAAAACACCCGAACTTGCACCATTTACAATCTTTCTCCCTCATTAATGTAATAACATCTAAGGTCCCTAGGATTTCAAATTTTTGTAATATGAAATAGGATGTTTATCTTTTATCAAATAGTCTCCTAAATCTTTGGAAGTGTAATATCATAAATAATTCCAACCAATCGTACTATGCGAATTAACACTAATGGTGCGTTTACTTGTCAGTAATCGGAATGAGCTGGAATCGGAATTGGTTGAAATCGAAATGAGCTAGAATCGAAATTAGAATAAGTTATTTACTTGAACCGTAGGAATCGGAATCGGAATGAGTTAGAACCCATTGATGTGTTTACTTTATCTAAGAATCGGAATCGGAATAAGTTAAGTTGTTTTAAGTTACTAAAACGCCCTTAGTTGTTAATAACAATAATAATAATAATCCCAAATAATAATAATAATAGTTTTCCTTTGGTATTAATGATAATAATAATAAATTTAATAATAACATTATAAATAAATAAATAATAGTCATAATTAATTATAATAATGAAATTAAATAACAACAACAACAACAACTACTACTACTACAATAATAATAATAATAATAATAATAACAAGCAAACAATGAAATAATAAAAACACCAATCTATATAATTTTAATATACAATCAGTGGCCAAACAATATAAGAAATTAATAATTTAAAATATAAAATTATAATTCCCAAACAAACATTGTGCTCCTCTTCACCGGAGGTAGTAGATCGCGACGACAAACGGCGGCAGGACAAGTGCGACCACAGCGACAACAGATCAATCGCGACCACAGCAGCAGATCGCGACGAATTGCAGTAGCAGGTCGCGACAGCAGTAGATCGTGACGAACGACAGCAGCAGATAGCGAGCACGTCGGCAGATGAAGAACGGAAGCTTCGATGACTGGTGCCTGCAGCGGTGATAATGGTGACTGGAAGCTTCCGGTCAGCGGTGAACGGGCGGGAACGATCAGGCGATGGCATCCAGCTTTCGAAGAGGAGAACACGGGTCACGGGTTCTAGGGATTTTGTTTGTTTTTTTTAATTTTCGGTATTTATATTTTTTTATTTAAATGAGGATAGTTTAGGAATATTTGAATATGATTGGGGCTAAAACGAGAAGTCCCGGGAATGGGAGACTGATTCCCACCTCTCCCATGGGAATCAATCTCCCATTCCCCATTCCTAAATAGTTGTGGACCCCACCATTTTGATTATGATTACTTCTTCATTTTTTCGAAGTAAACGCGTCAATCATTCCGATTCTGGATTTTAATTCCCCAATCCGTGAAATAAACGCACCATAAAAGATTTTCAACCATCCTACTAGGGGCATGGGACCATCTTTTCCTTGCACTCTCATTTTGCAAACAAAATCATAATTTTTTTTATTATACCATAGATAGGGTATGGGACCATTTTTTCCTTGCTCTCATTTTGCAAACAAAATCATAAAATTTCTTTTTTATTATACCATAGATAGGGTATGGGACCATCTTTTCCTTGCTCTCATTTTGCAAACAAAATCATAAAATTTCTTTTTTATTATACCATAGATAGGGTATGGGACCATCTTTTCCTTGCACTCTCATTTTGCAAACAAAATCATAAAATTTCTTTTTATTATACCATAGATAGAGCTTACCATAAATCTTTTTATTGTTAATATCCTATTTTATTCATTTTTTGTTCTTTAATAACTATGACAAAATTTATTAAGTTGATCATAATTTTACTTTCTTCATGCCTCAAAAGCTTTTGATATAGAAGATTCTAAGCCATTAAAGATCGATTTCAATAAACCCATACCTATACTAATTAAAAGAAGATGAGTAAACTTTTGGGTAAAAAAAAAAAAGGAGCACAAGTAAAGTTAAAGAACTAGAGAGATATCTCCAATGAAGCTCAAAATTTATCAAATATGTGCTATTTTTCAAGCTTAAAATGTACTATTTTTCGAGCTATCTCTAGGCTTTGGTATACATTTTTTTTCCTTTATGTTCGTTAATATAATCAAAATTGTTTGATTATAATTGTATACTATTTATAAATATTATAGACTGTAATATAAATATTTTATTATGTTATTGTACTGTTTTGGTGTAGTAATTATAAATATTGTAGACCATAATATGGGCATTCTATTATTTTATTGTACTGCTTTGGTGTAGTAATTTTGTGATGGTTGAATTAAAAAGGTCGCTTGGTTGGGAACTTATTTGATACAAAACAGATATATGATATCCGAAATTAAGAAACATAGAATGTTAGGGACCACAATGTGATTAACGAAGAAAAAAAATTGATCACATAATTGCGTGTCGATCGCAATGTTCTCTCTCGTCTAAAATTTTAATTTGACCATTTAAGACATCCCATCCCATCCCATCACGACGAACTCAAACCACTAACCACACAAAGCAAGCAAATCAAAATAAACTCCATTAATATTTGAATTTTTATTTTTTCTTTTCGTTTTAAATTCTCTCTTTCGAGGAGAACGAGAAACCCGACCCGAGATTCACTGTCGCGCTGTACCAGAAAACACGACTCAATCTCAACTCGAACTCGAACTCGAACATGGGTTTCTTTTCGTTCCTCGGACGAGTCCTCTTCGCTTCTCTCTTCATTCTCTCCGCTTGGCAAATGTAAGTCCTTTTTCTCTTTCTTGATATAGATCTACGGCATAAAGCTTTTTATTTTTTATTTTTATTTTAAGTATTGGTCTGGGTTGTTGCTTGCTAAAGATGTTTGAGATTTGTTTTATTACTGTTTTATCCCTTAGATCTGTCTAATATTTAGTTCTGTTACGCCGTCTTTTTCGATATTTGTATGCGTAGATGCTGTATCCTGTTGTATGATTTCTCTTTTGCAATAAATTATTTAACTGATATTTTATAGTTTTGGTTGAAATTGTTATTTAAAATTATACTGCCTCAAGCATTGAGATTTCGGGATGTTTGCTTTGAACCATTGGTAGTGTTAAGTGATGGTTAGTTGTACGTGGGATTTAATCTTTCCTTGATTTTGGGTATCGTATCATTGCCGTACAGATCAAACAGCCTTCTGCTGTATATGTGGCCTATGTATAACACACAGAGGTTAATTAGACGAAGAGATCAAATTCTAGATTCTTCAACATTTTTTTAGTTGATAACTGCTACCCTCATTATGTGAAGTATCTTTTTTTTTTCAAAATTAATATATTTCCAACTACACTTGCGAATTGGAAGCAAAAAAAATTTGATGTTGTGTTCTTTCAATTTGAATTATGACATGCAAGTAATTGCTGTGTTCCTCTAGTTAACCATCTCTCACTCTCACTTTTGATATTTCACATATGCTTTCTTCAACAGAACAAAGAAAATATGTACCAGAAGGAAATAGTTATAAAATTTTAGAAACAGGAATAGCTACTACTTGGATAGAGATGAGTAATTTGAATATATTACTATTTTTAGGACATAACTGTGCCCTAAAGTGCATGGATAGGAATGAACCTTGCTGGCTTAGAAATTGGTTGGCTTACAGATTTTAGTTTATTTCAATTTGCTCTATGATTTTCCTTGCTTGCATTTTGCTGGGGACTTCCGTTCTCCTGTGGCCTTGCCACCAATTATTGTATACTCACACAAACAGAAAATTTGGGTGGTTCTGTCAGTTATATTATGGCGCTTCAATTTTTACTTAAATTTGATAAACTAGATTCTGTTGACTGTTTTTACTATAATGGTTTCTTTCTGAGCTGGGATACGTACTATATAAATCTAGGAAGCCTCTATAATCACATGACATGCGCATGATCTAGGTTTAATGATTTTGGCGTTGATGGAGGGCCTGCAGCGAAGGAGTTGATACCTAAGCTTGCTGTTGCGAAGAAACATATTTCTAAACTACTGGGGATAGCAATACCGGATGTAGAAGTATGGCCTCTTTATTCTTTAGCTTTTTATTTTATTTTATCTTTTATATTGACCTTCAACGTTTTTAGCTTTCTAATTCTATAGGGCTTGTTGGTTATTTATTTTAATTTTGATCTATTTGTGTTTAAATTGTTTTACTGATTGGGAGATATTTTATACAGGTTAGGCACGTAGTTGCCACAAATATCTTTCTGAAAGGAGTTGGAGGGTTTCTATTTGTATTTGGCAACTCCTTTGGAGCTTTCCTCCTGGTGAGGGATTTTCTTCCTTTTGGATCTTAATTAATTAATTACCTCACAAGCATGAAGAAGATACAGCTCAACTTCAGCTAGCAGCTACTGCTTTTTTTCAGCTACTGCTCAATGAGTACTCGTATTAATTATTATCTGTTATTCCTCTGTTATGCAGCTTGTCTATGTGGCGCTTAGCTCTCCACTTTTGTATGATTTCTACAACTACAGCCCCAAGCACCCTGAATTCACTCCTCTCTTAAACGAGTTCTTGCAGGTTTGTTTGAATTTGCATCTGCTATTTTTTTCTTTTCCTGCATGTTTGTGATTCCACTGGCGGATACTAATAGGTGTTTTTTTTTTTTTTTTTAACTTTTTCATCCATCTTATCGCAGAGCATTGCTATCTTTGGTGCATTGCTTTTCTTTATTGGGATGAAGAACTCACTTCCACGGAGGCAACACAAGAAGAAGGCTCCCAAGGCAAAAGCAAATTAGATATACAAGAGAAACAAATTTATTCTCTCGGGTGTTACATATTCTTGGGTTTTCCACTCAAAATGTAATGCAGCATCAGATAATATGTTGTGGAGGTTCTTCAAATACCCGAAAGTTTGGTTATTCTTTTACATTTCTAGGATTGGTTATGCTGACAGTTCCCTGTTCAAAGGGTGTATTGTCGTTTTGGAAGATGAATGGATCGCAATATATTTGTTTGTTGGAGAAGTATTTGGGAATGGAGCCTAAAGATTAGGGTTTTCAATGCTGTTTCATGGGTCTTGGATTTTATACAGCTTTGCTTCATGTTCCAAGTTTCCAACTCGAGTTTTTGATGTTTAGTTTCATGGTTGAAACCCTAAAAAGAGGAGAGCTAGAGAGAGTTAATATACAAGTGAAATACTGAGTCTCATAAGGAACAATTTTGAAAATAAAAATTATGGAAGGCATGCATTTTTGAAAAAATTTTAAAATATTACAAAGGCTATGTTTATGAATCAGCAAGCAAATTTTCAAAGCCTAGCGGGGCGCATCTCTACACATCCCGATCCATGCCGCGCGGTTGATGGTTATTGATGAGTAATATGGGATAAGGGGATTTGGCAATTGTTCATAGTTGAATGTTGAGTCACGTCTTACAATATATTGGCTGCAACATTCGATTGCACGAACATCATATCCTACATCATCTTGTGTATCTTTAAATGATCAAAAAATTTATAAAGATCAGTAAAATTTGATCATCTAACATAGTTAGCAGCTCGTGATTTTTTATTTGATTAAAAATTAATAAAATCTGACTATTTAATAGTACCGTAAATTAAAATATGACCGTATTAAAATCACGTCTAATAACAAAAAACTTGTAGCAGAATTATTATTTTCCGTATTGATTACTCAACAAGTTTTCAGCTGATGAAATGAATTAAAAAATTGGACCCTATCTCGTCTCGATCAAGACGACGTAGTTTCGGCGTGTCGGTTTTCTGTTTAAACCGGATCATTACAAAATTAGAAAACCGGAGAAATCGGGAAAAATAAAACAAAATTAAATTAAAAGGCGCAAGAAGTGAAACTGAGGAGAAAGAAGCGGCAAAATCAGTCATCCATTTTCAGTGATCTTTCACTACCATGGTAAAATTCAAACATCATCACCAGTCCTCGCTCTTACGTCTCTCTAAATTAATAAAAGATTCACACAGAGTTTGGCTTTAATGATGGCAGGATTACTTGAAAACCGTGGTGCCTTCACAACTCATCGCCGAACGAGGCTCCAATATAGTCGTGATCAATCCTGGTACTCACTCAAAACCCTAACTCCTATTATTAGCTCAATTAAATTGGCTATGGTTGTTAATTTTGGCGCGAAACTTGACCAGGTTCTGCAAACATCAGAATCGGCCTCGCTCAGCACGACACTCCGTTGAACATTCCTCATTGCATTGCTCGTCGTACCAGCCAAGTCCCTAAGCGAAATGTCGTAGATCAGGTTTATTAATTTTCTTTTAATTGTTTGATGTTTTATGTTTGTGATTATATTTTTATGTTTTTGCTTGAAATTTTAATGTTTATTTGTATGTTGTTTGTTTTTAGATGCTTAATTCTCAGGTTACCACAAGTCAGCATGTGGAACGTGAGAGGGCTTATGATGTTGTGAGTCAGTTTGCATTTTGTTTGGCATGTTTATGTATTTTTTTAACTTGTTTTTGGATTAATTTTTTTCTTTAATTATTAGATTGCGTCGCTGATGAAGATTCCGTTTCTTGATGAAGAGGTTGCAAACAATTCCTTCCCAAGGAAGGTAGGGTGAATGATTACTGTAATTGAATTTTGGTAGAATTTATTCTCGTTAAGTTGCTCTGTTATGATTGACTAATGTCTGTTGTACTGTAAAAGGATTCATCGAGTGCTGGAGGATAAATCAAAAAACTAATTTAGGAGATGTATGTTGTTGGAAATATAATTAAAGTAATTGCATTAATTATGAAACAAAACAGAGCTAATGTTCAAAGTGGCTTGGCTTATGGTTTATGGAATTTTGCAGATGGGCCGTGTTGATGCATTTAATCAGCAAAATAGCAGGAAGGATGTAGCCTTCAGTTGGACTAATGTATATGAGAAGGAACCTACGCCATCTACGGCATTAGGTGAAAGTTAATAATTATCTTTTTCTTTTTTGTTTAACTGCAGCTGTAGATTCAGAAGTGGTTAATATAATATATTTAAGTTTCTGTTATATGGTTCACTTTCTCATGTTTCATATTGATGGTCTTTTACATCTGTTTTTCAACTTCTTATCTTTTCTTTTCTGATGCCTTAGGGAACATATTTTCCCTGTACATATTTCTAAATTAGATACTGCCATCATTTTATATTGTGGTCGTTAATTGTTTAACTTATTAAGTTCTCTATTGTCTTGCACAAGTTGAATCAAAATTTACCCTTTGTGCGTGTTGGATGTCTACGGCCTCAGCATAGTGGTCGATTAGTCACTTCCACTCATGCTTAGATTAAGTTAGATTGTGTAAGGTAGTCTGGGTCCATGATGATCGCGTATTATAGTCCAGTCAAATAATAGCATTTTACTTAATAATATCCCTTTGCTCTTACGTTTGCATATCTTTGTATATTGATTATGCAGAAAGTTCATCATCAATGAATCATGGTATTATTAAAGAGTCAATGGGCCAGCACAGAAATACTGATATTCAGGAGCTTAATTCAAGTGAACGTAAGTTCAGAGAGTTCATTTGTGGTGAGGAAGCGCTAAGAGTGTCACCCACAGAGCCATATTGCATACACCGTCCTATTCGTAGAGGTCACTTAAATATTTCGCAGCATTATCCAATGCAGCAGGTATTCTCCTCATGTGTTGTTCTATCGTATTGTGCCCAACAAAATGATTGTCATATGCTATTTATGGTATTTTCTTTTCATCAGCTGGAGACAAAGTATATTTACTTCATGTTAAGCATTCAGTGTGATACCATTCAGTCTTCTTCACCATCTGCTGTTCCTATAATGCAAAATTTTTTTGTTGGCATAAATAAGTTTTTCTGTTTCAAATTGAACTACTGTGCCTTCCAATAAGATGTTACCTGTTTTATAGGTATTGGAAGACCTATATGCAATATGGGACTGGATTTTGACAGAAAAATTGCATATTCCACGTTCTGAAAGAAACTTGTATTCTGCTATTCTTGTCTTGCCAGAATCATTTGATAATCGAGGTACTTATATTCAGATGTGTTTTCTTGAAAGGGAAATTAAATATTTCTTCTTTTTTTCAAAAATGTTGGAATGTTTGTATGGAAATGCTTTTATGTGTGTTTTTGTACTTCAACCGTATAAAAGTTTAGTCTTGTCTCCCCTGTAATTGTTTGAATTATCACATGATGGCAATCACTAATTAAAAATTATGCAGCAAGAAGTTTAAAAACAAAAAAGAAAGAAATTGAATCTACAGATGAACAGAAGTAAAGTCCCTGAGGGGATGGCCTACCTGGTAAGATTCGTCTTGGGATCAATCTTCCTCACACCAGCCTTGTAGGAGATTTAATTTACTGTGTTTGTGCATGGATTGGGGTGCGGGTGTGTGGTAACTGGAAAAATCTAATTAAAAGCAAAATTGAAGTGGGGGAAAAAAGGATGAAAGTAAAATTATTCATCAAAAACAGCAGAAAAGCATCAGGAGTAGAAAACCTCTTTGTCAATATTTTCAAGAAGCCAATTGTTATGATTCAAGCATGTCATTTTAACAAAAATGTTGAACTTTTTTTCCAATCCTCAAATATGGTGGCATCTCCATTTTTCCATGCTTGTTATATTAATATTGTATTGGCATGCATCGTCTTATACTGAAAGTGGAGTTTCATTTAGTTCCTTTTTTTTTTTTTCTCTCTAAAGTCATTGATAGGTTTCAATGATGCCAATGATTGTTATATCTTTGTATTCAAGTCACTATTGAAGCTTGATCAGTTTGATCTCTTTGTTGTCCATGATTAAAAAATAATAATAATAATGATTTAGTCTCTAATTTGTCTCCTTGGTAACTTGCATGTAAATTGACAGTTGTATGTGAGTTGTGTAAGGTTGAGGTCTATAGAACTTGATGTCATTGATAAATTATATGCGGCACTATCAGATTGATATATGGATTCTTTAACAGATTTCTGTGCCAATCACACAGAATTAAATTATTCATGGAGCATAATATCATATGCTGGCACCTTCTGTTTCTTTTATACATCTTTGCTTTTATTAATTTTTATGAAGTCAATAAAAAAACATTTGAATGGATTGTTATTAGATCATCTTAATATTTCTATATTTTTGTTTTTACTTGATCCAAGCAGAGATAAAGGAAATGCTATCTATTGTGTTGCGAGATCTGCGCTTTGCCTCAGCAGTTGTACACCAGGTGAGAATTTTCTTTATAGGGAATATAGATGCTGATTTTAACCTTTTTATTCATTCATGCTGTCAAATTTGCCGTCTGGATAACTTGGTCAGAATATACTGAAAATTTGCTGACTGATGTTAGATCTTCTGGCTTCATGATTTGCTTTTGCATTACACTTTATGTGAATAGAATAGTAACTTGATTTATTTTGACCCCAACCAATTTACAAAACTGGAGTGTATTCTATCATCTTGTTAGCAATTTGCCTTTAAAATGGTCTAGAATTAGGCATTCTGTTGAGGGGTGTTGTCTACCTTATATTGTCTCAATAAAATTATTACTTATCTAAAATGAATCTAGTGTTAACTCAATATTTATTATATATTCATAATAAATGTTTTATGCATGATAAATTTTCATAACTTTGCTTTAATGGACAGAAAAAAGTTATCATTTGAAGCACTTCCTTCAACATGGTTTTTTGTTTCAGTTTCTTCTCTGTGCCATTGTATGACTCAAAGAGTCTGCGATAATGCCATCATGATTTTTCTTTGCATTTATCCTTTCTGGATTTCCACATTAGCTGTAGGAGTTGTGTTGGCTGTATCATTTAAACTTGGTATGTACCTGTCCTTAAATGATGTTCTTTTTCTGCACTGGTTGAGTCAGGAAGGTCTTGCTGCAGTTTTTGGAAATGGATTGTCAACAGCATGTGTTGTGAATATGGGTGCTCAGGTCACATCAGTCATTTGCGTAGAGGTAATGCAGATCCAAATGGCCCCCTTAGAATATTTAGTCCTTTGCCTGCGGTGGTCAAATATCTGACAAAAACAATATTCATTTCAGACCTTAATTATTTTTTGGAGACCAAAATACGCATTACTTTTTTGTTTTATTATTTGGTGAATGCAAATTTGGATAGAGAGAAAAAGTTCGAAAGTATTAAAACAGGTAAATGGTCCTTGAGAATCAGATATTTTCAGTTTCATAGTGTGATTGCCATTTTTAAAACATAAATGCATCACTATCTCTAGTGCCATCCTTTACTGGTGCCATCACTACCATCGCCAGTATCAAAGGTGGCTCCTCACAACCATAATCATTATCACCAGACATCTTCATCTCCATTGGCCTTAGTTTTTCGGCTTCCATCAGCCCTGTTATTGCCTCCAGAAATATCACCATTGTTGCCCCTCATTACGTAGAATGTTGCCACCACCATTGAAACCAAAATACTGTAGTCACTCTGTATTTACTTATAGCTACTGCTTCTCTTTCGTCGCTTCACAAATACCACCCCAACACATGATTATTGCTTTTTGATGTTGCTTTTTACCATAATGCCTTTTTTTCCCTTTTCAAGTTTAGCATGCAGCAAGAAGCTAAAAAGTGTTTCTCTTTTCTTTTCTAATACTTTTTCATGCCCCTCCTTTGCCCTTTTATTTTCTTGAATGTTTCTTATTTCACTGTGTAGCAGTGCTGAATGCTGCCTACATTATATGAAGTAAAGAGTTTCTCTCTTATTCTAATAAACTACGTGATTATTTTGGTGTCCAGGATGGAGTGGCTCTACCTAATACAGAGAAGACTTTGCCGTTTGGTGGAGAGGTGCAAATTCTGGTTTACATGCTCGACTTTTGAACTTTTTTTGCATGAGTTATAAGATGATATTCTGTACTCTTTATGACTGATATTTTACACTTTTAAAAGTTTTCTTGACTGCTTTAGTGTTTAGACCAGCATGACTAACTCTTGAATGTCTGACTTCTGAATTGATGTCGGCACTTGTGTTTTTCACCTGTTTACTTCAGCTGAAAGGGGTCCATCTAATATTTTCTCACATTGAAGTAAAAGAATCATTTAACTGTCTTGGTGGCTTTTAATTTTTAGTTGCTAATTAGTTTTCATTTCATGTTAAGTCATTAATATACTTTTTCAGGATATATCAAGATGCCTTCTCTGGACTCAGAGGCATCACCAGACATGGCCACAAATTCGTACTGACATTTTGACAAAGGCTATGGACTTGCTGATGCTTAACCGAATAAAAGAATCCTATTGTGAGATTAAAGTGAGTTTTCATTGCTTGTTAGAGCCAATAAAATTTTTTTAACCTTTCTCTTGTACTCGGTTTTTATTCTTAATAGAAAGAAATTTATTGTTTTTATATTTTTCTGTTCTGTCATTTGGTATTTCCTGTATGCAGGAAGGGGAAATTGATGCTGTTGCTGTAGTTCATTCGTACGAAGATGGCATGCCACCTGGCTCTCATAAAACAAGGCTAACCGCTCTTAATGTATTTTACTTGAAAGGAAAATCTATTTGGCATTTTGTTTTTTCTTTTCTCTTCTAGAATTAATTTAAGCTTAGCTGAACTCTTATTTCCAATAATAGGTTCCTCCTATGGGTTTGTTCTACCCGAAGCTTTTGGTTCCAGATGTGTATCCTCCACCCCCTCGTTCTTGGTTAGTTATATCAGTTACTTATTTTTTTGCATGATGAAATGCCCATGGCCAAGTGAGCAACCTCGACGCTGTTGTAATGGTTTACTTCATCAGGTTTAACGACTATGAGGATATGCTAGAAGATACGTGGCATACAGATTTCCCCAGGAGGTCTGACATATCAGATAACTTCTATCCTGGGATTAATGTTGGATTACCAATGTGGGAGAGCTACCCAGTTTTGACAACTAAGCCAAAGAAAGAAGAGAAGATTGGTCTTGCAGAAGCTGTAACAAGTAGCATTCTTTCAACTGGTAGGTTTTTGTATGTTTTCTGCTGTGTATCATGTAGTAGTTTGTCACCTTTCTAACTCTTTGTTGCTACATGTATAGGTCGTATTGACCTCCAAAGAAAATTGTTTTGTAGCATACAATTGGTGAGTTTTGGCTGCAAGAGTAGATTCTGGGTGGTCCCATTTTAAATATTTTGCATATGATGCAAGGAATGACATGGTTTCTGTTTTAGATTGGTGGAGTGGCTTTGACTGGTGGCCTCATTCCTGCTGTGGAGGAAAGGTTTGTTTAATCCTTTGTTTTCATGTTAAAGATTGTTCTGCTTTTGTCCTGGGGTGCTTTTGTTTTGTTTTGGGGGGAGGGGGGTTTGTATTGATTTTTAGCTTACAGGGCAACTGATACCGAGCTAAATTACCTGTTTAGGGGTTGGCAGATTTTCTGTCACATTATTCTTCATTAACAACACTATACAAATGCCACACCACCCTATTTCATAACCTCCAAAATATGAGAAATTAAAGCATTATTGCTGACTAAAATGGAAAGCAATGAATATTTTCCAGAGTTAATATCATAAATATGTGAATCTTTCTAGTCCTAAATCACTTGAGTTCAAAACAACTACAAAGACATCTTTTTACTTCTATGTGGAAACACAGTAAATCAGTTCAGTTGCATGGTAGATTTTCTTTGTTGAAACACAGTGAATCTGTTAGTTGCATGGCTGATGCCAACAATGCAACAATTATACGCACATCACATTGTCTTTTCTTCTTGCAGAGTTTTGCATGCGATACCTTCAAATGAAGCAATTGATATGGTTGAGGTTAGTTCACACCTGTTCTTTTTCATGATAAAGTTGATTTCATGCTTTGGTGCTTAAAAAATTCAACCGGTGCATTGATTTATTTCTATAAAGGGGAATTTTAAACATCATTGCTCCTTGTGATGCGCAAATGGGAGAGTAATAATGTTACCAATGGAATAATAAATTCTTTGTTTTACTCGAATTATTGGGTTGTAACCATTGGAAATTGTACATGCACACAAGTAATAGGTCTAACTAATTCCCAAATTGTTGGTCTTTACAAATTATTTGGTTCAGCCATCAATGATTTCACATGAATATGCAATACTCAACAAATTGAAGAAAAAATTGTTACTTTGTAGGTATTATTTCGAATTGGCTGTCAGTGGTGATTCTACATTTACCTTATATGATTTGCTTCATTTCTTGGTCTTTTTGTCAGTTGTATATGTATTTTGGCATTGTTTAACCTTCATGTATCAAAATAGGTATTGCAATCAAGAACGAATCCAACTTATGTATCTTGGAAAGGCGGAGCTGTAAGTTATCATCCCTTATTATAGTAATGTTATGCCATATCCCATAAAGTGTTTATATTTCAATAGAGTTCTGTATTATTTGATTAGTTTGATGACTTTTCTGCTTTGACAGAAATATGACACCATAGAATACGTATGTAGTATTTTGTATTTTTGAAAGAAGTATAAATGGACAATTCTCAGTAGATCCTTTTCCCTACCCGGGATCCAGATTTAGGGGCGGGATCCACCCAAGAACAATCAGTCTCATAGTTTAACCAGACTTTTTCTGATTCTTTCTATTTGATATTCTGCACGTGTGAATATTTGTATGTTTGAATTATCTTATTTATTTTTGCTGTCTCATTCCACAACATAAGAGACGTGAGTTGTACCATTTATTGTATCTTTGATGCATGAGATTTTCAATTTGCAACTGTCTAAACTCAATCCTGCAGGAATGTTCTTGCTTGCTGAATCTTATTCATCATTTCTATCTGCTCTATTATGGTCATAATTCAGTCGTTGAGCGAATTCAGTTGTCTGTGGGCTGCAATAATCTTGTTGAACTAATTTTACAATTTTCTTTTGCTAGCTCACACCTGCTGGAGGCTGCAATTGTTGCAGTCAGAGATGTCGTTTACTGGTCTCAATTCTTTGATCACTGATGTAGCTCATGTCTTTTCATAACAGGTCCTTGGAATTCTAGACTTCGGTAGGGATGCCTGGATTCATCGTGAGGACTGGATTCGCAATGGGATTCACATTGGAAGTGGCAGAAAATACAAGGACTCCTATTTCCTTCAAGCACAAGCGATGTGTTACATAAATTCTTGAAAGGTAAAAACAAGGTGTACCACTCCACTCTAATTTATGTTGCATCTTCCAGGTTGTAGTTTCCTGTTCTATTGGAAACTTTCAATACGACATTTCTAGTCTGAAGTGTCAAAGTTTGTTACATTTTTGTTATCCTTTTAGTAATTTTCTGTTCTCCAAGGCCGCCTTCAATTTGCTGAACAAGGAAATAAATGTACAGCAGCCGGAATTTTTCTTGATCCTTTATCCTTGACTGATTTACATACCACCGCCATAACTGAATCTCTGAACCAGAAGTTTAATGGGTTGTTGAACCATTAATCCAGGAGCTGAGCAGGCTTTACAGCTTTTCTTAGAAGTCAAACAGTCAATTAAACGTTGTTTAATTTTTTCCTTTTCCATCTCATCTCCTGCTTTTATTGTATAACAAACTGTAAACAAGTTTTTGCCGCTAATTGAAGTTATAAAGGGCGAAACAGAGATGCCATACAATATAAAATGTATTGTAGACGTTATAAGCTGGAGGAGCGATCGGCGTCAGTTTATGCTACGGTAGAAATCCCACATCGTGAATGGGATAAATAGAAAACATTAAGAACTGCTTATAAATAAAGTTTATGACCCTCATTGGAACTTTAAAAGGGTCGGTTGGCTAAGTATGCCTCACTCGCCCGCGTTTGGTGAGTGCCGTATGGCAATCAAGACATATGGCCGACATAATTTGTGGAACCTCAAAGGGTTGGCTCGCTTGGCCGACCCTCCATCTCTAAATAGAATATTTTATTAAATTATTTCGGTGTATCCGAAATTTAGTATATTATTTCGACGCATTAGAAGTGCTTCAAATTAAAATTTAATTGAAAGTATTTTAAATCAACTTGTGAGATTGTAGGCACCGTTACAAAGTGGATTTTACCATTACTCTTGTATCTTAGATATTTCTGTCTCTTTCGATATCTTAGGAGTAAATAAAAGATACTTCTATCTCTTTCATGTTATAATAAGTGGATTTAGATAGAAAATTGGTTTTCAAATTTAGAGATAGGGTATTATAAACATTGGTGAATGGCTTTTTATTGGGTGCATTTCCTTTGAAGCTTCACTAAGTATTTTCAATCCACTTATTTTCTCTTGTTCTTCGGTATGAAAAATATAGGGCAATTATCTACCGACAATCTATTCTTTTGCAGTTTTCTAAAAATGCACAATTCTTAATTTTTTTTGTTGAACTTTACTCGAAATTATATTATTTTGCACTTGTTTACTTTCTTCTTCAAATTGTTAAGAGAATTAATAGAATATTATGCAAATAACTTTTTTACCCCTAAATATAAAAGAGCAATTATTCACCGACCACTTTTTTCGCATATTTTGAAAAATACACAATTTTTTTTTTTTGCTGAACTTTACTTAAAGTTATATTATTTTGCACATGTTCACTTCTGTCTTCAAACAATATCGTTATGAAATGATAATTTTACGCTATGATGTCAGCAAAGTTTGAACAGTGTTATAACGAAAGTGGACCAGTGAAAAAAATATTAATTTCAGGTAGTGCGCTGAAAAAAAAATTTGTATTTTTTAAAAAATTAAAAAAAATGTGGTCGGTGAATAATTATCTAAAAATATATTGATTCAACAATTATATACTTGTAATAAATATCAATTTAGATTATTTGTATAATTTTATGTTTGTACTAAATGTGATATTGTATTAATTTTAATTTATAGTGAATGAAATGTTAGTTTATTTTTTTTAAAAAATGATTCTTCTCACTCTTTAAATCTTTCATTATTATACCAGTATTTCTGAATTCTCAAATTCTTTCGTGTCCCAAGTTCTTGGGTATGAATATTATTCATCGTTAAACTTCGATAACTTCGATAACAATAACACAAAACACAACTCGTTTATAGTTATTTTCTCGTTCAATCAAATTCAAAGCTTAGAATTGGAAACAACGGCCCTGATGTCCAATCCCAGCACGCCACATAAGTCCGGGTACAGACTCTTCCTTATTTCCGCATACACCTCACCAGCCCACTTCCTGCCGGCCAATTGCTTTGCCAGGCGCATGCTAGCCTCGGCCACTTGTTCCTCGCTATCGTATGCTGCCTCCACGAGTCCCATCCTCAGCGCCTCCTCTCCCTTGATCTTCTTAGCCCTCAGCAACACATCGCGCCGAGCCGTAGCCGATCCCATCTTTGCCCGAAACAGAGCAGCAAAATAATCCGGCAGAGTGAGCCCGATATCCACCTCGCTCATGTACAGCACGCCCTTATCACGCCTCATGATGACGTAATCATGGCTCAAAGCCAGCGTCAACCCTGCGGCCGCTGCGTGGCCGTTGACGGCGGCCACGGTAGGCATAGGTAGATCCATCATGGCTGCTACCACCGGCCTGAAGGATTCGACCATGAAGTGGAGGCGTTCCCGGGCGCCGGTTCGTGAGCCGGCGGCTTGGGCCCAGGCGAGGTCGAAGCCGTTGGAGAAGAATTTGCCATGAGAAGTGGTTATAAGAGCGGAGCCGGGAGTTGCTTCGGCTTTGGCTTTGGCGATAGCCGAGAGGATCGAGTCGATTGCGGGAGGACCGAACCGGTGTTCGTCAACGTCGGAGGAACCGGTTAAGGTTAGGACAAAAACGTCGCCGTGTTTCTCTAAAGTGCACATTTTTCGGTGTTATATTTGCTACGAGTTATTGTAAGATTTCAATTGAACCGTTTACTCGCAGAGGCTTCTTCAAGTAATTTTTTTTTTCCCGAAATTCTTTAAAGGGCATTGTGAGATTTCAATGGAACCGTTTACTCGCAGAGGCTTTTTCAAGTAATTTTTTTTTTCCCGAAATTCTTTAAAGGGCAAGTATTTTGACTTGAAGTGTCCAATTAATCTCCATATTTTTAAAATATGCTTATAATTAAAATTTTATTTTTTTACTCTTACTTTTTATTTTTTTTATAATAATATCCTTCTAATAATATTTTTGACATTGATTAATATATATATATAATTTAATTAATAAATAATTATTTATTAATAAATTAAAAAATAAATATAATTGCAAAAGAATTGGTACTCTTTTATACTTGTACAATAATTTTACTAATAATTATTTTATAAAAATAATTTATCAAATTAATCTTAGAAGTAAAATAATAATAATAATAATATAAAGGTTTTTGTAAATTTTTATGTTACTTTTAAGATTAATTTGATAAATTATCATTATTTTATAAATATCCCTAAAAATTTTATTGTAAGAGTATTATTATAAAGGCAAGAAGACATAAAGGTAGAAGTGTAATATATTTAACAATAAGAGTGTTTTGAGTTATACTTTTAAATATGAGAGCATCTCTAAAAGTTCCTATAAATTTTCCTCTTTAAATATTTATTTACTTACCTATGTGGCAAATAGAAGAGTAAAAAAAAATGTTATTCTCCAAAAGACTCTTCAAATATAAATAAGTTAATAATATTTTAATCAAATAATTATTTTTTTAAAAGAAAAGTCAATAACAATTAAAATATTTTTCTCTCTTTTCTAGTAAAAAGTAATAAAATATAAATTGAAGAGGGAGAAAACAACTCTCCAAATTTGAAAATAGATAATTATTTTTTATTTAAAGAATTTTAATTGGAGCGTCTTTTGGAGTTTTAAGTGTTGATGTGATTTCCAAATAAGTAATAAAATCTTGTTTGAAGAATTTTTTAGTGATACTCTAAATAAATACTTAACTCAAAATATAGGGAATAAACGAGTATTTTTCTTTTTTTTAAAAGTAATTTTCCACTCGGCTGATAAGTATTACGCTACTGGTTCGGACAGACTCGACATTTCTTACAAAATTTAAAAAAACAAATTCAAGGAGCTTGAGTGCGGAAATTGTTTTTCTCCCTCCATTCATAAGAGAGAATATGTTAGTTCTCTCTTGAGAATTTATGTCCTGCCTTTTAAGTAGTTCAATATTTTTATTTTTAGGAATTTTCAGCTAAAAAAGATTAGATCATTCTTGATCTAATCTCAGTTGTTCCTTTTCTTTTCTTCATTTAATATAATATCTTGTTTATTTCTTTGTCACGTGACTCGCATGCTTTTATTTATGAGATTTTTTTTTTTTTTTATGTTCATTGTGCACAACCACAATTCCCCTTGGGTTTTGTTTTAATTTTTTCTTATTAGAGTTCAAATCTTCCGAAACCCGAGTCTAAACCCATGATTATAGTGTTTCTCTTATAATCAAGGGATCTCTAGTGATGTCTTAGCAATATACAAATCCAACAGAACTCATTGCTTGCGTTGTGACAAAGTAGATCAAAAAATAACTTCTGTTTCTTCCCAATCAAGAACAATAAAGATCAAGCACACGATCGGGCAAAAATCTTTACCAATTACCATTAATCAAGTCGGAACAATCAAAATTTTGATAAATCAATTCTCTTGTAATAAGTTATTCTCAATTTCTTGATACAATGCTTGGGAAGTTCCAAGCTTAGTAACGTTGTCTTCTACCATGCAAATGTCATTCACTAGGTACCCATTCTTTTGCTCATTCACTAAGGAACCATTGTTTTCCTTCAAAAGAAAATAGAGAAATATTTTGATATTATTAAGATTTTGGCTCAAACTTGAGTTTCATTCCATTGTGGTACGTAAAAATTTATATTTTATTATTAGTGGATCCAAATAGTATTTGTAAGTGAAGATAGACACATTTTACCTTCACTAGATTCTTGCTTTGCCCACACTTGATCCATAATGCTCAATGTGAACTCTTTATGTACTATAACAACAACATTCGAATTTGGCAAACACAATCCAGTTTTAGTGGTAAGTGGTAAGAAGATTACCACCTCAACAGATATAAGTTTTTCTCTAAACTTGGATCATATTATCCAATTATAAGATAAAAATGTTAATATTTTATTAATTAAGGTCCTATTTGCTAGTGTGATTGGACAATTATAGCTTAAAAGCTACAGTATTTAAAGTATTATGTTTAATAAACACTTATTGCTATAGTTTAGAAACTAAGTTTCGAAAGATAAATTGATTTGATCATATACATATAGAACAAAACAGTTATGATATCTTTATTATTTTTATTAAAATTGTGTCTTTTTTCTATTCCTCCTCCGGGGTTGTTAGTTTTATTGCAAATGATTTGTATGAGATTTGCTTACTCCCGATATGTTTTACCTTAGCTCGTTGTAGAGCCCCTCTATTATCAAAAAAAAAAAAAGGCTAGAAAACGTTTCTCATCACTTTTCTAATATTTTTTCATGCCCCTCTTTTGGCCGTTTATTTTCTCGAATGTTTCTTATTTCCCCTTTTAGCAGGGATGGATGCTGCCTACATTATATGAAGTAAGAGTTTCACTCTTATTCCAAAAATCTACGTGTTTATTTTTGGTGTCCGAGATGGAGTAGCTCTACCTAATACAGAGAAGACTTTGTCGTTTGGTGCGGAGGTGTGGATTCTGGTTTATATGTTCCACTTTTGAACTTTTTTTGCACGAGTTATAAGATGATATTCTGTACTCTTTATGACTGATATTTTGCACTTTCACAAGTTTTCTTGACTGCTTCACTGTTTAGACGAGCATGACTATCTCTTGAATGTCAGTCCTCTGAATTGATGCCGCTAGCCCGCTACTTGTGTTTTTGATACGTGCCATTACTCATGGAGCCATGCAAGCCATTATTCACGCCATCATTCATGGAGCCATGCATGCACGTGTTACATTTAGTTGTGGGTTTTGTTCAATAATCCCGTGATGTGCTGATTTTCAGCGAAGTGGGAAGTTGGTTTCCTATTTTTTTTGGCATTGTTTGTTAATTTTCAGTATTGTAAAGACTATTATATATAGTCGGAAGTGTTTCAATAAAAAAGGGAGGAAATTAAGAAAACCAAATCATCTCTTCTTTCTCTTCACTTCTTCCTTATAAATTCAAACATATCAGTGGTATCAGAGCCCGGTTCCAACCATGGACACTCGCAGCAAAACAAATGCAGAGTTCCGCAATGACGTCACCACGACTTTAGCTCGACATGAAGCAAGTTTTGACCAAGTTAATGCTGCCTTGCAAGCTGTGTTAACTGAACTTCAAGCTCTTCGTCACTCTCGGAACCCAAGTTCCAGCCAACCCGATACCAACCCATTTGCTCCTGAAGAAACCTCTCGTTCAAATGCTGTCAATGAACTTTCCATCCACCATGAGCGGCCCCATCACCACCTCAAGTTGGACTTTCCAAGGTTCAACGGCGAGGACCCAACCGGCTGGATTTACAAGGCAGAGCAATATTTTGATTTCAAAGATATTTCCCCAGACCAACAAGTTCAGCTAACATCTTTTCACTTAGAAGGAATTGCTTTACAGTGGCATAGGTGGTTGACAAAGTTTCGTGGTCCACTCACATGGGAAGAATTCACCAAGGCAGTACACCTCCGTTTTGGTCCAACAGATTACGAGGACCCATCAGAAGCTTTGACTCGCCTTAAACAAACCTCGTCGGTGGCCGCATATCAAGAAGCTTTCGAAAGACTCTCACACCGGGTTGATGGCTTACCGGAAAATTTCTTGATTGGTTGCTTTGTTGCAGGACTTCGCGATGACATCCGGTTGGACGTGAAAATTAAACAACCTCGGACATTGTTGGACACGATAGGTGTGGCGCGATTAATTGAGGAGCGAAACCAATTACAACAGAAACCGACCCAAGCAGCTTGCTCCCAATCCATTGTGATCACGCAAAGACCAGGACTCAACCCAACGGCTGGTGTTCTAGGACCCCCTCCAAACCAGCGCCCAAACCAAAATCCTGTGACACCGCCAGCAACATTCCGTCGTATCACCAATCAAGAGGCACGTGAAAGGCGTGAAAGGGGATTATGTTACTATTGTGATGAGAAGTTCACACCAGGCCACCGCTGCGAACGACCACAATTATTCATGATCGAAGACCTGCCCTATTTAGGAAGTGAGGATGTTAACGGCGTTCAATTCGAACAGGACACTCAAGAAACCATACCGGAGATTTCGTTTCATGCAATGGCAGGAACTGAACATCCCCAGACCCTTCGCGTCTCGGGCAAGCTGAAAAATAAGGAAGTAACTGTATTGATAGATGGCGGCAGCACTCACAACTTCATTGATCAATCCATAGTCTCCAAATTTGGGTTACCAGTGGTCAGAGACAAGAAGCTTCAAGTTATGGTTGCAAACCGAGAAAAGATAGAGTGTGTTGGGCAGTGTCAAGCGCTCACGCTCATCATTCACGCTCTCCAAGAAGAAGTTCACCGGGATTCATTTTACAAAGATTTGCTTGAAAAGAGCCCTCCTCAATCACGTCACCAATTGTACCAACGAGATGGAGTTTGGTTTAAGCGCAACAGAATTTATCTTAGCCCCACCTCAACATTAATTCCAAAAATAATGGCGGATTGTCATTCATCTCCAATTGGTGGTCACTTTGGTTTCCATAAAACTCTCTCTCGAATCAAACATAACTTCCTTTGGTCTAATATGCGCCGATGGAAGACGCCACCTGGGAAAATGAATGGCGTTTCTCCAAGTCATTTCCTGATTTTGTCCTTGAGGACAAGGATCCTTGAGCGGGGAGGAATGATACGTGCCATTACTCATGGAGCCATGCAAGCCATTATTCACGCCATCATTCATGGAGCCATGCATGCACGTGTTACATTTAGTTGTGGGTTTTGTTCAATAATCCCGTGATGTGCTGATTTTCAGCGAAGTGGGAAGTTGGTTTCCTATTTTTTTTGGCATTGTTTGTTAATTTTCAGTATTGTAAAGACTATTATATATAGTCGGAAGTGTTTCAATAAAAAAGGGAGGAAATTAAGAAAACCAAATCATCTCTTCTTTCTCTTCACTTCTTCCTTATAAATTCAAACATATCAGTTTTTCACCTGTTTACTTCAGCAGGGTCCATCCAATATTTTCTCACATTGAAGTAGTCCATCTAGTATTTTCTCACATTGAAGTAAAAGAATCATTTAACTGTCTTGGTGGTTTTTAATTTTCAGTTGCTAATTAGTTTTCATTTCATGTTAAGTTATTAACATTCTTTTTCAGGATACATCAAGATGCCTTCTCTGGACTCAGAGGCATACCAGACGTGGCCACAAATTCGTACTGACATTTTGACAAAGCCTATGGACATGTTGATGCTTAACCGAGTAAAAGGATCCTATTGTGAGATTAGAGTGAGTTTCCTTCGCTCGTTGTAGCTAATAAACTATTTTTAACCTTTCTCCTGGACTAGGTTTTTATCCTTTCTTAATGGAAAGAAATTTATTGTTTTTATATTTTTCTGCTCTGTCATTTCGTATTTCCTGTTTGTGGCAAGGAGAAATTGATGCTGTTGCAGTAGTTCATTCATACGAAGATGGCATGCCACCTGGATCTCATAAGACAAGGCGAACCGCTCTTAACGTATTTCGCTTGAAAGGAAGATCTATTTGGCTTTTTCTTTTTTCTTTTTTTTTCCTCTTCTAGAATTAATTTAAGCTTAGCTGAACTCTTATCCTAATAATAGGTTCCTGATGAGCATAATTTATATACATATTTTACCCTTTATTATATAATTGCTAGTTAATTTTATTTATTATTTTTAATTAATTGAATTATTTTATTGAATAGAGAATTGATTGGAGATTATGGATGAAAAGTACATAAAGAATAGTAAATGGATAGCATTAAAGATCAAGTCAATTTGTGGAGGCAATTAAATAGATGTGTATGAAATTCAATCCGAAGAAGCTGAAGCCAATAAAGTGAATTCTCCATGCTAGAGCAAACAAAGAAGAAATTTAAAGCTAAAGTGGCCAACACGTGGGAAGCAAATGCATGGCATTCTAATATTTGGAAGCAATTTAAAGGGACCCACACTTGGCTTTCATAATTACAAAAGGAATCCTAAAGCAATTCTAAGAGTGATCACGTGTGAGAACAAATCAAGTAAAAGGCCAAGCCTTTTGGCTTTAGGATTTAAGAGGTGGGGTCCATTTTAAATATTATAAAAGAGAGTTTTTGCTTTTGGAGGGAGTGGCTGGACGGAAAGAAGAAGAGGTAGCCGCCAGTGGAGGAGAATTCGGCTTTGGAAGAGAGTAATCCGCAGCAGCAATATTTCGGCTTCCCATGGCTGATTTTATTTCTTTTGTTGCTCTCAATTCAAGTATGTCTAGCTAATTTTCTTACACTGAGGTTAAGGATGAAACCCTATTCAATAAAATAATTATCTTTTTATTTAATTAATTCCCTATATATGTTCTTTGATGATTATGGTTTTTATTTCACATGATTAATTGGATGTTAATAAAATCTTTTCATCAATTCTGTCATGCATTATTGATTGTTAGGATTAATATTCGATTAATTCTATGCTTGGATCTATAAAGTTTATACATGATTATCTTTGATTTTATGTCTTTCATTAAATTGTTTACATGGAGTGCTTAGGAAACTTTGACTCTTTGTTATTCAATATGTTTACATGAGATTCTTAGATGTCATATTATTAAGCAGAAAAAGAACCTACATTAGATTTAATTACTTGGGCTTAATTGTTATATCCATGAGATGACATAGATTGATTTCGAGTTCACTCTAAAATTGGGGATTAATTAATATTTAGATAATTACTAATTGAATAGTGGTGGATTCCGAAACCTTGGTAATTTTTATCTCATTAAATTCTCATTTACTTTAATTATTTTCTTAGTTTAATTAGTTTAATTTCTCTTAAAACTCAATTTGCTCAACTAGGTTAGAATTAATATTAATTTTAGATTTAAATTAGACTTTTCAATTTATAACAATCCCTGTGGGATCGACCTCGTTACCACTTTTCTATCTCTAGATTCGTGCGCTTGCGAGTATATTAAAATTTTCACAACAAGTTTTTGGCGCCGTTGCCGGGGATTGTGCTAGAAAGTCAGTTTAATCTAAGTTGATTTGATTCTTCCACTAGTTATAATTTAGATTGTCTTTTATATTTTTTTTAATTAAAAAAAAAACACAAAAAAAAAAATTTTATTTGTCTTTAAATTCATTGTTTGGTTGTTTGATTTCTTTTATTTCTTTTTTATTA
>NW_006261964.1:5114170-5115306 GCF_000493195.1 Citrus x clementina | reverse complement strand
GGTCCATTTTAAATATTATAAAAGAGAGTTTTTGCTTTTGGAGGGAGTGGCTGGACGGAAAGAAGAAGAGAGAGCCGCCAGAAGGGAGAACTGCAGACGCAAGGATTCAAGACAGAGAAGAAAATCTGCAGCAATTCGGCTTTCCCATGGCTGATTTTATTTTTTTTGTTGCTCACAATTCAAGTATGTCTAGCTAATTTTCTTATACTGAGGTTAAGGATGAAACCCTATTCAATGAAATAATTATCTTTTTATTTAATTAATTCCCTATATATGTTCTTTGATGATTATGGTTTTTATTTCACATGATTAATTGGATGTTAATAAAATCTTTTCATCAATTCTGTCATGCATTATTGATTGTTAGGATTAATATTCGATTAATTCTATGCTTGGATCTATAAAGTTTATACATGATTATCTTTGACTCTATGTCTTTCATTAAATTGTTTACATAGAGTGCTTAGTAAACTTTGACTCTTTGTTATTCAATATGTTTACATGGGATACTTAGATATCGTATTATTAAGTAGAAAAAGAACCTACATTAGATTTAATTACTTGGGCTTAATTGTTATATCCATGAGATGACATAGATTGATTTCGAGTTGTCACTCTAAAATTGGGGATTAATTAATATTTAGATAATTACTAATTGAATAGTGGTGGATTCCGAAACCTTGGTAATTTTTATCTCATTAAATTCTCATTTACTTTAATTGTTTTCTTAGTTTAATTAGTTTAATTTCTCTTAAAACTCAATTTGCTCAACTAGGTTAGAATTAATATTAATTTTAGATTTAAATTAGACTTTTCAATTTATAACAATCCATGTGGGATCGACCTCGTTACCACTTTTCTATCTCTAGATTCGTGCGCTTGCGAGTATATTAAAATTTTCACAACAAGTTTTTGGCGCCGTTGCCGGGGATTGTGCTAGAAAGTCAGTTTAATCTAGGTTGATTTGATTCTTCCACTAGTTATAATTTAGATTGTCTTTTATATTTTTTTAATTAAAAAAAAACACAAAAAAAAAAATTATTTGTCTTTAAATTCATTGTTTGGTTGTTTGATTTCTTTTATTTAATTTTTATTATTGTTGATTTGTTTTATTTTTTTTTTTTCTTTCTTTCCTT
>NW_006261964.1:5062088-5113993 GCF_000493195.1 Citrus x clementina | reverse complement strand
ACTTGCAGCCAACCAACCATCTTGTATTGTGTTGCCACAAACCACAGCAACACACTTTGAACTCAAGCCCTCTGTCATTCAACTTTTACCATCTTTCCATGGGTTAGAGAGAGAGGATCCATATTTGCACATTAAGGAATTTCTTGACATATGCTCTACATTCCGTTTTCAAAATTTTAATGATGAGTCAATTAAGCTTCGTATGTTCCCTTTCTCATTAAAAGACAAAGCAAAAGCTTGGTTGAATTCACTTCCTGCTGGATCTATTAGTACATGGGATGAATTGAGTAATAAGTTTCTCACCAAGTTTTTCCCTATGTCTAAAACAAATGCCCTTAGGAGAGAGATAAGTGATTTTTATCAAAGAGAGGGTGAGCAATTTTACGAGTGTTGGGAAAGATTCAATGATTTACTCCTCAAGTGTCCCCACCATGGTTTTGAAAAATGGAGACTTATACAATGCTTTTATAACGGTTTAACCATGTCAAATCGTCATATGGTAGAGTCTATGAATGGTGGGAGATTTTTGAACTTACATGAAGGGGCTGCATGGGATTTCTTTAATTCACTTTCTGAGAATTCTCAACAGTGGGATTTTTCAAATCAAAGAGAAAAATCATCTCAAGTTTCTAGAAAGGGGTTATATGAAGTTAAGGATGATTTTGATGTGAAATCCACTCTAGCTACACTTTTTAGGAAAGTAGATGCCTTAGCTCTGAACCAATCAATGAATCATCATCCTAGTGTAGCTAATGAGGTTTGTGCTATTTGTTCTAACGTGTCTCATACAGCACAGAATTGTCCATCATTACCAGCCTATCAAGAGGCTTATTCTGAGCAGGTACATGCCTTACAATCATATGAGAAAACCTCCAATAATCCATATTCATCCACATATAATCCTAATTGGAGGAATCACCCTAATTTTTCTTGGAAACAAAATCAACCTTTGTCAAACCAAGGAGGACAACAATTTAACATGCCCAATCAACAATTTGTCCCTCCTAACCAAGTATATCCTCCTGCCCAACAACCTATGTCTCAATTTGTTGCACCCCAACAAAGAAAGCCTTCTTTAGAGGATACACTTCAAAGTTTCATTCAGTCAACCCAACAAGCTTTTCAGTCAAACACTCAAGCTATTCTAAAGCTTGAACATCAATTGGGTCAATTAGCAACTACTGTAGCTGAGAGAGAAAAAGGAAAATTTCCAAGTCAACCAATTTCTAATCCCAAAGGAGTGCACGAAGTTGGATCGAGTTCAAGCCATCAACATGAAGAAGCAAAATCTGTTATGACCTTGAGAAGAGGAAAATTATTTGACAACAAAGTAGAGGTTCAAACAAGGAAGATATCTGAGCCTACTTCTTTAGATTCAGTTCCATCACAAGACTCATCACCAAATGATCCTGAAGAGAGTGGCCCGCCAGCTTACATTCCCAAGGCTCCTTTTCCTCAAAGGTTAACAAAGGTAAAGAAAGGGACTTCAACAGGTGAGATTATGGAAATCTTCAAACAGGTAAGTATAAACATCCCTTTACTCGATGCTATTAAGCAAGTTCCTTCATATGCAAAGTTTTTGAAAGATTTATGCACTAAAAAGAGAAATTTGCATGTCACTAAAAAGGCGTTTTTAACTGAACAAACTAGCAATTTACTTCAATGTAAAATGCCACCAAAATTTAAGGACCATGGTTCTCCTACTATCTCATGTGTTATAGGGAACCAATGTTTTGATAAAGCATTATTGGATTTAGGCGCTAGTGTTAATCTCTTGCCTTACTCTGTTTACATGCAACTTGGACTAGGGGAATTAAAGCCAACTTCTATTATTTTGCAACTTGCTGATAGGTCAATGAAAATACCTCGTGGTATTATAGAGGATGTGTTGATACAGATTGATAAATTTTATTATCCTGTTGATTTTATCGTTATTGATACTCAGCATGTACATGATCCTAAGAAACACACTCCAGTTATTCTAGGTCGTCCTTTCTTAGCTACAGCTGATGCTCTTATTAATTGCAGGAATGGAAACATGCAGCTATCTTTTGGTAATATGACCATGGAATTAAATATTTTTAATGTTACCAAGCAGCCACAAGAAGAAGATGAATTTGTTGACGCGAATATGATAGAGGAATTAGTAGAAGATTCATTCATTTCAAATCATAATGATGATCCATTAGAGGCATGTCTAACTCATCCTAATTTATCTTTTAATGATGACAGTGCAATTGCAGAAGTCAGCGCTTTACTTGATGCACCTCTAATTACGGACACAACTAAATGGAAGGCAAAGTCAGAATTACTGCCTCATTCTGAGAAGAAAATTGGCCCACCTGCGGAGGCACCACCAAAATTGGAACTCAAAGCACTGCCCGACACTTTGGAATATGCATTCTTGGGAGAATCTGACACTCTACCTGTTATTATTTCTTCTTCCCTCGATCTTGAGCAAAAAGGTAAGTTGTTAGGTATTCTAAAAGAGCATAAGGAGGCAATAGGATGGACCATTGCTGATATTAAAGGTATTAATCCAGTAGATTGCATGCATCGTATTCATCTTGAAGAAAATGCTAAACCTATTAGGGAGATGCAACGTAGGCTAAATCCTAACATGAAAGAAGTGGTAAGAGCTGAAGTAATCAAATTATTAGATGCAGGAATTATTTATCCTATTTCAGATAGCTCTTGGGTTAGCCCTGTGCAAGTAGTTCCTAAGAAATCTGGTATTACAGTAGTTACTAATGCTAATAATGAATTAATTCCCACTAGAGTAACTACAGGTTGGCGTGTTTGTATTGATTATAGAAAATTGAATTCATTTACAAGAAAAGATCATTTTCCTCTTCCATTTATTGATCAAATGCTTGATAGACTTGCAGGTCATGATTTTTATTGTTTTCTAGATGGATATTCAGGTTATAATCAGATCCCTATAGCTCCAGAGGACCAGGAGAAAACTACTTTTACTTGTCCATTTGGAACTTTTGCATATAGGAGAATGCCATTTGGTTTATGCAATGCACCTGCTACCTTTCAAAGATGCATGCTTAGTATTTTTTCTAATATGGTTGAGAGATTTCTTGAAGTATTCATGGATGATTTTTCTGTTTATGGAGATTCTTTTGATGAATGTTTGCAGCATCTAACATTAGTTTTGCAGAGATGTAAAGAAAAGAACTTGGTTCTAAATTGGGAAAAATGTCACTTCATGGTAAAACAAGGTATTGTTCTTGGTCATATAATTTCCAGCAAAGGAATAGAAGTCGACAAAGCTAAGGTGGATTTAATTTCTAATCTTCCACATCCCAAATCTGTAAAAGAAGTAAGATCTTTCCTTGGACATGCTGGTTTTTATAGAAGATTCATTAAAGATTTTAGTAAAATTTCTAGACCTTTATGCAATTTACTTGTTAAGGATGCACCTTTTATCTTTGATGAATCTTGTCTTGATGGTTTTGCAAAGCTTAAGAAATTGTTGACTTCTTCACCTATCATTCAGCCACCTAATTGGGATTTGCCTTTTGAAATTATGTGTGATGCATCTGATTATGCTGTAGGAGCAGTTTTAGGACAAAGATTAGATCGTGTGCCTTATGTGATTTATTATGCTAGTATGACACTCAATGATGCACAGTTGAACTATTCAACTACAGAAAAAGAAATGCTAGCTGTGGTATTTGCACTTGATAAATTCAGATCTTATCTTATAGGTTGTAAAGTGATTATTTTTACTGATCATGCTGCTTTAAAATATTTGTTTACTAAGAAAGATGCCAAGGCAAGATTGATTCGTTGGGTGTTGCTTTTACAAGAATTTGACATTGAATTTATAGATAAAAAAGGTTCTGAAAATGTTGTGGCAGATCATTTATCTCGCCTTGATCTTAAATTTATTCCAGAATCTTTACCTTTGAATGAGTCTTTCCCAGATGAGCAACTTATGAGTGTAAATGTCGTACCATGGTTTGCTGATATAGTTAATTACCTTGCTACAGGTCAAATCCCAGAGCACTGGACTAAGCAAGATAGAACAAAGTTCTTATCTAAAGTGAAAGACTTCTTTTGGGATGATCCCTATTTATTTAAATATTGTGCTGATCAGATTATTAGGCGATGTGTTCCCGATAATGAAATTCAAAGTGTTATCTCATTTTGCCATGAACAAGCTTGTGGAGGCCACTTTAGTGCTAAAAAGACAGCAACAAAAATTTTACAGTGTGGTTTTTATTGGCCTACTCTTTTTCATGATGCTTATATTTTCTGTTCTTTGTGTGATAGGTGCCAACGTATGGGTAGCATTTCAAAGCGGAACATGATGCCACTCAATCCTATTCTTGTGGTTGAGATCTTCGATGTATGGGGTATTGATTTCATGGGACCTTTTCCTCCATCTTTTGGTTATCAGTATATATTGGTTGCAGTGGACTATGTGTCGAAGTGGGTTGAAGCTATTCCATGCAAAACCAATGATCATAGGGTTGTAGTGAAATTCTTGAAGAGTAATATTCTGTCTCGTTTTGGTTTCCCTAGAACAATCATTAGTGATGGTGGCACCCATTTTTGCAATAAACCTTTCAAAACTCTTTTGGACAAATATTCCATTACACATAAGGTTGCCACCCCATATCATCCTCAAACCAGTGGCCAAGTAGAGATTTCTAATAGAGAGATCAAGCAGATTCTAGAGAAAACAGTTAGGCCAGATAGAAAGGATTGGTCTTTGAGACTTGATGATGCATTGTGGGCATATAGGACTGCTTTTAAAACACCAATTGGGATGTCACCTTATCGACTTGTGTATGGAAAAGCATGTCATCTGCCAGTAGAGTTGGAGCATCGTGCATATTGGGCGATCAAGAAATTCAATTTTGACATGCAGCAGGCTGGTTCCAAGAGAAGATTACAACTAGCAGAACTTGAAGAGATCAGGAATGATGCATATGAGAATGCCAAGATTTATAAACAGCGAATGAAAGTCTTTCATGACAAACACATTTTGAGAAAAGCCTTTACACCAGGTCAGAAAGTACTTTTATATAATTCCCGATTGCATCTCTTTCCAGGTAAGTTACGTTCTCGATGGTCTGGTCCTTTTATAGTTCGTACTGTTTTCCCTTATGGAGCAATTGAGATTGAAAACCCTAAAAATGGTGATTTATTTAAGGTCAATGGGCAAAGATTGAAACCATTTTTAGAGTTAAGAACACCAGAAGTTGAGGAGATACTTTTAGATGATCCTGTTTATCAGGATTAATTATGTCCATCTTTGCACTCTTGTTTTATTTTAATAGTAGGTTTTCTTCTCTTTGTTTGTTTTTCTTTTCTAGTATTTTTCTTTTCTAATGTTTTCTTTTTAGTTGTTCTTTTTTTTTAAAGCTTTCCTAGCCCATCCAGGTGTGTTCTCTCCAACTTTCTTTTTATTATTTATGATTATTATTATTATTATTATTATTATTATTATTTCTTTCATTTGTTTGCATGCATATCTTTTGTTTGTGCAACATTGAGGACAATGTTCCAAATAAGTTTGGGGGTGGGAATAGTGTGTGTTTTGTTTGTTAAAAAAAAAAATTGAAAATTTTAAATAAAAATTAAAAAAAAAAAAATTTGTTGTTTTTTGTTTTTATGTGAAAAGCCAATGATAAAAATTTGATTGACAATGAATATGGTTTTTAGAAAGGGTTGAATATTGTCTTAGTTTATACTTGATTCTTGTGTTAGTTCCTCTTGATTGAGATTCTTTAAACCATGAGCACTAACATCAATTCTTTCGTAATTTTGACTTGAAATTTGATATTGACGCAGCCTGAGTTGAGAATTTTAGATAGAGTAAATGACTGTTTGTCTTGATTCTTATCTCCACAATACAAAATAGTATACACGGGCACCAAAGTCAGAAATAGCTACCTATAACCCTTAAGAGTGAAGCTATCCTTGAGTAATTTGGGCCTATGTACCACAAGTATGTAGAGGATAATCTACCATGAGAAGAAGGCTACCTTAAGGGGTAGAGTGAAAGCTCCTGACTATGGTTGAAAAAAAAAAAAGGAGAAGAAAAAAAAAAATCAAGCGCATGTGCTGAAAAAAAAATCAAAAGAAAATGCACATAAAAGCCTGTGAGAGAAAAAATTGGAGATCAAGATGATAAGATTAGTTTGACCTACTCTGTTCTTTGTTTGAGGTGAAGGCTGTTGATGTTGAGGATTTTGGGAATGGATTTGATTGAATTGATTTCACACACACACTACAAGAATCGAAAGAGAGGTGGGATTGACTATTGAATTAAAGTTAGAACTTTGCTAATATTTGAAATTTTCTTTGAGCTATATAATTTTTGCAATCTTTGAGGCTATTTTTCATGGTTTATTTAAAGTTTTTCGTTCTTTTGATTTAATTTAATTAATTAATTTATTATTATTATTATTATTATTATTTTAAAATGATGTTTGTGGGTATCATCACTGAAGCCCTCACGAGACTATAACTCGTCCACTAGGGCCGCCTAGGGGTTTAAAGGCTTGTTGCATACGCTAAATGCAATCGCGATTACCTGCGAAAGTGGTTTAGTTAGGATTTACTTTTTGTTTCATTATTTTTATTTATTTATTTATTTTTTTTAGTTTTAGTTTTAGTTTTGCTCGAGGACTAGCAAAATCTAAGTTTGGGGGTATTTGATGAGCATATAATACATACATATTTTACCATTAATTAAATAATTGTTAGTTATATTTATTTGTTATTTTTAATTAATTGAATTATTTTATTGAATAGGGAATGAATTGGAGATTATGGATAAAAAGAGCATAAAGGAGTTCAATTTGTAAGCATTAAAGATTAATTTATTTTTGGAAGGAATTAGACGTACATGCATGTGGAAATCAAGCCAAGAAACCGAATTCAACAAATTCATTTACCCATGCACATGCGGACAAAGAAGATAAATGGATGGAAAGCAACTTAAAGGGGCCCACACTTGGCTTTTACAATTGGAAAAAGGAAATCCTAGTACAAGCTTAATTGATGAGCACGTGAGTGAGAGTAAAGAAAAATAAAAGCCAAATCCTTTAGGCTTTAGGATTGACAAGGTGGGGCCTATTTTAAAGGCTATATAAGAAAGCTAAGCTCTTGGCTTTTGGGGGGAGTAGCCGCCAGTGGAGGAGAATTCGGCTTTGGAAGAGAGCAATCCGCAGCAGCAATATTTCGGCTTCCCATGGCTGATTTTATTTCTTTTATTGCTCTCAATTCAAGTATGTCTAGCTAATTTTCTTACACTGAGGTTAAGGATGAAACCCTATTCAATAAAATAATTATCTTTTTATTTAATTAATTCCCTATATATGTTCTTTGATGATTATGGTTTTTATTTCACATGATTAATTGGATGTTAATAAAATCTTTTCATCAATTCTGTCATGCATTATTGATTGTTAGGATTAATATTCGATTAATTCTATGCTTGGATCTATAAAGTTTATACATGATTATCTTTGATTTTATGTCTTTCATTAAATTGTTTACATGGAGTGCTTAGGAAACTTTGACTCTTTATTATTCAATATGTTTACATGAGATTCTTAGATGTCATATTATTAAGCAGAAAAAGAACCTACATTAGATTTAATTACTTGGGCTTAATTGTTATATCCATGAGATGACATAGATTGATTTCGAGTTGTCACTCTAAAATTGGGGATTAATTAATAATTAGATAATTACTAGTTGAATAGTGGTGGATTCTGAAACCTTGGTAATTCTTATCTTATTGAATTCTCCTTTATTTTAATTGCTTCTTTAGTTTAATTAGTTTAATTTCTCTTAAAACTCAATTTGCTCAACTAGGTTAGAATTAATATTAATTTTAGATTTAAATTAGACTTTTCAATTTATAACAATCCCTGTGGGATCGACCTCGTTACCACTTTTCTATCTCTAGATTCGTGCACTTGCGAGTATATTAAAATTTTCACAACAACGAGCAGCAGAGACCAATGAAAATCAAACCATGGTATGAAATAAGAAATCCACATTTTTTATATGGTTAATACTTTTTTCCACAAATTTCTTCAGGTTTGCTTATGGCAAAACAAAAAAAGGCTGAAGATGAAGGGGAGGACTTATAGAAATTCAGACTATATAAATTCTCACACATAGAACAACCCCACCGTACCAAATATACACAACAGTAAAAGGTATAAATAATTCTCTGAATTAATTAATTGTATCATATTCAAATTTAAGAGCATAAAACCTAAAGCTTTGTATCCTCTGTTCTGTTGTTGTACCCAATAAAGGGCTCAATATCCTTTGTTCTGTTGTTGTACACGACAAAGGGCTCTTCCCCGAAATAGCCAATGAACTCTAGGAAAGCAAATTCCTTGGATCTCCTCCAAAAATTTCAATAACATCTCGTCACAATGTTTTCACCAGTCTTGTTAAACAATAAAAAGGTCCAAATAAATTGTAAATCAAGAAGAAGCAACTTTGGCGATATTCAATACTAAATATGTGCCTGTTAAAAATGTCAACACCATTGTAAACACGGTAAAAATTATCATTACTCGGCTTAGTTTCTATAGTAAAAATTTCATACTCTTGTTTTGCAACCGTGATATATAAATGTGGATGAAGACGGCACCTGTGGACAAAATCATGGCTACCGAATTAAATATAACAAATGCTTAGAAACCTCTGCTTTTGATTGGTACCCTGGTTTGGACCATAGCCACCATTTTTGTTACTACAAACAGATGCTCAGCAAAGAAGAGATGGAAATGGAATCTTCCCATATCCAGGCTTGACAAAACACTCATCAATTTCATTAGTTCAAAAACTTTATTTTTTATACTAATTAGATTGAGTAGAAGAACAACAAAGACACTTCCCCCAAGTTGGTGCAATATGCTCTAATCACTAATCCTTTTGTTTAAATAAAGTGATTTATCTGTATTCTCTAGCTCTTCTTTCTTATCAAATCAAATTAAATTAGAAAAAAACAAGTGTGAAAATCCAAACACATTACTTTTGAATAGAGATGGCAATTGGTTAGCTTAGGCTTGGACTTGGCTAAACCAAAGCTTGGCCCTATTATTAAAATTGAAAGACTAACTTGAAAAAAGTCTAACAATTTGTATTTCGCATCGAGTCGGGTTGGGCCCAACCCAATTCAGGCTAAAGTCAGGTCAAGCTTTTCTAAAGCCCGCACAATGTTTTCTCTCTCACTTTAAATATTTTGTTTTATTTTGTCCGATTTTGCTTTACTTTGTCCAATTTTACTTTGTTGGTCAATAATGTAAAACCAAATTGCTTTGTTCTAGGATCATTATATGTCCATAATTTTTCATTAAAACAAAACTAATGTCTTATCCAAATAAAAACACACAATTCCACAACTGAACATTAAAAAAAAATCTATAATTTTTCTCATTTGCATTGCACCTAAAATTACTCTTTTATACATGCATGCAAATATATATATCTTCCATAAAACTAAAAATTCATAATTTTTTTTTTTCAATTTAGGGTGGGATCATCAACCCGACCCTAACCTAAATTTTGATTGGGGCTTTATTTTTTGGCCCAAGCCCGTCTTGAATCTTGAAAATTCGGGCAAAAAATCTAAAAAATATGAGTCGAGTCAATCGGGCTAAAATTTGGTTTGAGTCAAATTGTCATCCCTACTTTTAAACATGAATAGAGCTACATAGTTTCAAGGAAAAGGCACATGTGGTCATGAACAACCTTAAAATTTTTGTTGCTACCCATAACTACCCACACATTCAGGATAAGCTTTAAGACCAAGAAATGTTCCTAACATGGACTTGACTGCTAAAGTTCTTATCACAAACCAAATTCTACTGTCTATTGTATAGACATCAAACAATTCGCAGGATTAATGTGGATTTCTATCATCTCTTCTTTCTCATCAAGTCTAATTAAAATTAGAAAAAACAAGCATGAAGGTTTAAACATATTACTTTTGAACATAGACAAAGCTAAATGGTTTCAAGAAAAATGCATTGGTAGTCATGAACAACTTTAAAATTCTTCAAAATAAGCTTTAAGACCAAAAAATGTTTCTAGCATAGACTTACCTGCTTAAGTTCTTATCAGAAACCAATTTCTATTGTCTATATATCAAAGAATTCCAATCATTAATATGGATTTCCACATTGACAGAGCAATACAGTTTCAAAGAAAATGCACCAACAGTCATGAACAACCTCAAAATTCTTTCTACTGCCCATAGTTACCTAGACATTTAAGATAAGCTTTAAGACCAAGAAATGTTCCCAAAATAAAATTACTTGCTAAAGTTCTAATCACAAACTAATTTCTATTGTCTACATATCAAACAATTCATGGAATTGAAGAAAACTAAGATCGAAGATTTTGAATCCTCATCTCAGTATCTTGTCATGGGCCGCTCGAATTTTCTAATAAAGGAGGCTAAATTGGCGACTCTAGGTGCACTAAAAGGCAAGTCAAAATGCACTAAGTAACAGCTTGCCTAAATTTTCAAGTATGTCAACCCAAATTCAAGCCAAGTGTGCTAGCTTGGCCCAATTATAGAATGTTCTAATATAATTTAGCACATACTTGTACATGTCTAGAACTTTTTATACTTGTAAATATCTAGATATATTGATAAATTGTGCAAGTTGTATGGAATTATCTAAAACTTGTGAAACCTTCCTACAAATAAGGTATGGCACTAAGGTATGGCACTTACTATTTTACACATACAACACACTAAGTAACTCAAGTATACTTGTGAGTTCTCAAGCTCTCTTATACATTTTCTTTTGAGTAAAAAAATTCTTTTTGACTACATTGCTCTCTCTTCTCTATAACTTTTGTAATCATCTTTACTTACCTAGTTTGATAAATTCGATAGGTTTACTTATTAACTTTTATGCTAGAAGTAGTCTAAATATTGTACCGATTGCTGCAGAACATACTCATCTCGTGCTAATATGCCTCCATTTTAGACAATATCCCATACTCCACTTAGTCAATCGGGATTTTATTAGATCTTAAAATAGAACAAACAAAAATTGAATACTCACCGACCACACCTTCCAGCCATTAAAAATCTATACTAGATAAGACATATTTGTTTAGAGTAAACCATGTGGAAGACACAAGTAGGAGAACCTCCGGCCTCAAACGGCTTGCTAGGTTTAGTGTCAAGAATTGCATAACCTCTTATATGACACTTCTCGCGCCAACAATTAACAATTCATGATTAACAAATCAAGATCAGTAAATAGTAAACATAAAAACAAATTTTTAATAAGTCTACATGATCACAATAGAAAAGTAAACTTCAAACAACTCTGAACAAATGAGCAAATTTTCAATAGTCTGTCCAAATTTTCAAGTATGTGAACCCAAATCAAAGCCAAGTGTGCTAGTTTGGCCTGATTCTAGAATTTTTTAATATAATTTAGCACATCTCATCAACTTGTACATATCTAAATTTTTTTACACTTGTAAATATCTAGATATGTTGATAAGATGTGCAAGTTGCATGAAATTATCTAAAATTTGCGAAGCCTTCCTATAAATAAGGCATGACACTTACTATTTTACACATAACAACACACTAAGCAACTCAAGTATACTTGTAAGTTCTCAAGCTCACTTGTACTTTTTCTTTTGGGTAGTAAAATTCGTTTTGGCTAGATTTCTCTCTCTTCTCTAAAGCTCTTTTGTAATCATCTTTACTTACCTAGTTTGAGAAATTTGATAGGTTTACTTAGTAATTTTTATGTTAGAAGTTGTCTAAGTGTTGTACCGATTGTTGCACAACATACTCATCCTGTGATAACTTGCCTCTATTTTAAACCATATCTCATGCTTCACTTAGTCAATAGGGATTTTATTAAATCCCAAAATGGAAAAAAATATTAAATATTCACCGACCACACTTTCCAGCCATTGGAAAATCTATAGTAGACATGATGTATTTGTTTAGAGTGAACCATGTGGAAGACACAAGTACGGGAACCATCGGCATCAAAGGGTTGACCAGGCTTAGTGTCAAGAAATGCATAACATCTTATCTGACACTTCTCGCGCCAACAATTAACAATTCATGATTAACAAATTAAGATTAGTAAATAGTAAATAAAACAACAAATTTTCAATAAGTCTACATGATCACAATAGAAAAGTAAACTCCAAACAATTCGGAACAAATGAGCAAATAACTTAAAAGACTACATACATACAAAGAATTGAGGTAGAACCTAGCTTGCCAATTAGTTACGAATACTAGCTTTTATGTTATTTATAATTGACCAGAATGAAATAACTCAAATTTGAATAAGTTTATATGGAAATATTTGGGAACGGGTATTAGCATCATGTTTAAACGAGAATATGTCTTTCACTAAGTCTAGATTCAGCAAACCATTTGAATATATTTACAAAATAATAATAATAAACGGAGAAGTTAGATATGAAATTAATAATATGCAGAGAACTTGGTCCTATATATGTAGCTTTAGACTATAAAATAAAAAAAGGAAAGTTTGTCAAACTAACTAGAAATTTAGACAATAATAGATCAAAATTGAGCCTTAAATTGATATGAACCTGAATAGAAAATACAATTTTATTAATAAAAGTTCTCAAAATCATTTTCACATCTATCAATCAACAACATGCCATCGTTGACGCAAATATCAGTGTAATCCTCATGAAGTCGTATTTAGGGCAACCAAACTAGATAATAATAAAAAATAGCAAATAAATAGTCTAATAATAATAATATAAAACAAAAATACATAAAATTAAGAACATACCGGAATTTGATGCTTCGTGTCTTTTGATTAGGCATCACCTATTGGTTGAATGCGGTGTAACTCAACGAGAATACCCAGATGTTGAGGGCACTCTTGGTTGTTTCTAGCAACTATGAGTCTTTGATAGAATTTGTAGTAAAGAGTGTTTAAGAGATGAGAAAGTGAAAAGCAAAATGAAAGAAAACATAGAGAATTTAGAGAAGTTTGCTACGTAATCTGGAAAACTTAAAACCAACTATTTAGACTATAAGTATATGTATACATGTATTGGATAGCTATCTAAATTGTTACAATTGTAAAATATGTAAAGCTAAATCTAACTAATTACCAAGTAGGCTGTAATCAACCGTGTGCTTATCACATTCACTAACATCCTGTTAAGAATGTCAACTGTCCGATCTTCACTCGAAATAAAAGAAATAACAATTTGTTTACCAACTACTTTCTCTAAATAAATCGTATACCAATCTCTACATGCTTTACAGTTTTCAATTTAGTGTCGCCTACTGGTTAAATGTTATGTAACCCAACGAGAATATCCTAAATGTTGAGGGTAGTCTTGGCCATTTTTCGCAAATTTGAGTCTCAAATTAAGAGTGTAAGTGAGTGAAACTGTCAAATTGAGTGATACGAAGCTAAAAAAATAAAGAAAAGCTTAGAGTCATGTGGTTTGAAGGATACCCTTAATTTTATATTTATTTTATTCCACCAAAAATTTTAAATGCCTAGGGTTTTGGTTTATAGAGTTTTTGGCATCCTCTTATAGGCCTTTAAATATTTTAAATTTAGGATAAGGGTATTTAATGTTTCCTAGTCCAAAACCCCTTCTAGCATTTAAGTTTTGCCCAACCCAAAGCCTATTATGAAATCTTGACTCATTTTTATTAGCACTGGATTCACACAATTATCTTTCTTATAATTTAAAAAGAACTACTTGTATTTTAAATATTCTATTATTTTTTATTAAATTTAAAATATTAAGTTTCTGTATATTTTCTAAAATACTTTAACTTAAACCATCTAACTTAGTTTACTCAAAACATTAAAAAAAATATTTAGCTCAAATCACAAATAAATTTGAAATCTAGAATATGCTTAAGTAAAATGAAAACAGGTCAAATCGTATACAAAGTTTTTAACAACATTTTGGTTATTATTATTAGGGAAAATATCCACCGTCCACCTGTTTTTTACACCTTTTTTAAAAATACACAATTCCTTCATTTTTTGGCTGAAATCCACCTAAAGTTACATTTTTTTTCACTTTTCCACTTCCGTTTGGAATCCGTTAAGAAAACTAACGGAAACTTAAAAAAATGACCATTTTACCCCCAAAACGAAAATTACAATTTCACCTTAAAAAATACCAAAAATAATAAGATTTAATGATGAATATCATTATTGGTACTTTAATGAAGTACAAAAAAATCTTAACTACTAGAGATTATAACTCAATTAATAATAAAACTCTACTTATCTTAAATTCAATTGATGATTTGTGAGATTGGACTATTTTTAATACTACTGTTATAATTTAGCATTCTAATTACAGACATATTTAAAAAAAAACCTGCATTTGATGGTTGTGGAATTAATTTATTTATTGACCGATGGGGAAAATAATTAGATTTAATCTAATTATTTTTTATAATTTTTAAGGTGAAATTGTAATTTTCGTTTTGGGGGTAAAATGGTCATTTTTTTAAGTTTCCGTTAGTTTTCTTAACGGATTCCAAACGGAAGTGGAAAAGTAAAAAAAAAAGTAACTTTAGGTGGATTCCAGCCAAAAAATGAAGGAATTGTGTATTTTTGAAAAAAATATAAAAAATGGGTGGACGGTGGATATTTTCCCTTATTATTATTATTATTATTATTATTAGTAGTAGTAGTAGTAGTAGTAGTTTTCTGGTCATGAATTTGAAAGTATGGGAAAGTCAGGGAAATCTTTAAAACCACACGGCTTTAAAGGCTTACAGTTTTAAGTTTTTAAAACCATGCGATTTTAAAGGTTTCCCGCATTTTCCCATACTTTAAAATTCATAACTGGAACATTTCTCTCTCTCTCTCTCTCTCTCTATATATATATATATACATTCCAAATTCTTTAATATCAAGAATTATAAATTTTTCTTTGCCATCCAGTTGTAATAAAAAAAATGGCCATCTCACAGAAGAAGAAGCAGAAGACTACGTTAGAAGATGCTACCACCGGATATGCTCTAGCTGATTTGGCTTCAACTTTAGCAATACTTTGATTTAATTTTATTTTTTGAAACATAAAAGGTCGAACATATTTTGTAGTTTAAATATTTTAAAATATTATTTATTAAACATCTGAAGCTTGAATTTTTATTAATTTTAAAATTTTAAAACATTTACTTGTTTACTTTTTGTAACTTATGTTTAATTTTCAGATACTTACATTTGAATTAAAAATAAAGTAAACTTTGTGACTTTTATCTAAATAAGAAGTAGATGTTATATTTAAAAAAAAATACCTTTATTAAATATACTTATTTCATAAATTATAAAAACCTATTTTTTTTATTTATAGGACATAAATATCAAATAACTGTATTTAACATATTTAAGATGTAAAAAATAGAATTATAAGTTAAATAAAAAGTGTGCTATATGAGTGCTAAAAATAATTATTTAATATTAACTTAAAAAAATTATCCTTAATAGTAATTTAAATTATGAATATTTTTGTAATAAATTATTTTGTTAAAATAATAGTATTTAAATCAATTATTAAAATACAAATATTCCCACTAATAAAAAATAAACAAAATTTAAAGTAATTATTAAAATACAAATAGGCCCACTGATAAAAAATAAACAAAAGAGATAAAAGCTAAAATCTATCATTATCTCTAAAAAAAAAAAACAAATCCTAAATCCCCATTGTCAAAAGATGGGAGCGTGTCATGCTCTCATGAGAAGAGCGGTGAGGTTCTTGGCATGTGGGCTGTCACTCTCCATAAGAAGAGCGACTACGATCAAAACTCATCAAAAGACTTACATCTTCTTCCTTCCTCACTGATTTGAAGTAGGTTAGGATATTATTTTTTGAATTAATAATGTTATATGAATTTGATTGATAATGCATTGTGCAATATTTGAAATTAATAAGACAAAGGTTGTTTATGACTTAAGTTGATTAATTGGAGTTAACAATAAGCTATTAGTTGCATTTTTTATGGATATTCTTATGAACCAAACAAAAAGTTTGATGATTTATACAGCAAACAATTTCCGGTATATATATTGCTCAAGTGGAATTCTAAAATAGCATTTAATTTTTAAGATGCTAACCCAGTCAAACAGGAAAAGTACTCGAAAAAAATAAACGTTGTTCATGTAATTGTGCTCGTGCTCTTGACTGATTTTACTTTCCAATGTTTCCATTTCAAGCTCTTAAAGATGAATACAAAGACACATAAAAAATTGCTGAAGCATACTTGATCAACTATAATATATATATATAGTCATTCTCTAGTATAGTCGTTCTCATTTATTTTTCATGCAAACACACTTTAAAACTGCATGATTTAAAAGAATTAATTTTTAACTTTTTAAAACCACACGTTTTAAAGTGTGTCCACATTAAAAAAAAATAATATAGGCATCCGCACTTGAAAATAATTATATGTATATATAAATCAAGCAAAAAAAAAAACCACCCTACATTCAGCCAAATGAGAAGAGAGAGAATTTTTTGTATTCTATTTCAGAATTTTTATTTAATTAAAAATAAAAATCCCCAATCCTGAACCCAAAATTTTATTAGCTCTTAAGCCTATCTCCGAAATAGCCCTAATTTCATTTTTTAGACATTTTAGAACCCACAACCGACCCAAATTCATCAGGAGTCCGCTGGCTCAGGAATCTGTGGAGAATGTTGCCATCCCTATTTTTTTCTCCCCCTCCGAAATGGAGATCGGAGATGGCTACAGGCTACTAAGTGCTAACCAATTTATACATGAAGATGGGTTACATGCACATACGGTGATACGGGTCCAATCCGACAAGAAACTTCATCATCATCGAGTAAACTAAATAGTAATTTTCTAAATATGTGTTGATTATACTGATCAGCTGTTTTGACATATTAATGATAAAAAGAAATTATAAAATTAGTATTATTTTTTATTAACATTGTACCATTTTTATTCTTGTTTTTGTCGACATTGTTTCATCTTTTTCTTTCTAAAGTTTTGCTGATTAAAGAATTAATTAATGACTCGTCGGACTGTCCATTATCTAAATGAAAAGGGGTAGACCATATTTACTAAAAAATGCATAGGCACTTTCGTTGAAAGAGTACAATTTGAGCAAAATATACTGTTCCATACATTGCTTAGAGAGCATGTCCACAGTCAAATTTACTTCATTAGTTTTGTTTCATGAACCCCTTACCATTAAATTCATACGGCCAAGCTTCATTGGTTGATAGTTGAAATTGTCCTAATGTACACACATATTGCTTGTGCCTAAAGCATATTGTTGAGGATCTGCTAGATTTAATATCTTCCACAATTTTTTTAATTTCTTTATTTCTTAAAAGATCTGAATTTGGATGATCGGCTAAATATGTTTGAAAATCATTCAACTAGCATAGGCCTGTTCCATTTAAGAGCTTAAGAAAATTGTACCTCTTTTACATGCTCCAAAAAACCACTCAGTAACATATAATCTCTAAAAATTAATATTTGATAAATTAATAATCTCCATTACACAGCAATTATTTATAATCCCAACTTGGGCTAATAGGTTAAATTAATATGATAATAGTTGTTTTGAAATCCCTTGCATATATGTTTCATTGAATTGTATAAACACTCAATAAGTCGACAATTAATTAATTCTTCTTTAAATTAATAGATTTTATATGATAATGACATTATTCACTTACAGAGGATTTACCGTATTGGTATTAGGTAGAGTCTTCACTTACCCTAATTATTACTCAATTATTAGGAAACACACAAAACTTTCGTTGGAAAGAATTACATATAGTCTCCTGCCTTGGCATTTCGTAATAAGTTGCTCCTAGAGAAGCACACTGTTACTGTTATATTTAACAAGTTTTCCTACATACGTAGTAAGAAAATATAAATTGAATATACGGTTAAAAAAGTTGTTATCAAAGAAAAAAAAATGTAACTAATAACGAGAAAAGAGTGCTGATGATTATACCTTGTAATTTTATAAGCATATATTTTTATCTTAAATTTTATCTTAAATGATATGTCATTTATTAATCAATTATTTTTTTCATAAATTTCAACTGAATTAGTTATATTATTTTATGGCCACTTTTTTCTTTTAAATTATATCATTATTTCACGGGGTTATTTTTACATACCTCCCCTGAGGTTTCACGTAATAACAGTTTAATAGAAAGTATCTCCGTACTTTCACATCCCTCCCTTACAGTTAGTATTTCCGTCAGTTGACCGTTAGTGGACCAACAGGATGACGAAAATACCCTTTCAAGAATGACAGGTACAATTTCCCAACAAATTTGGCAGTGTAATGATACGAGCGAGCGTGGGCTAGCATGCATTTTTTTTTTTAAAAGGGAAAGTAACACTTTCATAACTTCAACAAAGGGAGTACATCCATTATAGGAGCTGGAACTCCATTAGCCCAGATGGCTGTCTCTTTGAACTCTATGGCAAATTTTGCCAACAGATGAGCCTCAAGATTACAAGTTCTAGGAGTGTACAGAAATTTTACAAAATCAAAATGCTTACATTTGCTTTGGATCTCTGACACAACCTAGAAAATTTTAGCCCTACTCCCTTGTTTGTTGTTGACCAAGTTGGCCACTTCTAGGCAATCTGTCTCCACAATCACAGATTGCATTTTTTATTCTATAGCAGCTTGTATACCCCATTCCATTGCTTCAGCTTCTGAGAATCTTACCTCTCCTCTAAAAGGCACGGTTTTGACAGCTGCCATCACTACTCTACTATTGGAATCTCTCATTACAGCTCCCAGTCCAGCTATCTGAGCTTCAGCTTGTATGGCTAGCATGCATTTAAGATAACACAATTCGCATGATCAAGATGAAACCAACGTTTCCATTTTTTTATTACGAAATAGCATAATAAGAAAAATCCAAAACAAACAATAGAAGATTAATCCAAATAATATATATACAAATGATGCCCGTTCCGTCTTTTTGTTTATCCTTAAATACAAGCAATGCAAAGCAAAACCAAAAGATTGTATTTAAATTGTAAGAGACATTAGATTAGCTGGACTACCTAACATTATTTAAATCTTGTCGCAGAAGATTAATAAGAAAAAGCGAAACCCATTATAATCCAGCCATAATATACTTTCTACCTAAAAATTCTACACAAATTTAGCGGATTCAAACTTCTTGTCACTTTTAAAGTCAAAGCGAGGATAAGAACCAAAACTGACTAAAGAATTGCTAAAATTCTGCATGTCTAATGCTAGTCAAATATCAAGTACACGAATCAATGGGACATAAAGAGCTGAACAAGAATTTTCAAGCACCCAAAGCAGTAACTAAATTTGTGTCTAAATGCGGAAATAAGCAATACAAGAAATAGAAACAGGGCTGAGTTTCAAAAAGAAAAACTCTAACTGATACTACTCTTCCTCACAATTTATTAGATAGTTATTGCACACAAAATGATTTAGTAAAGTGATATGGAAAATCAAGCGAGAAATTTTAATAAAATGAAAATAGGCCAACATAATATCATCACTCAATTCCATTTTCAATAAAGTTAGCAACAATTTTCTAAAAGTAAAAATACATACTAAAAAAAAACAGTTTTTTTCAAATAAAACAAATCCAAACCACTAGGGTTGCTGATCGTGCTCGCAAGATTAATCGGCTTCAAGACTTGGGGCAAAACTAAAAGTTGGGCTTGTGATAATGCGACGAGGATTTGACACATACACAAGGACACAGAGACACAGAGTCAGGAGCTAAAGTCATTGGCGACGACATCGAGTTGTGCAGAGGTGGAGAGGCGTGGAGGAACCGCCGAATCGAGAGGAATGACTGGATGAGAAAGGATGTGGCTCTTAGGGCTCGTTTTGTTTTGCGAAATTGGGAATTAGGGGAGCGAAATCGTGGGTTGCAACGGAGAGACATGGTGCGGCATGAAGGAATCACCAGGAGGGGTGACCGCATGAGAGAGGATGTGGTTGTTAGGAATTTACTGCAATAGTTTTCCCTAAAAAAATAATAATAACCTTAAAAACTTTTTGAGTTTTTTTGAATTTTAAATGAGCTTTTACGATTTTAGCCTTGTATACTGATGCTATACATAACTTTGTGAAACTGCAGGGGAGGGATGTAAAAATACGGAGATACTTTCTATTAAACTGTTATTACGTGAAACCTCAGGGGAGATATGTAAAAATAACCCTTATTTCACGTGTTCTATTATGATGAATGACACATTATTTACAAAATTTAAGATAAAATATTAAGATATCTACCACTGCTTTTAATTTAATTGAAAGTTTTATTTTCATTCACTTGTAAGAGCATCTCCAAAAGACTCTATAAGTTTTACTTTTCAAATACCAATTTACTTACCTATGTGGCAAATAGAAGGGTGAAAAAATATGATATTCTCCAAAAGACTCTTCAAATAAAAATAAGTTAATATTATTTTAATCATATAATTAGTTTTTTAAAAGAAAAGTCAATAGCAATTAAAGTATTTCTCTCTCTTTCTTGAATGAAAAATAATAAAATATAAATTAAAGAGAGAGAAATTAACTATTCAAATTTAAAGAGAGAGAATCAATTCTTATTTGAAGAATTTTAATTAGAGTATCTTTTGAAACTTTAAATATTAATGTGACTCTTTAAATAAGTAATAAAATATTATTTGAAGAGTCTTTTGGTGCTCTAAGAATTTTCAAATAGTTGATACTACAAATTATCTTCAAGATAAAATAAAATTGGAACAATACTAAGTGTCCAAACATTTAATTCTCAATTTGAATTCCAACTAATATAACATTCATCCATTAAATAGTGATTACAAGTTTCAAGGATGATGAGTTGTGATTCAAATGTTGGCGATTCTTAATATTATTAATAAAGCTAATTTTTAGGTAAAATTTTAAGAAAAATAATATAATTAATGAGAATTAAAAAAATATAGGCCACGTGGCATTCTATACAATAATAACTCTAGTAATAGCTACTCAAAATAATTAAGGCCTACACAAACTGATGCACAACCTTGATTACCTCTATTCCCATAGATTTAAAATTACCAATACATCTAAAGCCGTTGGGTGTTTTCCGGGCATATTTCCATTTTTCTCTTTTCATATAATCAAACTTATCACTTATGCTTCTGCTCTTTCATGTTTCATTTTACATCAGATAAACAGATTTATGAAGTTCTCTTCTCACACTCCCTCTCACGCGCCAGATACTCACAAACACCCATATGCAGCACACACAAAATTTACGCAAATAGACTGCATCCTGAGATCAGCTAATGTTGCAAGCGTCACTGTTTGAGTTGTAATTTCAAAAAATGTGTTCAACAACCACCACCAAAATAAGAGAGGGGTTGGGGGCAGGGCTGGGTCGGTTTCAACTGTTGATCTGACTCAGAGGACAATTATTAGGTTAGTGATTATGATACTAGTTCTTACCAGAAAACAGAAGAGGATTGTTGTAAGTGCTGGTGAGTGCTAGATTTATCATCTGTTTGTCCACAATTATCACAACATCTGAGAAAACTCTGCTCTAAGCTAAATTAAAGGTGTCATCACTGTGATTCCTCATCAAGAGAAATATGAGATATTCAACATGACTATCAGAATCTACTGTCCCCTGTTCAACAAGACTGTTAGAAGACTATCTGAATTTACAGTCTCATGTCTAAGTAACTCGTAAGTCACGGATCAATGTTGGTGCTCTATATCAAGTCATTTACTAAGAGTAAGCATAAAGTAACTCCTGACTGTACAAAGGGTAACAGAAAGAAGAATATATAACCCTGTACGAAATCTTAAGCAGCTGATTGACAAGTATTACAAGCAGTGATCATTGCAGGGACAACTTGGCAAGGGTCAATGCTAATACCTTTACCCCATTTTCCATGTCATGGCCAGAGGCATATTCCTCAGGCTTGTGGCTATAACCTGCAAAATCAAATGTATGAAAACAAGCATTAGTCTGGTTCTATGCTCTAGTTCCCTCATAAAATAAGAAGATGATTAGATAGATTACAAATGCTAGAGGTCCTCATTTTGACTAGATAAAGTCCCATACTAAGTTGACACCATTTGAGAATGGGTATGTGCCCTACTACTTGTACAAGCGTACATTTTCTAATTCACATCATGTGATTTTAGTGTACTTCCACACAAGATTTGTTTCATGTGCACATAATTCAAAAGCAAAAGAAGCACCAGCACCAAAGCAGTACCTAAAAATTTTTATTGATGAAATCCAACTAGATAATTATAGTCATTCCGAATATTTCAACATTCAACTTAATAATCAGAGATGAAGGGTTTAGATTTCTAGATACAGAAGAAAAGAAATATGTTCATACCTTTGAAACATGGAATGAATATCATGCCCATTGGCGATACCCTGCAAGGATGTGAACCTATAATTAGATGTTGCTAGCAAGAAGAACAATAAGAGTAAATATGCATTCACCATCTAAAACATCCTTAAGCAGGTGAAGTGAATGGTAATAATAAGATAGCTAATTCATAGTAAAGCATCTAAAAATAAGGATACATTTCATATTTGTGTGCAAGTTTGGTGCTGTGTATTGTTTGTGAAAAAGCTTGGGAGTTGGAAGAAACAGATTGGATGTGAAACTTTTGAAAATTTGGGTGCCAGTCACTCAAATCATGGGGATTTCAGCGAATTTTCAGCAGTAAATTGCTGCCAAAAAGTACCCACTCCCAGTTTTCACCTTGGAAAATTTTCTTCACCTGAATTCCCATATTGGTATCTTGCATCATTAGATTTTATCATTTTCCTCCTCTTTCAAAGAAAAGAAAGGGGGGAAAAAGGAGTAAAATCTTCATGTTAAGAAACATGGCACTTGGAGGGCCCAAAATAATGGGACATATAGCATGGTACTGGACAAGGTACAAATATTAACTCTTTCTCTCTATCTATACCTGGCCATAAAGAGTGAATCATGGTAAGCTCTGCTTATCATAAACTTATGTGTTAAATTAAGTTCTTTTGACGCTGCTTCCACTGCCTCAATTATTGATTTCTCAGAAAGAGCTGGTGGATCCTGATTTACGATTTTGAATTCAGATAGAGTGACCGCACGATTTTTAGCAATTGTAATTGCAGACTGATGGATTTTTTCAATCACACTATTTCTTCGCTTTTCATCAATGTCTCGTGTGTCTGCCGAAACACAGATAATAGAAAACTCAATAAATAACAAAGAAAAACTTCAGAAATCAACTGGAATTAAATCAAACTTTGGGAGAAGAAGAATGCCAATAACATGATTTAAACAAACTTCAGGAACTTAATACTCGTCTCATGCAAAGTATTTATGTTATAAAATTGTTGGCCAGTTTTCCAATAAGACTTCAACAACTGATTGGAACCATACCAATTTCTAAGTGTGACTTGCTTGGTATGCTGTTGATTGCACCAGGATGCAGCTCCAGAATACCTTAGGAAACAGGATATATTGAGTCACATCATAGTTCTAAGAAAGAAAGATAGCCAACTCAAAGTTAGATATAATCTAATGCAAGATGGATTTAAACAATAAGTACCAAAAAATTCTACGTTTAGGCATTCAGGAAGATGACTTACCGACTGTACCAACGGTATCAATGGATCCAGATTCTAGAACATGTTTCTCGACAGCTAGCGCTAGTTCTGCAGCAGCCAGACCGGCATCGTTCCTGCTCATTACATGTAAAACGTCGTGAATCTTGTTGACTGAATAAGCATAATAAAAGAATCATAATGATGAATATACCAAATTGATGAAAGATATGTAAATTTAACTGCATACAGGCAGACAGCAGTTACCTATTCGGCATCAAGACAGCACCCGCGTGCCCTCCATTGCCTTCAAAATCTACTTTCATACTTGCAGGAGCTGCAATCGCAGTCACTATACCAACTGATGTACCTGATTTGAAGTATAAAGTGGATTAATAACCATCAATAAATTGAGATCATAAGGATAAAATAAGCAGTAAAAAATGACAAACCTTCCTCCTCCAGAATGGGTCCCTGCTCTATATGCAATTCAACAAAAGCAGAGTAACTTCCTTTCTTCAAAAACACACTGGATAGGTCATTGTGCTCTTTTGCGTATCCAGCAGATCTTGCACCATCTAAAAAGGATATATTTTGACCATCAACTGTTGATGTCAGATCTTTTGCAAGTGACTCAATTCCTGCCAATAAGCGACTGCACAAAAAAATAAACACACGAACTCATACTGTAGTATAAGATTTCCAAACCCATATACCATCCACCATGCCAAGACATAACCTGTTGAAGTTTAATGTACAGTGGAAGTGGTTGCTATAAAGTTTGCAAAGGTAAGTAAAAGGAAACTCCAGAGGAAAAGTATCTTTTCTTCTTTTTGTATGGACAAAAATTAAGAAAGGAAAGCAACCAAATAAACCCAAGTGCATGTATTGAGTTATGAAGTTTTAACCATTTACAAGTGGCTAACCTTCCCAAACAACTGATCCCATAGCGTGTGGGCTCCTCTGAGGTGAACATGATAACCTCCAGTGACCTTCTAGGCTTGAATCCAGATCTGTTAAAGACCCAGTCAACATAGCATAGACCAAAAACTGTGGCTACTACACAATACCTTTATCTGAAAAAAACTATGACATGATGAGAAAGAAATTGCATCCATGCTATTCAGTTCAAAACAATCTTATTAGCTGGAAACCAAAAGCATAAACAATACCCTAGACTGGAAAACTGAGAGAACATAACAATGTTTATTATAACTGTATCTCCAAGACACGGCTTTAAGAGGGTGTCTTTGGATATAGTTTGAGATAAGTGTTTCAAATCTCTTCTTTGATAGCTTGAGCAAGGAATATCTGAATATCTCCTGATTCAATTTTGACATTATCTGACTACAGCACAGGTGATCTAACTAAAGGCACTCAACATCTAAAAGTTTATCCATTCATGAATAAAGTTATGTATGTTGATTGAACTTATTGCCATCAATTTGCAAAAAGAGAAATTTTCAGTGCTAATCTAGAATGCTAATCAACCCAGAAAGCAAACATAATTGGCAATTTATAACCACATATTTCAGATTCATCAGACGCTACCAATAAAATCAACCAATACCTTTTTAGCACATTAATGGCTTCTATTGCACCTAGCACACCAACAACACCATCATACTTCCCAGAGTACGGAATAGCATCAATGTGAGAACCTGTTGCAACTGGAGCAAGCACTGCTTCATTGCCAATCCTGCATAAGGGAAACAGGGGTGGGGGCATGGTCAAAGACATTTGAGGATACACAACAGAAATTGCGAAACATTTGTCTCAGAGAAATGAAGAAAAAAGGTGGTATTGTGAGCTTTGATACTCCAAACTATTACTGCCAAAAAAAAAAAAAAAATCCCTTCAACGAATGCAGACATCCTTGAAAGAAACTTCACTACTCTAACAAAAAGGCCAAAAATTTGGAAAATGACAGGAAAAGAGAACACCAATTGTCAACTAGATTACCCTTTGTGAAAAACACAATACCATATGGAGAGTGCACTTCAAGTTGCTGTGAGAATTATGGCATTTTCTCAAAAAATGCAGTACACCACACTCTATACTCATAATATGATTTTCTTTTTCCATTTTGATGACATGTCAATCTGAACACAGTTACAGGAACTGAAACTCTAAGTGAGAATAAATGAAACCAAGAACTTCCATCCATGCAAACTAACACAGGTTAGGGCAATCTTGAGTTCAATTGGGTTCATTTAGAGAGCATGAGTTTGGCAAAAAATTCATGATAACCAAACTCCTCTGAAGGAAGATGAAATCTCACCATCTACCAATTATGTTACCAACTGCATCCTCCCTAACAGAGAGACCTGAAAGCCCCATCAAGTTCTTGATGTAGCTGCATTAAAATATTGCAAACAGACAGCATAAATCCTTAATTTAGGTGAGCAATTGAGGAAAAAAAAATTCAGAAAGCAATGGCATATAAAGAGTTAACTAGATAATCCTCTACACATAATAAAATTTTCAAATATGATTGAATATATACTGTAAGGCTTTAATAGTATGTTCTCAACACATGAGCTTAAATAGCATTGTAAGTTAATAACTACTTAGAATGGCCGGAAATATTAGACAACTGCTGCTGGATTAGAAGCAAGAGTAATGTCCTGTATATATCCTTCTAGACATGAGGGGGCCACTGATAAAGCATACAAAGGGAACAAATATCTCTTGACAAACAATCAGATAAAGCATCACATATAGAATTCTCCAAGGCCTAACCTGAATAATTCATTCGAAAACACTGATAACTCAGTAAAATAGGCCTATTCATGTTGTAAAATAAATGATTACCTTTAAGGACTACAAGAAACAACTCCATCAGATGAAATATTATAAAGGATTCGATATACGAATAATTAATGAAAAAACAATATAAAAACTGTAACTTTCTATTAAGATTTGCAGACAATTAGAACATGCACAAGAACTGTAACTTCTTAAATAGTTACCTGCGTGCCAATACATCATTCTCAGTGTACAAGACCCTAGTAACTGATGGGGCAGGAGTGTCCGAGAAAGTTGACAGTTCATCGATCTAGCCCAAAAAAAAAAAAAAAACCACACGCATTAAAAATATATATTTTTTTTAATAAGAAAATAAAAAACCCACATTATTTTACTCGTCCATAATGCTATAGATTTTCTCAGTACCCGTTTTTGGAGAGTTTCAGTATCAACTGAGAGTGAAGAAGCCAAGTTTGTAACAAATGAGTTTGATTCATGAATTGGGTACCCTGAGAAAGCCTCCATAGTTCTGATTGTTGGGTCTTCATTTGCTTTAGCGTAGATTGCAGAAATGGAACAGAAGATTACGAGAACCAGAAGAAGATGATACAGTGAGTGAGAGTTGCAGAACCTCAAAGACATTTTTTTTTGGCTGGGCTTCTTCTTGTGGACGATGATGCTATGATTAGCTTACTGCTGCTACTATGTTAGTGTTATTATGCTTGTGCGTTTGGTGCTACACGTGGCTTTCAAACTGGGACTCTGACACGTGTTCTGTTTATTTTTTGGGGGCCACTTTTGTGTGATATCACATTTCAAGTTTCTTTAATTATTTAATGAATTGAATAATAAATCTATCCAAAAAAAATTCGTCCCAGCACAAACATGAATTAAAAAAAGAAATATCTTGATTGATTTTATAACCAACTAGGCTATTCCATTCGAGCTTCAAAAAAACAAAAAAATCTAGGCTATTCCATTCGGATATAACTTTGATTCCCATTTTTATTTTCTTTCTACAGTGAAAAGAAAATCACATTCAAATTCAACGTAACATTAAAAAAGATTGATAATTTAGTAATAAAATTATATATTTTTTAAAATATTAGAGTCTTTTTCCATTTTTTTTAAATATAATGCCCTCCAACAAAGTAAGTCACTCCTCATTATATTTATTTTATTTTTTAAAATATTATGATGGTTGTTGTGTTAAAAATAATTCAATCTTTATAGAATAGATGATGTAATTTTTTTTTTTATAAGAAAGTAAACATTTCTATTAATCACAACACCATTACACTTGAAACCTCTGTTAGTATTGTTTCTAATCAGGTAGTAGGGGCATTTCCTCTTAAGGCTAATTGGGAATTTGGACTTTAACATTTTAAAAAAAAAATTCATTGTTTTTTAATGTGTGAAATTATTCAATAGATTCGATGAAAAACCATTACTTAATCCCATTAATTAGGGGACAGCCTTAACAAAATTTAGGTCTTGATTTCAAATATTGTGTAATACGCCTATGTGTTTAATTAATAAAATGTTAATAATTTATATTTTTATCTTTAAAAAAATAATTATTCATTTTCAATTTTCATAGACATGGTCATATCCTACTATTTATGTATAGGATATGACCAAGTTCCAAAACACGCAACTCGAAAACACGCAACTCGAAAAGGCGGGAAGATTTCTGCACTCGCACTTGGGGCTTCTCGAGGAAGGAGCTCAGAAAAAATGGAGACGAGACATACGTCAAAGGCACGTGGTTTCAAACCCACTTCGATCTCTCCATCACCGACGGTCTCAACGCTTGGCTCTGCAACGGTATTATAAATTAAAACCTGTAACAAATATTAATTTAAATTTGTCTTTTTTTTTTGTTTGGGGTGTGTGTCTCAAAGTAACAGCGTTTTCGTCTTTTCGACAGCGTCTGAGGAGCAGGTGAAAGATAGGGCGGCGCAGTGGGACCAGCCGGTGACCGAATACGTCAAATTGGCTGAGCGCTATTTAGGGTTTCAGCAGCCTGGTTCTGTTTACGCTTTTACTGATGCTGCTGATGGATGTAAAAGAGTAAGTTTTTGTTATTATATTTTAAAATTTAATTTAGTTTATCGAAATTGAAATTGGAAAAAGGTGAAATTTAAAATTGTGGGTATGTATGTGATTGTGATGTATTGCAGTTGTCATGGACATTTGAGAAGGAAGGGACTAAGCTTGAATGGCGGTGGAAATGTGGATCAGCACCTAATAGCAAGAAGGTTACTGCTGGGATTTTGGACTTTCTTATGGATGCAAACATTAGGCTCAGTGTAAAATTCTTTTGCCTTTTTGTTGGCTGAAATTTTGAAGATTGTTAGTTGAAACAATTTTACTTTATTAGATGTGTATGTAATGTTCGTTAGATTTCAATGACTTGGTGCATGTTGTAAGTAATGTTTGAAGGGCAGTAAAAGAAAAGACTTGGGATCTGTCCATACTGGGTTCATTTATATTCAATGGAAGGGATTTATTTCTCTTGATGTTTGATTCAAAACTATCAATGGTTGTAAATTGACTTGGTTCTTTGTATTTTGTTTCATGAGGACAATGCTAAATATAATTTCCATGATAGACATTTATATCTTTAGAAGTTCACTTTCTCTGTAGGTGGTCCAGACTTTAGGTTGGAAGAGCAAGTTGTGGTTGGTTACATGGAATGTAAATCAAACATGCTGATTCACTTCGACCTTTCTTTCTTATCAGTGATGAGTCGCTGATTCATGGGGTGTCATCTGTCCTACTGGTTGTTGATATCATCTATAATGATTTTGATTCATTATGGATTAAGCTGAGACATTTTTCACATACACAATATGTGAGTTTGAATTAGATTTTGGGTACTTGAGGAATCTTATTTTATACTTCTAGCTAAGTGATTGTAGCAATATGTCTTATTCTGGAAAAGTTTGTATCAGCTGCGGTATTGATGGCCAAGTTTGAAGAAGCTCTAAAGCTGCTTGGGCTTCACTCTTTATAACTCCAAAATGAAATGGTCCTGCCAGGATTCTTCATTTTCTTTATAAAATTTTCTGTACCAACGAGCTATATACATGTGGTATGAATTTTGACTGTAAATGACATTGAACGTTTTGTTCTATTATTCTTGTTGTTTCTTTGGATAGATAGATGGAGATGAAATGCCTATGTCAATTAGTTTGGCAATGAAATTTGTCTGTCAGCTTATAACACCTTCATGTTTTATCTCTTTCGCTTATAGGATGAAGTTGTCACAAAAACTCAATCATTTGAGAGACTGAAAGTGGAGGCTGAGAAGTGTTTAGCACAAAGTGAGAGATTTAAGAATGAGAAGCTGGAGTTTGAATCAGCAGTCTATGCAAAGGTGCGTGAATAAATAACACTGATAGTGCTCTGTAACTGGAGATCCAAGACAGAGACCAAAAGAATAAAATGTTTGAAAATAGGGACATCAGGTGTTTCTGATGAAGCCCCTGTTTCCAATTCAGTTTTGACTGATGAAAATGTATAAATGCTGAATTCTTAAATGTATGGTTTAGATTTCCCATAATTGATGTTTCCAGAATATCCATTTAGTCATAGTTGTAATTTCAAGATGTTTTGAACTCTGAGCATGCTAGTTATTAAAGGATGAATAGGATCTTAGGAGCATCAACTTTCTATTCTTTTAGTATGTAGGACTGACTTCAAGTTTTTTTTCCTGCTTCTAGTTCCTAGGTGTGTTGAATTCAAAGAAATCAAAACTCAGAGAGCTTCGAGACAAGCTTTCAAAACAGGCAGTCATGGGGGATTTGCAACAAGAGGAGGAACAGTCCACAGACAAAACTGAGAGTTTTGATGAAGGGAGTGATGATGACAAAAGTGAGGAAGAACCTGCAAAGGATATTACAAGCACTTCAAAAGGTGTTCCAGCTAGTAGGGCTCGTGGTAGAAAGAGGATTTCACGCAAATAGCATCTAAATAAACAAATATAGATTCGAGAGTGAGTACCAATCTTTCCTTTTTCTTACTTATATTGTAAATCATGTAATGAATGTGCTGAGTTTTGTGGAGGGATACAGATTTTTCTTCATTCCAACTAAGGATACCCACCGAAAGGACTTCAACCCCCGTAGCATCCAGCTTGGTGCTTAGAAAGCAGTCCGACAGCACATATTTGCCCAACACTTGTCTTTGTCTTCAATGATTAAGTGAAATTGTATGCTCAAAATTGGAATATCTAATTCCGGTGAAGCATTGACTTCAACTAGTTGAATCAGTCAGACTATTAAGATGCCTGGGCAAGCTTAGGATTGAGTCATTTACCTTGTTTGCAAGGGCAAAAGAACGGGCACTGTAGGCTGACAGTTTGACACAACTTTCTGAAATCAGAATCTTGCAGACAAAACTCAAAAGGAGGGCAGCAAAGCTGATAGGAAGAAGTGAAGGGGACGCAGTAGCATGGGTAAAATCTTGGCACATTAGAAGGACAAAACTACGTTACAGACTCTGTATGTAACAGCTCAATGGAAATTAGTCTTGTATCAGCTAAGTTCCAACAACTTTTCCTCTCTCCTGCAAAGCGTGGATGCTGCTCATTTGCTGCGTTACATACAGAATCTGTATCGTAGCAAGGTCCACATTAGAAATATAGAATTCACCAGAATAAAAGCAATAATATATGAATGTGATATTATTTATCATTCACCCACACTCAAAATCGAAGTAGAAAAAGGGAAACCGCAAATATACACCATCTTAAAGGACTGTATCATATGTAATAAAACAAATATGCAATTGCAACAACATGAATACGACAGAATGTTAGAACGTGCAAATCTGAATACTATTGCATTTAGGGGAAAAATGGACAAGCTTTTATTATCTCAGTTCTCACACAAATGTGAAGTTACCGATTTACTAGTATCTCTTTCCGTATTTTGCACCATATCATTGTACAGACTACAGAATTTACAGTTGAAAAATTCCCCCGAAAAACATTTGGAACTCAATGGTTGCACGACATTGAATCTACAAAATAGAGTTATAGCAGCATTGGAGTGAAGTGTTCATTTGATGAGAAGTTCCTATTACACATTTTGTTCAAGAAGCTACATTGCTTAATCAGTTTCATTTTTCACAAGAAAACCCGAATAATGGTGTTGAATGATATAGAGTCTGGAAAACGTCCCTACTTTTCCATTTGGACAAGCAACATGTCAGTCTCCATTATCATCTCTTTCTTGCAGATGCCATTGATCAGAATGTTAAATGTTACAACATCAGGAACCAAATATTTCTCTGAGAGTTGATCTAACTTCTTTCTAGCTTCCAATCTGCCCACTCTACACAACCCATCAATGACTACACTGTAAACCTCAATATTTAGCTCTTTCTTGTCCCTTTCAAGGGACTGGAGCAGAGCAATTGCCTCTTCAACGTGGCCATTTTTGAAAAGCCCATCTATCAAAGCTGAATATGTGAATAAATTCGGAGATAGACAGCTGCAGGCATCCATTGAACAGCTTTTGTGCTTCTGCTACTCACCCAACTTGACGAAGCTCTGTTATAAGTAGGTTGTAACCAACTTTATCAGGCTTCAATCCCTTATGAAGCATTTCTTGAAAGAGGCTAATAGCTTTTTCAGTCTTCAAACTCTTGCAGTAGCAATTAATCATTACATTGTAGGTAAAACCATCGAGCTCAAGTCCCTTCATCTACAATCGACTCTAACAGTTTTCCAGCATCAGGTGACCAACCGATTCTTAAACCATTGATTAGTGAATAATAAGTTCAATAAGTTAGGCTCCCTCCTGGGCTTAATAATCAAACTGAAAATCTTCCTTGCTTCTCCCAATTTTCCCTCCTCGCATAAGCAGTCTATCAATATTGTGAACGTTACAATTTTCCCTCCTCCCAATTTTCTCAACATTCGATTAAAAATTCTATTTGCCTCCTTGCAAAATCCCATTCGACAAAAACCATGAATCAGTGAGTTGTAATTGACTAATTCAGCGGAAATCCCTCGAGCAACCATTTTATCAGAATACTCAACAGCTTCCTTCAATCTATTAAAGCTACACAACCTGTTAATCAACGAACTGTAAACAATGACATCGGGGCAAATACCATTTCCTATAATTTGTTTGAACATTTTTATTGCGTCATCAACAGACCCATCTTTACAAAGACCATCAATGAGTAACCACATTGGTCTCACAAATCATCCTCCTATGCAAATTAATAGCAGAATCAATCTCGCGAATTTTGCACAATCCATTAATGAGAATCCCATAGACATTAACATTACCTTCAAAACCTGACTCAGTCAATTTATCAAACAACTCAACCGCATCAAACAATTTACCATCCAAACACAAAGCCTCAAGCAAAGTACTCATAGTAATTAAATCAGGCTTAAAACCCCTCTTTATGATCTCACCCGGTACACAAATACTTATACAAGGGAACTACTTATTGCATAACATCTAGGAAGTCCAAAATGATAAACGTGTGACATAAAGATACACTGTGCAACAACAACATTAACATTTGCATTAACTCTAAAATCAGAGGAAACACAAATACATATTTCTAAAACTACCAAAAATTAATAATAATGTGCATATCTCTCAAAGTTTATCCATCTTCTTCTTCTTCTTCTCCTCAATCATGTACTTGTGAACTCTCTCAGCTTTATTTTTCATCTCCTCTGTCGTATTAAGGATCTGCTTCCGCAAATAAACCTCCACATAATCAAACCACTCCCCCAGTGTCATCTTCGCCAAATCCACCTTCTGCTCTTGAACCCCTTTGTCCACTGTATCATCAACCTTATCAGGAGTTTCTTTAGCATCTCCCTCTTTGGCCACTTCCTTTGATTTCAAGTTTTCGTTACCATCAGCTTGAACTTCACAAGTCTTGGATACTTCCTCTGGAACCAGACGTTCCTTCCCTTCAGTTTCAACTTCACTACTCCTTCGAGTAATTTTACTCTCAGTCGCCGCCATCTCTCCACGATCACATCCCAAATTCAATGCGTTCATCCGGCTCCGAGTGACTCTCACACCAGCAGTCAGGGTCACATTCGTCTTTTCCTTACCATCAACTTGAACTTGACACTTCTTCGATGTTTCCTTACCTGGTCTAAAATTTTCTTTACAATAAACTTGAACTCCAAGTACTTCAAGAGGTTCCAAATTCTCTTCACTCTCAATTTTAACTTTGCCGCCATCCAGTGGAATTTCCTGTAAATCTTTGCTCCTTTCCTTACCCTTTTTGGTAATTTTACTCTGATCTTCAATCTGTCCACCTTCTAATCCCAAAGTCTCGACGGGTTCCGCCTCCGCCTTCGTACGACCCCTAGTCGCCCTCACACTGGAAGTCCCGGGCACATTCGCTTGACGCCTTGGATTCCTCTTAGGCTTCGCGACCGACTCATCCTGGCTGTCCATCGTGATCATCTGGACCGAGATGGTGGTGCAATCTCCGAGTTTGATGGTGTCGTTTTCGCGGAGATCGAAGGGGGTGTTGGGTGGAAGCGTCGTAGAGTTAAGAAAGGTGCCGTTGCAGGAATCCAGGTCTCGGATGGTCCATTTACCGGACACGGATTCGATAATGAGGTGCTTAGACGAGATGCCTTCGTCCTTGATGGTGACATCATTGCCGCGCACGATTCGGCCGATTCGGATTTTGGATCCGGGTTTGAATTCTATGGTTTCGCCCGAGCGTGGGCCCCGGACCATGATCAGCTTCATAGCCGGTGGCTCCATGAATGTTGTTCTTTCTCCAATCAAATGTGTGATTGAGATGGAGATCGGAATACACACATTGAAATTTTTGAATTTTGGACAGGCGGTACAGGGATCCCTATTCCCTTTCGGTTCGTTTCAATTTTCTAAATCCCCACGCGGGGCGCGTGGCTGTGATTCATTAGTCCGCTCTCAACGTTCATGGGCCTTGTATTTTGTGGGCTCAGCCCATTGAAAGGCGAAATCAGCCCGATTTCTTTTTATACCAAGCCCTTTATTATAAGAAAACAGAAATGCCGCGATTTGAAAAGAAACAAAATGTCATTACTGTCAAAATTTTGGAATTGAGAATTAGAGTGTAATAACTTACTTATAAAATGGTGTAAGGCTATTTGAACTCAATTTTTTGTTCTTTAAATTCTTTTTCTTTATACACCCATCACTACAATTGAAAACATCTATTTTTACTCAACAAACCCTCACATATTCCAAAACTAACCTTTCTTCGTTCATCTTCTTCTCTCATGCATTTGCTTCCAAAAAATACTTCCACACAAGTATAAACGAAATATGAAATTGTAGCAACCAGCAAGAATTTTGCCCAAAATTCTAATACTTTTGGAGTGGGGAGAAAAAAAATTATCTTCATAATCTAACCTAAAAAATAATAAATATAGCAAATATCTTCCAAAATACAAGAATTGATAGAAGTTATAATGGTAACTATTTTGATACTTTTTTTTCACCCCAACAAGAAAGTTAATGAGTTAATCAATGGAAAATATTTTTAAAATATGAAATTGGTGCCTTGAAAATTATTGGTTGACCTGCAAATATTTTGGATCGGAAAGGAATGGTAGTTCATAATTGTTTTCTGAAAAAAAAACCAATTTTCTTATGGTAACCAAGAGATTATTTTTAATTTCGATAGCATTTATAACTGAATTAGCTATTAATATATTATATAATTTCATGGAATAGCATTTTTCTACCTTAACCAAAATTAATTTAATGAGAAAATATACACAAAGTCAGATGCAAGAGAGATAAGAAATTAAAAGAGGATGGTTTCATAATTATATATGAAGATATTTTTGTGATATAAAATTTTATTATAAAATGAATGTACGGAATATAAATATGGGTGTAAATAGCCTCACTCTATAAAATAATAAACACTGAGTTGTGTGACATGTGGTTGCAATGGGGAGTTACTTAAAGTCACAAGTATAATAGAGTTTCCCAACTCCATAGCTAGTCTATAAGGTTGGATAAACCAAAATCTGAAGTCTTTCCCGCAACACAATCCATTGATTTTTCTTAAAAGATTTTTATATCCTTCTCTACAGCATTAATGGACAAGAATCATAGCCAAATCCTAATAGTCAAAATATAAGAAAAACTCTAGTGTGTCAAACAAAAGTGTCAGAGTCGATGTCCACGTTCTATGTGTTCAAGAAAAATGTTTAGTTTTACGTTTCATATTTTCTTTGATACAAAGGACAAATGCACATTGTATTATACAAATCATTATGCACATTGTACTGGACAAGGTACAAATATTAACTCTTTCTCTCTATCTATACCTGGCCATAAAGAGTGAATCATGGTAAGCTCTGCTTATCATAAACTTATGTGTTAAATTAAGTTCTTTTGACGCTGCTTCCACTGCCTCAATTATTGATTTCTCAGAAAGAGCTGGTGGATCCTGATTTACGATTTTGAATTCAGATAGAGTGACCGCACGATTTTTAGCAATTGTAATTGCAGACTGATGGATTTTTTCAATCACACTATTTCTTCGCTTTTCATCAATGTCTCGTGTGTCTGCCGAAACACAGATAATAGAAAACTCAATAAATAACAAAGAAAAACTTCAGAAATCAACTGGAATTAAATCAAACTTTGGGAGAAGAAGAATGCCAATAACATGATTTAAACAAACTTCAGGAACTTAATACTCGTCTCATGCAAAGTATTTATGTTATAAAATTGTTGGCCAGTTTTCCAATAAGACTTCAACAACTGATTGGAACCATACCAATTTCTAAGTGTGACTTGCTTGGTATGCTGTTGATTGCACCAGGATGCAGCTCCAGAATACCTTAGGAAACAGGATATATTGAGTCACATCATAGTTCTAAGAAAGAAAGATAGCCAACTCAAAGTTAGATATAATCTAATGCAAGATGGATTTAAACAATAAGTACCAAAAAATTCTACGTTTAGGCATTCAGGAAGATGACTTACCGACTGTACCAACGGTATCAATGGATCCAGATTCTAGAACATGTTTCTCGACAGCTAGCGCTAGTTCTGCAGCAGCCAGACCGGCATCGTTCCTGCTCATTACATGTAAAACGTCGTGAATCTTGTTGACTGAATAAGCATAATAAAAGAATCATAATGATGAATATACCAAATTGATGAAAGATATGTAAATTTAACTGCATACAGGCAGACAGCAGTTACCTATTCGGCATCAAGACAGCACCCGCGTGCCCTCCATTGCCTTCAAAATCTACTTTCATACTTGCAGGAGCTGCAATCGCAGTCACTATACCAATTGATGTACCTGATTTGAAGTATAAAGTGGATTAATAACCATCAATAAATTGAGATCATAAGGATAAAATAAGCAGTAAAAAATGACAAACCTTCCTCTTCCAGAATGGGTCCCTGCTCTATATGCAATTCAACAAAAGCAGAGTAACTTCCTTTCTTCAAAAACACACTGGATAGGTCATTGTGCTCTTTTGCGTATCCAGCAGATCTTGCACCATCTAAAAAGGATATATTTTGACCATCAACTGTTGATGTCAGATCTTTTGCAAGTGACTCAATTCCTGCCAATAAGCGACTGCACAAAAAAAATAAATGCACGAACTCATACTATAGTATAAGATTTCCAAACCCATATACCATCCACCATGCCAAGACATAACCTGTTGAAGTTTGATGTACAGTGGAAGTGGTTGCTATAAAGTTTGCAAAGGTAAGTAAAAGGAAACTCCAGAGGAAAAGTATCTTTTCTTCTTTTTGTATGGACAAAAATTAAGAAAGGAAAGCAACCAAATAAACCCAAGTGCATGTATTGAGTTATGAAGTTTTAACCATTTACAAGTGGCTAACCTTCCCAAACAACTGATCCCATAGCGTGTGGGCTCCTCTGAGGTGAACATGATAACCTCCAGTGACCTTCTAGGCTTGAATCCAGATCTGTTAAAGACCCAGTCAACATAGCATAGACCAACAACTGTGGCTACTACACAATACCTTTATCTGAAAAAAACTATGACATGATGAGAAAGAAATTGCATCCATGCTATTCAGTTCAAAACAATCTTATTAGCTGGAAACCAAAAGCATAAACAATACCCTAGACTGGAAAACTGAGAGAACATAACAATGTTTATTATAACTGTATCTCCAAGACACGGCTTTAAGAGGGTGTCTTTGGATATAGTTTGAGATAAGTGTTTCAAATCTCTTCTTTGATAGCTTGAGCAAGGAATATCTGAATATGTCCTGATTCAATTTTGACATTATCTAACTACGGTACAGGTGATCTAACTAAAGGCACTCAACATCTAAAAGTTTATCCATTCATGAATAAAGTTATGTATGTTGATTGAACTTATTGCCATCAATTTGCAAAAAAAGAAATTTTCAGTGCTAATCTAGAATGCTAATCAACCCAGAAAGCAAACATAAGTGGCAATTTATAACCACATATTTCAGATTCATCAGACGCTACCAATAAAATCAACCAATACCTTTTTAGCACATTAATGGCTTCTATTGCACCTAGCACACCAACAACACCATCATACTTCCCAGAGTACGGAATGGCATCAATGTGAGAACCTGTTGCAACTGGAGCAAGCACTGCTTCATTGCCAATCTTGCATAAGGGAAACAGGGGTGGGGGCATGGTCAAAGACATTTGAGGATACACAACAGAAATTGCGAAACATTTGTCTCAGAGAAATGAAGAAAAAAGGTGGTATTGTGAGCTTTGATACTCCAAACTATTACTGCCAAAAAAAAAAAAAATCCCTTCAATGAATGCAGACATCCTTGAAAGAAACTTCACTACTCTAACAAAAAGGCCAAAAATTTGGAAAATGACAGGAAAAGAGAACACCAATTGTCAACTAGATTACCCTTTGTGAAAAACACAATACCATATGGAGAGTGCACTTCAAGTTGCTGTGAGAATTATGGCATTTTCTCAAAAAATGCAGTACACCACACTCTATACTCATAATATGATTTTCTTTTTCCATTTTGATGACATGTCAATCTGAACACAGTTACAGGAACTGAAACTCTAAGTGAGAATAAATGAAACCAAGAACTTCCATCCATGCGAACTAACACAGGTTAGGGCAATCTTGAGTTCAATTGGGTTCATTTAGAGAGCATGAGTATGGCAAAAAATTCATGATAACCAAACTCCTCTGAAGGAAGATGAAATCTCACCATCTACCAAATATGTTACCAACTGCATCCTCCCTAACAGAGAGACCTGAAAGCCCCATCAAGTTCTTGATGTAGCTGCATTAAAATATTGCAAACAGACAGCATAAATCCTTAATTTAGGTGAGCAATTGGGGAAAAAAAAAAATTCAGAAAGCAATGGCATATAAAGAGTTAACTAGATAATCCTCTACACATAATAAAATTTTCAAATATGATTGAATATATACTGTAAGGCTTTAATAGTATGTTCTCAACACATGAGCTTAAATAGCATTGTAAGTTAATAACTACTTAGAATGGCCGGAAATATTAGACAACTGCTGCTGGATTAGAAGCAAGAGTAATGTCCTGTATATATCCTTCTAGACATGAGGGGGCCACTGATAAAGCATGCAAAGGGAATAAATATCTCTTGACAAACAATCAGATAAAGCATCACATACAGAATTCTCCAAGGCCTAACCTGAATAATTCATTCGAAAACACTGATAACTCGGTAAAATAGGCCTATTCATGTTGTAAAATAAATGATTACCTTTAAGGACTACAAGAAACAACCCCATCAGATGAAATATTATAAAGGATTCGATATACGAATAATTAATGAAAAAACAATATAAAAACTGTAACTTTCTATTAAGATTTGCAGACAATTAGAACATGCACAAGAACTGTAACTTCTTAAATAGTTACCTGCGTGCCAATACATCATTCTCAGTGTACAAGACCCTAGTAACTGATGGGGCAGGAGTGTCCGAGAAAGTTGACAGTTCATCGATCTAGCCCAAAAAAAAAAAAAAAAAAGAAGCCAAAACCACACGCATTAAAAATATATATATTGTAATAAGAAAATAAAAAACCCACATTATTTTACTCGTCCATAATGCTATAGATTTTCTCAGTACCCGTTTTTGGAGAGTTTCAGCATCAACTGAGAGTGAAGAAGCCAAGTTTGTAACAAATGAGTTTGATTCATGAATTGGGTACCCTGAGAAAGCCTCCATAGTTCTGATTGTTGGGTCTTCATTTGCTTTAGCGTAGATTGCAGAAATGGAACAGAAGATTACGAGAACCAGAAGAAGATGATACAGTGAGTGAGAGTTGCAGAACCTCAAAGACATTTTTTTTTGGCTGGGCTTCTTCTTGTGGATGATAATGCTATGATTAGCTTACTGCTGCTAACTATGTTAGTGTTATTATGCTAGTGCGTTTGGTGATACACGTGGCTTTCAAACTGGGACTCTGACACGTGTTCTGTTTTTTTTTTTTTGTTGGGGCCACTTTTGTGTGATATCACATTTCAAGTTTCGTTAATTATTTAATGAATTGAATAATAAATCTATCCAAAAAAAATTCGTCCCAGCACAAACATGAATTAAAAAAAGAAATATCGTGATTGATTTATAACCAACTAGGCTATTCCATTCGAGCTTCAAAAGATATAACTTTGATTTCCATTTTTATTTTCTTTCTACTGTAAAAAGAAAATCACATTAAAATTCAACGTAACATTGAAAAAGATTAATAATTTAGTAAAAAATTTATATATTTTTTTAAATATTAGAGTCTTTGTCCTTTTTTTTTATAAATATTAGAGTCTTTGTCCATTTTTTTTATAAATATAATACCCTCCAACAAAGTAAGTCACTTCTCATTATATTCATTTTATTTTTAAAAAAATATTATAATGGTTGTTGTGTTAAAAATAATTCCATCTTTATAGAATAGATGGTGTAATTTTTTTCTTTATAAGATAGTAAATATTTCCATTAATCACAACCCCATTACACTTGAAACCTCTGCTAGTATTGTTTCTAATCAGGTAATAGAGGTATTTCCTCTTAAGGCTAATTTGGCCAAAGAATGGACACAAGCATTAACATATTTCACTTTAACATTTTTTTAAAAAAATTCATTGTTTTTTAATGTGTGAAATTATCCAATAGATTCGATGAAAAACCATTACTTAATCCCATTAATTAGGGGACAGCCTTAACAAAATTTAGGTCTTGATTTCAAATATTGTGTAATACGCCTATGTGTTTAATTAATAAAATGTTAATAATTTATACTTTTATCTTTAAAAAAATAATTATTCATTTTCAATTTTCATAGACATGGTCATATCCTACTTTTTATGTATAGGATCTATATAAATATGTGCGAAAAGTCCAAATTCCAAAACACGCAACTCGAAAAGGCGGGAAGATTTCTGCACTCGCACTTGGGGCTTCTCGAGGAAGGAGGTCAGAAAAAATGGAGACGAGACATACATGTCTAAAGCTGGAGATTCCCGACGCCACGGATCCCATTTTCGCCAAAGGCACGTGGTTTCAAACTCACTTCGATCTCTCCATCACCGACGGTCTCAACGCTTGGCTCTGCAACGGTATTATAAGTTAAAACCTGTAACAAATTTAAATTTAAATTTGTCATTTTTCTTTTTGGGTGTGTCTCAAAGCAACAGCGTTTTCGTCTTTTCGACAGCGTCTGAGGAGCAGGTGAAAGATAGGGCGGCGCAGTGGGACCAGCCGGTGACCGAGTACATCAAATTGGCCGAGCGCTATTTAGGGTTTCAGCAGCCTGGTTCTGTTTACGGTTTTACTGATGCTGCTGATGGATGTAAAAGAGTAAGTTTTTGTTATTATATTTTAAAATTTACGTTAGTTTATCGAAATTGAAATTGGAAAAAGGTGAAGTTTAAAATTATGTGGGTATGTCTGTGATTGTGATGTATTGCAGTTGTCATGGACATTTGAGAAGGAGGGGACTAAGCTTGAATGGCGGTGGAAATTCGGACCGGCACCTAATAGCAAGAAGGTTACTGCAGGAATTTTGGACTTTCTTATGGATGCAAACATTAGACTCAGTGTAAGATTCTTTTGCTTTTTTGTTGGCTGAAATTTTGAAGATTGTTAGTTGAAACAATTTTACTTTATTAGTGTGTATGTAATGTTCGTTAGATTTCAATGACTTGGTGCATATTGTAAGTAATGTTTGAAGGGCAGTGAAAGAAAAGACTTGGGATCTGTCCATACTGGGTTCGTTTATATTCAATGGAAGGGATTTATTTCTCTTGATGTTTGATTCAAAACTATCAATGGTTGTACATTGACTTGGTTCTTTGTATTTTGTTTCATGAGGACAATGCTAAATATAATTTCCATGATAGACATTTATATCTTTAGAAGTTCACTTTCTCTGTAGGTGGTCCAGACTTTAGGTTGGAAGAGCGAGTAGTGGTTACAAGGAATGTAATTCAAACATGCTGATTAACTTCAACTTTTGTTTCTTATCAGTGACGAATTGCTGCTCCATGGTCTGTTGGCTGTCCTAGTGGTTGTTAGAATCATCTATAATGATTTTTATTCATTATGGATTAAGCTGAGACATTTTTCAATTTTCACACACACAGTATGTGAGCTTGAATCGGATTTTGGCTACTTGAGGAATCTTATTTTATACTTTTAGCTAAGTGATTGTAGCAACATGTCTTATTGTGGAAAATTTTAAATCAGCTGCAGTACTAATGGCCAAGTTTGAAGAAGCCCTAGCCTGGCTGCTTCAACTCCGTTCTTTATAACTCAAATGAATGGTCCTGCCAGGCTTGTTCATTTTCTTTATAGAATTTTCTGTACCAATGAGCTATATTGGATTAGGTGAAGCAGCCTTTCACCTCTAAATTATATACACATGGTATAAATGTTTGGCTGTAAATGACATTGAACATTTTGTTCTATTATCCTTGTTGTTTCTTTGGATTGATAGATGCAGATGAAATGCCTATATCAATTAGTTTGGCAATGAAGTTCTGTCATATTATAACTCTTTCATGTTTTATCACTTTTGCTTATAGGATGAAGTTGTCACAAAAACTCAATCATTTGAGAGACTGAAAGTGGAGACTCAGAAATGTTTAGCACAAAGTGAGAGATTTAAAAATGAGAAGGTGGAATTTGAATCAGCAATCTACTCAAAGGTGCGTGAATAAATAACACTGGTAATATTGCTCTCTAACAGGAGATCCAAGACAAAGACCAAAAGAATAAAACTTTAAAACTAGGGACGTCATCAGATGTTTCTGATGAAGCTGCTCTTTCCAATTCAGTTTTCCCAATGAAAATGTATGAATGCTGAATTCTTATATGTATGGTTGAGATTTCCCATAGTTTATGTTTCCAGAAGATCCATTTAGTCATAGTTGTAATTTCATGATCTTTTGAACTCTGGGCATGCAAGTTATCAAAGGATGAATAGGATCTGGGGATCATCAAATTTCTACTCTCTTAGTATGTAAGACTGACTTCAAGTTTTTTCCTGCTTCTAGTTCCTTGGTGTGTTGAATTCAAAGAAATCAAAACTCAGAGAGCTTCGAGACAAGCTTTCAAAACAGGCAGTCATGGGGGATTTGCAACAAGAAGAGGAAGAGTCTACAGACAAAACTGAGAGTTTTGATGGAGGCAGTGATGATGACAAGAGTGAGGAACAACCCACAAAGGATATTACAAGCACTTCAATAGGTGTTCCAGCTAGTAGGGCTCGTGGTAGAAAGAGGATTTCTCGCAAATAGCATCTAAGTAATTAAATTTAGATTTGAGCAGTGAATGCTAACCTCTCCTTTTTCTTACTTATAATGTAAATCATGTAATGAATGTGCTGAGTTTTGTAGAGGGATACAGATTTTTCTTCATTCCCAATAAGTAAATGCAGCAAAAGGACTTTAAGTCCCTTAGCTTTCAGCTTGGTGCTTAGAAAGCAGATCTACAGCATATAATTGCTCAACGTTTGTCTTCGTCTTTAATTATTCAGTGAGTTTGTATACTCAAAATTAAAAATTTGGAATACTTACTTCCAGTGAAGCATTGACTTCAACTAGTGGAATCAGTCAGACTAATAAGATGCGTGAGCAAGCTTAGGATTGAGTCATTTAACTTGTCTGCAAGGGCAAAAGAACAGGCACTGTAGGCAGACAATTTTATACAAATTTCCGAAATCAGAACCTTGCCGACAAAACTCAATACAAGGGTGACAAAGCAGATAAGGAAGAAGTGAAGGGGACACGGCAGCATGGGCAAACTCTTGGCACATTAGAATTCACCAAGATAAAAGCAATAATATATGATGTGATGATTATTTATCATTCACCCACACTTAGAATTGAAGTAGGAAAAGGAAACTGCAAATGTACACAATCTTAAACAACTGTATCATGTGTAATAAAACAAATATCCAATTGCAACAACATGAATATGACAAAATGCTTGAACGTGCAAATCTGAAAACTATTACATCTTGAACGTGCAAATTTGAACACCATTACATTTAGGGAATAAAAAGGACATATTTTTTATTATCTCAATTCTCACAGATGAAAGTAAAGTTACCGATTATTGCTATCTCTCTCCGTCACTTGCCCCATATCATTGTACAGAATTTACAGTAAAAGAGTTCCCCTGAAGAACATTTGGGAGTGCCTCAATGGTTGCACGTCATTGAGAATCTACAAAATAGAGTTCTAGCAGCATTCAAGTTACTTGTTCACTTGGTGAGAAGTTCCTCTTACATATTTTTTTTTTCAAGAAGCTGCATTGCTCTATCAGTTTCATTTTTCACAAGAAAACCCCAAATAACGGTGTTGAATGATATAGAGGCTGGAAATCATCCCTTCTCTTCCATTTGGACAAGCAACTTATCAGCCTCCATTATCATCCCTTTCTTGCAGGGGCCATTGATCAGAATGCTATATGTTACAACACCAGGAACCAAACCTTTCCCTGACAGTTGATCTAACTTCTTTCTAGCTTCTTCCCATCTGCCCACTCTACATAACCCATCAATGACTAAACTGTAAACCTCAATATTCAGCTCAAACTTGTCTCTCTCAAGGGTCTGAAGCAGAGCCATTGCCTATTCGACGTGGCCACTTTTGAAAAGGTCATCTCTCATAGCTGAATATGTGAATAAATCCGGAAATAGATCAGCTGCAGGCAGATCATTGAACAGATTTTTTGTGCTTCTGCTACTCTTCGAACTTGACAAAAGTCTGTTATAAGTATGTTGTAACTAACTGTATTGGGCTTCAATCGCTAATGAAGCATTTCTTGAAAGATGCTAATAGCTTTTTCAGTCTTCAAACTCTTGCAATAGCCATTAACCATTACATTGTAGGTAAAAACATCGAGCTCAAGTCCCTTTATCTACCATCGACTCAAAACAGCTTTTCAGCATCATCCACTTGACCAACCAAATATAATCCATTGATGAGTGAATTATAAGTTAATAGTCTAGGCTCCCTTCAGTGCTTAATCATCAAACTGAAAATCTTCCTTGCTTCTCCCAATTATCTGTCTTTGCATACACAATCTATTAGTATTGTGAACGTTACAACATCAGGTGAAATTCCTTCACCTAACATTTGATAAAAAAATCCTAGTTGCCTCCTTCCACAATCCCATTCAACAAAAACCATGAATCAGTGAGTTATAAGTGACTAATTCAGCAGTAATACCTTGAGAAACCATTTTATCAAAAAGCTCAACAGCTTCCTTTAATCTATTAAAGGTACACAACCCATTAATCAACGAACTATAAACAAAAACATCGAGGCAAATACCTTTCCTATCATTTCTGCGAACATTTTTATTGCGTCATCAACAGATCCATCTGTACAAAGACCATCAATTATTGCACTGTAAGTAACCATATCAGCCTCACAAGTCATCCTCCTATGCAACTTAATAGCAGAATCAATCTCACGAATCTTGCACATCCCATTAATGCGAATCCCATAGACATGAAAATTACCTTTAAAACGTTGTTCGGTCAAATCAAACTACTCAACCGCACCAAACAATTTACCATCTAAACACAAACCATTAAACAGAGTACTCATAGTAATTAAATCAGGCTTAAAATCCCCCTTTATAATCTCACCAAATACAAAAAACCCACAATTTATTTTCCCCGTTTGAAAAAAACAATTGATCAAAATATTAAACGTGTACAAATCAGGCCTAATTTCACAACACTATAATTCCTTGTACATTGAAAACAACACATCATAACGCTTAGGCTTGGAAATTGAACGTATCAATATTAGGAATGGGTTTGGTTTGGATCAGTTGACGAAAATATTCTTGGGCTTTTTTGGGACTGATTGCACCTGGTTTACAGTGGTGCCTTACACGGTACTCCAACTTGTTTGGACCCAAAACAGAGATTGGTTTTGTGTTTTGGTTACTGGGTTTTGCATTTGGTGAAGGGCTTTGAGGTGGGTTTCTAAATAGAGAGGGAAGTGTGTGTTTGCGTTTGCTGCTTTTGATTAACATGATTGAATGAGAGGCACTTGAATTGGGTGTCTTTTATCCTTTTGCATACTAAAATAGTGTTAAATTTTGAAATATATATTTGAGTATCATAATAGTTCTAATCCTTAATTTATCAACCTATTTTATGCAACTTAATGTATACAAAATAATGTAGTATAAAAAGATCAGCTGAAAAATAATAACAGTTATTTTTTTTAATTATATAAACTTATTTATGATAATTTTATACAACTAATATTCTCATATTATATCAATTTGTGTACAATTATTTGTACAAAGTAATTGTGATTTTATCATTACTTTTTATTCATACATTTTCATGTTATAATAGTCATGATCCTTTTTAAAGACAGAGAGTCATTCTTTTATTCATTTGAGGATAATAATTGTGGAAAAGATAATCAACAACAAATAGGCATCTTTTATGACTTCATCCTTCCAGCAATAAAAATAGTATATCGATTTGTTAAATGAGTTGTCGAACAGTCGAGTATATCATATTCCAAAGTTTATAAGCCAATCAAGAAAATCTAGAATCTTTTTGTTAAATGTTACAGGTTTTATTTTCTATATTTGCAAGAATAGTCTTGGTTTTAAAAGATGGAGAGACAAAGCCCTGAAGCCTTTATATATGCACACAAGAAATCTCCATCAAACTCACCCAAAAAAAAAAAATGGAGTTCCATAGAACAAACATTCGCTTCTTCACAATTTTGTTCATGTTCATCATTTTGTTCGCTTCAAGCAGCACAATGCAACTAGGTTCAGCCTTGAGGCCATTGCATGCGAAGCCGCATATTCGTAACCTTATTAGCCATGCGACCCTCCAGAGGGCTCCCGTGCCACCTATTGGCGGTAATCCTTGCAGTATGATTCCCGGTAAGGGAAGGATTTGCGCCCCTCCTCCGCCACCGGTCACCGACGTTTGATTTTTCGGTGGCTTATTAGCGCAAGTAATAAAAACATACGAGCAAGGTAAAACTTAAAAGGGCTCTTTTCGTGTATTCTTATATAATTTTGTAATAAATAAATAAGCTGAATTGCAGCGCCTGCTTATTGCCTAATGAAACACGTCTGTTTGGCTTCCATCCTCCACATTTGACAAAAATTCCTCAGTCAAATCCCTTTACTCATCTTTTCATTTGGTAAGCTTTCTTAAGGCAAAAAAAAAATTTAAGGAAAATTTGAGAAAATGGAAGGATATTCACGATTACTTAATTTTATACCCAATGGAAAGAGGGAAAAACAAAATGTCATTTCATACCATTTTTAATGCAATCACATACAATTGCAAGAATATGTGGGAGTCGATAACGAGTCCAAATTTAGATTCATATTATCAGGATTTGAATAGATAACAGGTTGTTTTTCAGAAACAAGCAGAAGCAAGCCCACATTCAGATCAGATGTCGCCAAAAGTGCAATGCTTCAGAGTCTGGCGAAGAATTGAACGATGGGAATTGTCGCATCAAAGAGATGACATTGGTAGTGGTTCCCTTTCGGTAACAAATGGACCAGCAGATATGCAAATAAAAAATTTAATTAATAATTAAGTCGATTAGTGCTACAAACATGCGTTATGTGATTTGGAGAAGAATTGACGGGGAGTAAAGATTTAATTAATAAAGGGTGAAAATATTTTATTTTACAAAGGGAATCAGAATTAATTGTATTGGTGCTTGTAGCTTAACTCAACACAGTCTTAATCTTCGATCAAATTATAATTTTAAATCCTAATTGCAATGAGAAAACCTAATATTGATTGAAAAACCTAATATTTTAATTTACAAAGGGAATTAGAATTAATTGTAAACTAGTCAGCGACAAGCCCTTTTTGAGTAACCGTAATAAGGGACTAAGTAATTCTGAATTTAGATAGTTGAAGCACACAATTATGTACCCCAAGTGAAGTTGCATCTAACAAGTGTGTAGAGATATAAAATTATCAATATTAACGATGAGAAAATAAAATTTACCATACCCAGGACAAAAATTTGATGACATATCACTAGAAATAAAAAACTATGGGTGCGTTTGGCACACTGTATTGTATTATGCTGTATTGCATTATTTTAATGCTGGTGTATTGTATTATGCTGTATTGCATTAGCATTATATTATAACAATACTGTACAATGTTTGCTGCTACACTGTACTGTATTAATTTTTAATTAAACTATATTTGGCGTTACATTGTATTGTATTAATTTTTATGATTAATTAAATTAAATAATTAAAAATTATATTTATTAATACTTAGAAAAATAATAAATATAGAAATCTTAATTGTAGAAATTTAACAATTTTTTAGTAAATATTAAAAATTAATGATTAAATTTCTAAAATTTGTATTATAATTATGATAAAACAAATTTATAAAATTTAATATTATATGTAAATAATAAATTTAGATTATAATTAATATTATAATTGTTAATATAAATTAATAAATTATTATTCAATAATATTAAATTATATTTTAATTTACAATATATTATTATTTTTACATTTTAATATATTAATAAATTTATAATTTAATATAAATAATTATAAATATTTAAATTTGTATAAATTTAAATAATATTAATTTTAAAATTAATATTAATGTAAATAATATATTAATATTATAATATTATTTACATTAATAATTAATCATTAATAAATAAAATAATATTATCATATAATTTATTTTTATATTTTATTCATTATATTAGTATTTAGTAATAAAATAATTTATTTTTATAATATTTTAATAAAATAAATTTGCCTCAATTGAGGCATTAACTGTTGCCTCAATTGAGGCAAAAAGCTTCCGCATTACACAAACCCGAGGTTCCCTCGGGTTTGCGTAATGCGGCCCCACGCCTCATTATACTGCATTATAATGCAGTATAATGAGGTATTAAATTCTGCCAAACATCTTCTTGGTAATAAACTAATGTGAATAGTGATATAATACCACACAATCTCATGCACCAAACACGCCCTATGTACAACACTACAAATATAACATATTGCTGAAACTCCAGCCTATGCATGTGTGTTACCAACGGGCTATAAAAGACCATTGGCCAAGTTCATCAATTTAAGTTAAAACTGAAGTCCTGAATTGCTTTAGACCCACTGCACAGTTTTCTATTCAAGTTGTTTTGTCCAGTCAAACGGTTCCCAGTCCCGCGCAAAAGTTGCAACCGCTTGCTTTTGTGTCTCCACAGATTCATGCCTCCTACGACGGTACATGTCTTCCTCAGGAAGGCAAAGCATGCCTCTTATGACGTTTAGTTCGAAGCTGCTTTCAAACTGTGTTTCGTCATCAATTACATGGACGAAACCCTTATTTAGACCAAACTCAACGTGGAAGTAAGGAAAGTCCTTTGGAATTGAACCACGCAAGCCCTTCACACTTGTATCAATTAACTTCTTTGCATTGTGCTGGCTCCATTCATCTTCAGCTTCATCAATTGCCTGAAACAGCTCATTTCAGATACTTGTACTGTATGTATTGAGACAGAAAGAATTGCACATACATGTACATGCAAACAAAAAAGGGTGTTCATGTGGATGGGAAGATCAGTCCAAAAACATGAACTTTATGGGACATTACTTTATTATGCAAGCTATGTAAATGCCATGCCAACGTCCAATTTTGTTTTACACAAATGTGCAACTAATTTGGCAATAAATGGGAATCCTACACAAAGTTAAGGGCAGCAAAAACATCTTTACTTAGGCCAGTCAAATTAACCACAGTTAACAATAAAGTGAAGCATAATATAGACAAGGAGAACCAGAAGAACAATAGAGAGAGAATGAATGACGGAATCTAACCTTCTTGAAATAGACAGGGGCCTGTTTCGCAATTTTTTGGGGCAAAGGAATGCACTCAATCAAACAATGGCGACGCTGTTGTCCCAAACCCATCACTGTTTCGAGAAACACTAATTCCTTCTCTTGCTTTGCAAACATCATGATAAGGCATTTCTTGAAGTTACGAATTTCATCCCACACATGACTGTCAACGGTTCTAGTCGCCAACTCATGCTGCAAAAGCAGAAACTCTTAATCAGAATAGAACAACTTAAAATCAAGTCAACCTTATGATAATAAAGGGTCAACCGTATGAGAACAAAGGGATTCCTTTTCTTTTCGGTTAACAGACATAAACCCTCAAGTATATGCAACCTCCAGCAAGATATAATATTGGCGTTCAACAGTTTTGCATCATGTGTGAGTCAAACCCAGACATGAGTTTACATCTTACCCTACATTCACCCTTACCACTGGGCCACCCATTCATATTAAACAATTTCCATCGTGGATAGCAGTATGTTAGAACTTAAATTATTCAAAAAGTGACGGAAATTTCACAATTATAATCGCTTTGGGATTAATCAAACTTTCCACAATGCCCATACATTCACTGTGTCCCACAGCCATCATTAAGTATAAATATTTGCGTTTGCTTTGCAAACATCTGGTACAGCTGCTTTTTTTTTATTTTAATTCAGCACGTAATCACATAAAATATGGGCAGGGATTGCAACAAGATGAGGAGATACGAAAAGTCCAGAAAGAAAACAAAGCTAGGTAGGAAAACCTTTATTTATTTGTTTTCTGCTACATATGTAAATGCAAAATAAGTTATCAGTTTTTTAGAATGTGAATGCAGCAGAGTTCGATAATTTATTTTATTTTTAAAAAATTTTAATTGTGCAAAGGTCATGTATTGTGTAGCCAACATTATGCAAAGGGTAAAAGTTTAGGTCAGTAGATGAACTGTGTTTATATATATATAGCACCAAATAATATAATACAACATATGCGGGCCGATGTAAATTCGAGCCATGAACTTTTTTTTCCAGGCTTTGGTATAGAGCCAAGTGAGCGATATTCTGTATAATCTATTTAATTCTTTTTTGTGGAGCCAAGTATTCATAGCTGATGGTGGAATGGAATTTGCCTGAATTTTTTGCATCTTAACATTTGGATTGAGAATGAACTTTTGAAAACTTGTTAGTTTATAATTCTGAATCTCGCTTCTTTTTTCTCCAATGCAAAGCTGTGTCAATTTAGTATTGTGGTTTTAAATCCTTTTTTTAAAGATAATTGTTAAATATATGTTTTTGTTCCAAAAGATTTATTTACTGAATCTTGTTATGTATTTTTTGACAGAATCCTTTGTGAGGAAATGGAACGTCGGAGGCTATGGGCTCAAAATAGAACACCACTACCTTCAAAAGTAGGTGAAGGTCAAAAGTAGGTGAAGGCATCTAAGATGTATCCAAAATCGAGCCAGTAAAAGAGTCTTCGGGTTTGAAGCTGTTTTCTTTATTGTTGTAATTTATAGTTGAATATTTTGAATTTGGTGTTTTTGTAACCTGAATATTTCATCATTGTTTATACCCTTTTTATGAATTTTGCAAAGGCCATTGTGTCTACCCTAGTTGATGTTGGGACCCAAGATTTTATTGAGGGAAGAATATTTGTATTACCTTTTAATTTTGTATATTACCTTGATTTCTTTGAATTGAGCTACTTATTGTCTTTATTTCTAATATTTTAGTCTTGCAATTCTATTGATCATTAAAACTGACATCCTTTATTGTTTTGTTTGTCTTGTCTTGTGCTTAGACTGGTCTCTTGAATTGTTAAGGTAACATTCTATAGTTTTTCTCTTAAAAGTTTCCATTTTTAAAATATTTAGTTATTTGCATTCCATCTTTCTTTCTAATTGCAGCTTCCATTTTTGATTGATTGATTGGCTTTTGGAGGTGAATCAAATTGTGATTGTATGCATGTGTTCTTGATAGAGCAAGCTCTTCCAAAAGTGTTTATTTGAGTGTTATAATGAGATGACAATAGCAAGTTTGTTCTTTCTATCTAATTCTTTTTTTAGTTATGTAATTTTTTGAATCCATAATATAGGTTATAGTTTTAATATGTAATATTATTGAGTTGCCAGGAAGTCATATTATGGTTGAAGAAC
>NW_006261964.1:5037043-5061116 GCF_000493195.1 Citrus x clementina | reverse complement strand
GTATGTTGTAACCACCATATTAGTTGGGAATATCCCATCCAAATAATATTGAGCTTTTAAAAAATAATTTTAGCTTACTAAAGATAATTTTTTGTTAAGTTCGTGAAAAATGATTAAACTTATTTTTGTTTGTATTAAAGGGATAAATCAAATGTATGATCATATCTCATGAAGTAAAGAATAATGATATTGAAATAAATAAAGATACTTTCATTATTGGTTATTTAATTTTGGGACCTATAAAAATGTATTGCAATTCGGAGTAATAAAAAAATAGTTTTAAAAATAAAAGTCGACATTATTGTTAAATTACGGTGTTGAATTTACCTATTAGAGAAAAATATCCTTTCAATATTTAATTTAGGAAGAAAAAATAATGTTTAATATATTTTCTTTTTTCTTGATTGCATTGATTTTTTTATGTTTTTATTTTACAAAATATTGTTGAATTTGAATTGCGTTTACTGTGTTTAAAGCATTCATTAAAGATAAATAAATTGTGGCTTAGTAGAATTGGATCAATGTAATACTAATTTACAAATTTTTCATTTTAATATAAAAGTTAATTTTCACAGTTCATAGGATAATTATAAAATAAATAAAATAATTTTGGTGTTGTAATAAATATGAAATGGTATGGTATAAAGTGTTGCTACTATAGTAATAAATTTTCATAACCATATTAGCCATAATAAACTCTTAAAAATTATTTTAGTTAAGTCTTGAAAATTTAAGAACTTATTTTATAAATTAAAAATTATATCCATACTTAAAAACAAAAAAGAAGGATACTCATTATTAAAAAAAAATTGTTAACAAATCTCATGGGGCAAGATAGTAATAATAATAATTTTAGTAAGAGTAAAAAATAATAATAATAGTGATAATAATACAAGTATAATATATTAATATTTATAATTAATAAAAATAATAATTAATATTTATAATAAATATTATAAATATTTATAATATTTATAATATAGGGATTATAATTAATAATACAAGTATAATATATTAATATATTAATACAAGTATAATATTTATAATACAAGTGATAAAATTTTGGTTAAAGTAATAAGAAATTAAGAAAACTAATTTGAAAAGAAAACATAGTGGTAAAAATTTAATTTGAATTCAAAAAATCTTAATCCTTGATTTATTTTAGTTTAAAGATAAATAAATAAAATTAATTGAATTATAAAATGGGCATAACATTTATAAAGATCAAAAGTTAAGTATAAATAAATTCAAGTTCAAGAAATCTCCTGAAGTCAATTGATCCCAAAAAAAAAAAGAAGAAAATATAACACAAATAGATTAAGAAAGTTTCAATTTTTGTTAGCTTAAATATTTTTTTATAACTTATGCCATCATAATTTTTAAAAATAATTTTTTGGAGAAGCATAGCAATTGCATGCACTCTTACATGTTATTTTTTTATTTACTGTCGAAGTTTTGAAAAATTAAAGAAATTATTTTAAAAAGTAAAGAGAGAGATGAAAATAAATGAATTAATTTATTTTAACAATAACTAAAAATAATCAACTAAAATAATAAAATGAGAATAAATACGTATAGAGATTAAAAGCTCAAGTATATATACAATCAAGTTCAAGAGATCTCATGATATATATAAAAGGGAATTAGGCTATGGACCCAAAACATTGGAAAAGATTAAGTGTTACAATAAAATTTTTTCAATATTATATCGTACGTTGATATTTCATAAAATAGTAAGGGTTCAAACATAATTCAACTTATTAAAATTATTGGTTCTGGTAATACAAGTAATTTTGATATTTAACATAAATAACTGAAATTTCACCAAATTAATTGGAATATTGAACGCAAAACTAGTGAAAATAATAGTTGAAACATATAAAAGTAAATGTGAGAAAATATAACTCAAATTAGGAACCTACTTAACCAAAAATAAAGTTACGAAAAATAAATTCGGTACATAACCCAAATAATTAGAATTTGTCCAAGTTAACGGGAATATTCAACACAAAATTAGAGGAATCATTAGATGAAACATTTGAGCCAATAAGCGAGAAAATCTAACGAAAATTAAGAACTCATCTAACGGGAAATGAAATTACTTGGAATCAAACCCAAAATATTGGCATTAAACGAACTTAGTAGGAATACCTAACACAAAACTAGTAGACTAATAATTTAAAATATGTGAATCTAAATATGAAAAAGTTTAACCAAAATTAGGAACTAATTTAACAAAAAAAAATTATTTCGGTATTTAACCCAAATAAATAAAATCTTACCAAGTTAATTAGAATATTGAACACAAAACTAGTGAAATTATAATTGAAACATATAACCCCACAAGGGAGAAAATATAACCAAAATTAGGGACTTATTTAACCAAAAATAAAATTACAAAAAATAAATTTGGTACTTAACCCAAATAATTGAAATCTTTCAAGTTAATGGGAATATTCAACGCAAAACTACATGAATAATTAGATGAAATATTTGAACCAATAAGAGAGAAAATCTAACGAAAATTATGAACTCATCCAACGGAAAATGAAAATTACTTAGAATCAAACCCAAAATATTGATATTGAACGAACTTAGTAGGAATACCTAACACAAAACTAGTGGACTAATAATTTGAAACATGTGAACCTAAATATGAAAAAGTTTAACCAAAATTGGGAACTAATTTAACAAAAAAAATTATTTCGGTATTTAACCCAAATAAATGAAATCCTACCAAGTTAATTGGAATATTGAACACAAAACTAGTAAAATTATAATTGAAACACATAACCCCACAAAGGAGAAAATAAAATTACGAAAAACAAATTCGGTACTTAACCCAAATAATTGAAATCTATCCAAGTTAATGGGAATATTCAACGCAAAACTACAGGAATAATTAGATGAAAGATTGAACCAATAAGAGAGAAAATCTAACGAAAATTAGGAATTCATCCAACGGAAAATGAAAATTACTTGGAATCTAACCCAAAATATTGGTATTGAACGAACTTAGTAGGAATACCTAACGAAAAACTAGTGGACTAATAATTTGAAACATGTGAACCTAAATATGAAAAAGTTTAACCAAAATTGGGAACTAATTTAACAAAAAAAATTATTTCGGTATTTAACCTAAATAAATGAAATCCTACCAAGTTAATTGGAATATTGAACACAAAACTAGTGAAATTATAATTGAAACACATGACCCCACAAGGGAGAAAATAAAATTACGAAAAACAAATTCGATACTTAACCCAAATAATTGGAATCTGTCCAAGTTAATGGGAATATTCAACACAAAACTAGAGGAATAATTAGATGAAACATTTGAACCAATAAACGAGAAAATCCAACAAAAATTAGGAACTCATCCAATGGGAAATGAAAATTACTTGGAATCTAACCCAAAATATTGGTATTGAACGAACTTAGTAGAAATACCTAACACAAAACTAGTGGACTAATAATTTGAAACATATGAACCTCAATATGAAAAAGCTTAACCAAAATTTGGAACTAATTTAACAAAACAAATTAATTATATTTTAGAATTTTTTGTATTCTATTTCAAAATTTTTATTTAATTAAAAATAAAAATCCCCAAACCCGAACCTAAAATTTTATTAGCTCTTAAGCCTATTCCCGAAATAGCCCTAATTTCATTTTTTAGACATTTTAGGACCCACAGCCGACCCAAATTCATCGGGAGTCCGCTGGCTCAGGGATCCGTGGAGAATGTTGCCATCCCTATTTTTTTCTCCCCTTCCGAAATGGAGATCAGAGACGGCTACAGGCTGCTAAGTGCTACCAATTTATACATGAAGATGGGTTACATGCACATACGGTGATACGGGTCCAATCCTACAAGAAACTTCATCATCATCGAGTAAATTAAATAGTAATTTTCTAAATATGTGTTGATTATACTGATCAGCTGTTCTGACATATTAATGATAAAAAAATTATAAAATTAGTATTATTTTTTTATTAACATTGTAACATTGTACCATTTTTATTCTTATTTTTGTCGCCATTGTTTCATCTTTTTCTTTCTAAAGTTTTGCTGATTAAAGAATTAATTAAGGACTCGTCGGACTGTCCATTATCTAAATGAAAAGGGGTAGACCATATTTACTAAAAAATGCATAGGCATTTTCGTTGAAAGAGTACAATTTGAGCAAAATATACTGTTCCATACATGGCTTAGAGAGCATGTCCAGAGTCCAATTTACTTCATTAGTTTTGTTTCATTAACCCCTTACCATTAAATTCATACGACCAAGCTTCATTAGTTGATAGTTGAAATTGTCCTAATGTACACACATATTGCTTGTGCCTAAAGCAGATTGTTGAGGATCTGCTAGATTTAATATCTTCCACAATTTTTTTAATTTCTTTATTTCTTAAAAGATCTGGATTTGGATGATCGGCTAAATATGTTTGAAAATCATTCAACTAGCATAGGCCTGTTCCATTTAAGAGCTTAAGAAAACTGTACCTCTTTTACATGCTCCAAAAAACCCCTCGGTAACATATAATCTCTAAAAATTAATATTTGATAAATTAATAATCTCTATTACATAACAATTATTTATAGTCCCAACTTGGGCTAATAGGTTAAATTAATATGATAATAGTTGTTTTGAAATCCCTTGCATATATGTTTCAGTGAATTGTATAAACACTCAAATCTCAATAAGTCGATAATTAATTAATTCTTCTTTAAATTAATAAATTTTATATGATAACGACATTATTAACTTACAGAGGATTTACCGTACCGTATTGGCATTAGGTAGAGTCTTCACTTACCCTAATTATTACTTAATTATTAGGAAACACACAAAACTTTTGTTGGAAAGAATTACATATAGTCTCCTGCCTTGGCATTTCGTAATAAGTTGTTCCTAGATAAGCACACTGTTACTGTTATATTTAACAAGTTTTCCTACATACGTAGTAAGAAAATATAAATTGAATATACGGTTAAAAAAGTTGTTATCAAAGAAAAAAAATGTAACTAATAACGAGAAAAGAGTGCTGATGATTATACCTTGTAATTTTATAAGCATATATTTTTATCTTAAATTTTATCTTAAATGATATGTCATTTATTAATCAATTATTTTTTTCATAAATTTCAACTGAATTAGTTATATTATTTTACGGTCACTTTTTTCTTTTAAATTATATCATTATTTCACGTGCTCTATTATGATGAATGACACATTATTTACAAAATTTAAGATAAAATATTAAGATATCTTAAAAAATTCATTTGATCCCATTTATTAACAACAACAACAACAACAATAACAATATTATTATTATTATTATTATTATTATTATTATTATTATTATTATTATTATTATTATTATAGTAAACAATAACAATAATCATTTAAAATAATTCTAGTAACTTATAACAATTCATTCTGATTTCAAGATAAAACAAAAACATAAATGGTCATACAGCTCATTCTAATGTCAATTCGTATAACTAGAGCAAATAATCTATTCTGATTCTTATGTCTCAATCTTATTCAATCCATTCCAATTAAAATCTAGTTCAATTCCAATACATTTCGATTATCGATCGATAAATGGACCATTAAAACCTTCGTTTTTTATTCTTCCCTATTACATTTCATTCCGATTCCCTAAACATTTAAGCTTTTTCTTTAGGGAGTAGAGAATCAAATTTACTCTTAACCAATTGACAAACCATACCTTGACCATCCAACCATTAAATAATATATATAGAGATTCTTTACCTCTATTTTATATAATAATTCCTTTATTCCTCCCCATATGAAGTTCGTGAACCTTTAATTGACCTACTAGAGCATCACAAAACTATTCGTATGATTACTAAAGAGGACGTTAATTGTTAATTAATAATATTCATTTAATTAATAATAATATGGGTGCACCATTTTTACCAAAGGGATTATTTTTTTATTTGAGTTCTTTATAGGAAGAAAGTCAAATATCAAAAGTTTGTAAAATATAACAACTTATGCCCCATTCTAATTTCAACCCATTTCGATTCAAATCTATTTTAATTCCAACCCATTCCGATTATCGATCGGTAAATGGACTACTAACATTTTCATTTTTTATTCTTCTCTATTACATTTCATTCAGATTCCCTAAACATTTAAGCTTTTTCTTTAGCTAGTATAGAATCAAATTTACCCTTAACCAATTGACAAGCCATACCTTGACCATCCAACCATTAAATAATATATATAGAGATTCTTTGCCTCTATTTTATATAATACTTCCTTTATTCCTCCCTACATGAAGCTCGTGAACCTTTAATCGAACTACTTGAGCATCACAAAACTATTCGTAAGATTACTAAAGAGGGCAGTAATTGCTAATTAATAATATTCATTAGGTAAACATTAATATGGGTGCACCATTTTTACCAAAGGGATTATTTTTATATTTGAATTCTCTACAGGAAGAAAGTCAAATATTAAAAGTTTATAAAGTATAACACTTTATGCCCCATTCTAATTTCAACCTATTCCAGTTCAAATATATTTTAATTCGTACTCATTCCGATTATCAATCGGTAAATGGACCATTAACATCTTCATTTTTTATTCTTCCCTATTACATTTCATTTAGATTCCCTAAACATTTAATCTTTTTCTCTAGCGAGTAGATAATCAAATTTACTTTTAACTAATTGACAAGTCATACCTTAACCATCCAACAATTAAATAATATATATAGAGATTCTTTGCCTCCACTTTATATAATACTTCCTTTATTCCTCCCTACATGAAGTTCATGAGACTTTAATTGAACTACTTGAGCATCACAAAACTATTTGTAAGATTACCAAAGAGGATATTAATTGTTAATTAATAATATTCATTTAGTAAATAATTAATATGGGTGCACCATGTTTACCAAAGTGATTATTTTTTTATTTGAGTTCTTTATTGGAAGAAAGTCAAATATCAAAAGTTTATAAAATATAACACTTTATGTCCCATTCTAATTTTAATCCATTTCAATTTAAATCTATTTTAATTCTAATCTATTCCGATTATCGATCGGTAAATGGACCATTAACATCTTTATTTTTTTTTCTTCCCTATTACATTTCATTTAGATTCCCTAAACATTTAAGCTTTTTCTTTAGCGAGTAGGTAAATCAAATTTACTCTTAACTAATTGACAAGCCATACCTTGAGAAGCTCATGTTGCTGGTCTAGAATCTGCTGCTAAAATGTCTAAATTTGGGATTGAAGCTGCTGTTGTTGCTGAGAGAGGGTATCCACTTTGTCGAATAGCTACTGCATGTGGTCCTAAAAAACTAAAGGTGCCTTAGGGTGCTCAATTGACTCTGCTGGCTCCTCAGCCGGAGATTGTGCTGCTGCAGCTCGGCGAGGTGCACGAGGTCTAGTGCCATGTCGAAAATTGGGTAACTCATCCTCAGAATAAATATCGTTAAGCAATCGGTTATCCTTCGGAGCTACCAAAGTGTCCTCATTCTTAGATGACGGAGTCTTAACCCATTCCCCACGACTTCTATGAAATCCAATGCCAGATATAATTTCCCAATCTAGTTTCCTGACTTCAGTATAAATAGGCTTGGTGAGAATGGAACATTGAAGTGCCGCAATATTCTAGTGATAAGAAAACTGTACCTCTTTTACATGCTCCAAAAAACCACTCGGTAAAATATAATCTCTAAAAATCAATAATCTCTATTACATAGCAATTATTTATAGTCCCAACTTGGGCTAATTGGTTAAATTAATATGATGATAGTTGTTTTGAAATCCCTTGCATATATGTTTCATTGAATTGTATAAACACTCAATAAGTCGACAATTAATTAATTCTTCTTTAAATTAATAAATTTTATATGATAACGACATTATTAGCTTACAGAGGATTTACCGTATCGTATTGGTATTAGGTAGAGTCTTCACTTACCCTAATTATTACTCAATTATTAGGAAACACACAAAACTTTCGTTGGAAAGAATTACATATAGTCTCCTGCCTTGGCATTTCGTAATAAGTTGTTCCTAGATAAGCACACTGTTTCTGTTATATTTAACAAGTTTTCCTACATACGTAGTAAGAAAATATAAATTGAATATACGGTTTAAAAAGTTGTTATCCAAGAAAAAAAAAATGTAACTAATAAGGAGAAAAGAGTGCCGATGATTATAGCTGCACCTCGTAATTTTACAATCATATATTTTTATCTTAAATGATACGTCATTCATTAATCAATTATTTTTTCATAAATTTCAACTGAATTAGTTATATTATTTTACGGTCTTTTTTTCTTTTAAATTATATCATTATTTCACGTATTCTACTCTAATGAATGACACATTATTTACAAAATTTAGGATAAAATCTTAAAATATCTACCACTGCTTTTAATTTAATTGAAAGTTTTATTTTCATTCACTTGTAAGAATTTTCAAATAGTTGATACTACAAATTACCTTCAAGATAAAATAAAATTAGAACAATACTAGGTGTCCAAACATTTAATTCTCAATTTGAATTCCAACTGATATAACATTCATCCATTAGATATTGATTACAAGTTTCTAGGATGATGAGTTGTGATTCAAATGTTGGCGATTCTTTATATTATTAAGAAAGCTAATTTTTGGGCAAAATTTTAAGAAAAATAATATAATTAATGAGAATTAAAAAAATATAGGCCACGTGGCATTCTATACAATAATAACTCTAGTAATAGCTACTCAAAATAATTAAGGCCTACGCAAACTGATGTACAACCTTGATTACCTGTATTCCCATAGATTTAAAATTACCAATACATCTAAAGCCGTTGGGTGTTTTCCGGGCATATTTCCATTTTTCTCTTTTCATATAATCAAACTTATCACTTATGCTCCTGCTCTTTCATGTTTCATTTTACATCAGATAAACAGATTTATGAAGTTCTCTTCTCACACTCCCTCTCACGCGCCAGACACTCACAAACACCCATATGCAGCACACACAAAATTTACGCAAATAGACTGCATCCTGAGATCAGCTAATGCTGCAAGCATCACCGTTAGAGTTGTAATTTCAAAAAATGTGTTCAACAACCACCACCAAAATAAGAGAGGGGTTGGGGGCAGGGCTGGGTCGGTTTCAACTGTTGATCTGACTCGGAGGACAATTATTAGGTTAGTGATTATGATACTAGTTCTTACCAGAAAACAGAAGAGGATTGTTGTAAGTGCTGGTGAGTGCTAGATTTATCATCTGTTCGTCCACAATTATCACAACATCTGAGAAAACTCTGCTCTAAGCTAAATTAAAGGCGTCATCACTGTGATTCCTCATCAAGAGAAATATGAGATATTCAACATGACTATCAGAATCTACTGTCCCATGGTCAACAAGACTGTTACAAGACTATCTGAATTTACAGTCTCATGTCTAAGTAACTCGTAAGTCATGGATCAATGTTGGAGCTCTATATCAAGTCATTTACTAAAAATAAGCATAAAGTAACTCCTGACTGCACAAAGGGTAACAGAAAGGAGAATGTATAACCCTGTATACCTAGTATTGCAAGCAGTGATCATTGCAGGTTGTTGGTTGACAAGAATTACAAGCAGTGATCATTGCAGGGACAACTTGGCAAGGGTCAATGCTAATACCTTTACCCCATTTTCCATGTCATGGCCAGAGGCATATTCCTCAGGCTTGTGGCTATAACCTGCAAAATCAAATGTATGAAAACAAGCATTAGTCTGGTTCTATGCTCTAGTTCCCTCATAAAATAAGAAGATGATTAGATAGATTACAAATGCTAGACGTCCTCATTTTGACTAGATAAAGTCCCCTACTAAGTTGACACCATTCGAGAATGGGTATGTGCCCTACTACTTGTACAAGCGTACATTTTCTAATTCACATCATGTGATTTTAGTGTACTTCCACACAAGATTTGTTTCATGTGCACATAATTCAAAAGCAAAAGAAGCACCAGCACCAAAGCAGTACCTAAAAATTTTTATTGATGAAATCCAACTAGATAATTATAGTCATTCCGAATATTTCAACATTCAACTTAATAATCAGCGATGAAGGGTTTAGATTTCTAGATACAGAAGAAAAGAAATGCGTTCATACCTTTGAAACATGGAATGAATATCATGCCCATTGGCGATACCCTGCAAGGATGTGAACCTATAATTAGATGTTGCTAGCAAGAAGAACAATAAGATTAAATATGCATTCACCATCTAAAACATCCTTAAGCAGGTGAAGTGAACGGTAATAATAAGATAGCTAATTCATAGTAAAGCATCTAAAAATAAGGATACATTTCACATTTGTGTGCAAGTTTGGTGCTGTGTATTGTTTGTGAAAAAGCTTGGGAGTTGGAAGAAACAGATTGGATGTGAAACTTTTGAAAATTTGGGTGCCAGTCACTCAAATCATGGGGATTTCGGCGAATTTTCAGCAGTAAATTGCTGCCAAAAAGTACCCACTCCCAGTTTTCACCTTGGAAAATTTTCTTCACCTGAATTCCCATATTGGTATCTTGCATCATTAGATTTTATCATTTTCCTCCTCTTTCAAAGAAAAGAAAGGGGGGAAAAAGGAGTAAAATCTTCATGTTAAGAAACATGGCACTTGGAGGGCCCAAAATAATGGGACATATAGCATGGTACTGGACAAGGTACAAATATTAACTCTTTCTCTCTATCTATACCTGGCCATAAAGAGTGAATCATGGTAAGCTCTGCTTATCATAAACTTATGTGTTAAATTAAGTTCTTTTGACGCTGCTTCCACTGCCTCAATTATTGATTTCTCAGAAAGAGCTGGTGGATCCTGATTTACGATTTTGAATTCAGATAGAGTGACCCCACGATTTTTAGCAATTGTAATTGCAGACTGACGGATTTTTTCAATCACACTATTTCTTCGCTTTTCATCAATGTCTCGTGTGTCTGCCGAAACACAGATAATAGAAAACTCAATAAATAACAAAGAAAAACTTCAGAAATCAACTGGAATTAAATCAAACTTTGGGAGAAGAAGAATGCCAATAACATGATTTTAAACAAACTTCAGGAACTTAATACTCATCTCATGCAAAGTATTTATGTTATAAAATTGTTGGCCAGTTTTCCAATAAGACTTCAACAACTGATTGGAACCATACCAATTTCTAAGTGTGACTTGCTTGGTATGCTGTTGATTGCACCAGGATGCAGCTCCAGAATACCTTAGGAAACAGGATATATTGAGTCACATCATAGTTCTAAGAAAGAAAGATAGCCAACTCAAAGTTAGATATAATCTAATGCAAGATGGATTTAAACAATAAGTACCAAAAAATTCTAAGTTTAGGCATTCAGGAAGATGACTTACCGACTGTACCAACGGTATCAATGGATCCAGATTCTAGAACATGTTTCTCGACAGCTAGCGCTAGTTCTGAAGCAGCCAGACCGGCATCGTTCCTGCTCATTACATGTAAAACGTCGTGAATCTTGTTGACTGAATAAGCATAATAAAAGAATCAGAATGATGAATATACCAAATTGATGAAAGATATGTAAATTTAACTGCATACAGGCAGACAGCAGTTACCTATTCGGCATCAAGACAGCACCCGCATGCCCTCCATTGCCTTCAAAATCTACTTTTATACTTGCAGGAGCTGCAATCGCAGTCACTATACCAATTGATGTACCTGATTTGAAGTATAAAGTGGATTAATAACCATCAATAAATTGAGATCATAAGGATAAAATAAGCAGTAAAAAATGACAAACCTTCCTCCTCCAGAATGGGTCCCTGCTCTATATGCAATTCAACAAAAGCAGAGTAACTTCCTTTCTTCAAAAACACACTGGATAGGTCATTGTGCTCTTTTGCGTATCCAGCAGATCTTGCAGCATCTAAAAAGGATATATTTTGACCATCAACTGTTGATGTCAGATCTTTTGCAAGTGACTCAATTCCTGCCAATAAGCGACTGCACAAAAAAATAAACACACGAACTCATACTATAGTATAAGATTTCCAAACCCATATACCATCCACCATGCCAAGACATAACCTGTTGAAGTTTAATGTACAGTGGAAGTGGTTGCTATAAAGTTTGCAAAGGTAAGTAAAAGGAAACTCCAGAGGAAAAGTATCTTTTCTTCTTTTTGTATGGACAAAAATTAAGAAAGGAAAGCAACCAAATAAACCCAAGTGCATGTATTGAGTTATGAAGTTTAAACCATTTACAAGTGGCTAACCTTCCCAAACAACTGATCCCATAGCGTGTGGGCTCCTCTGAGGTGAACATGATAACCTCCAGTGACCTTCTAGGCTTGAATCCAGATCTGTTAAAGACCCAGTCAACATAGCATAGACCAAAAACTGTGGCTACTACACAATACCTTTATCTGAAAAAAACTATGACATGATGAGAAAGAAATTGCATCCATGCTATTCAGTTCAAAACAATCTTATTAGCTGGAAACCAAAAGCATAAACAATACCCTAGACTGGAAAACTGAGAGAACATAACAATGTTTATTATAACTGTATCTCCAAGACACGGCTTTAAGAGGGTGTCTTTGGATATAGTTTGAGATAAGTGTTTCAAATCTCTTCTTTGATAGCTTGAGCAAGGAATATCTGAATATCTCCTGATTCAATTTTGACATTATCTGACTACAGCACAGGTGATCTAACTAAAGGCACTCAACATCTAAAAGTTTATCCATTCATGAATAAAGTTATGTATGTTGATTGAACTTATTGCCATCAATTTGCAAAAAGAGAAATTTTCAGTGCTAATCTAGAATGCTAATCAACCCAGAAAGCAAACATAATTGGCAATTTATAACCACATATTTAAGATTCATCAGACGCTACCAATAAAATCAACCAATACCTTTTTAGCACATTAATGGCTTCTATTGCACCTAGCACACCAACAACACCATCATACTTCCCAGAGTACGGAATGGCATCAATGTGAGAACCTGTTGCAACTGGAGCAAGCACTGCTTCATTGCCAATCCTGCATAAGGGAAACAGGGGTGGGGGCATGGTCAAAGACATTTGAGGATACACAACAGAAATTGCGAAACATTTGTCTCAGAGAAATGAAGAAAAAAGGTGGTATTGTGAGCTTTGATACTCCAAACTATTACTGCCACAAAAAAAAAAATCCCTTCAACGAATGCAGACATCCTTGAAAGAAACTTCACTACTCTAACAAAAAGGCCAAAAATTTGGAAAATGACAGGAAAAGAGAACACCAATTGTCAACTAGATTACCCTTTGTGAAAAACACAAGACCATATGGAGAGTGCACTTCAAGTTGCTGTGAGAATTATGGCATTTTCTCAAAAAATGCAGTACACCACACTCTATACTCATAATATGATTTTCTTTTTCCATTTTGATGACATGTCAATCTGAACACAGTTACAGGAACTGAAACTCTAAGTGAGAATAAATGAAACCAAGAACTTCCATCCATGCAAACTAACACAGGTTAGGGTAATCTTGAGTTCAATTGGGTTCATTTAGAGAGCATGAGTTTGGCAAAAAATTCATGATAACCAAACTCCTCTGAAGGAAGATGAAATCTCACCATCTACCAAATATGTTACCAACTGCATCCTCCCTAACAGAGAGACCTGAAAGCCCCATCAAGTTCTTGATGTAGCTGCATTAAAATATTGCAAACAGACAGCATAAATCCTTAATTTAGGTGAGCAATTGAGGAAAAAAAAAATTCAGAAAGCAATGGCATATAAAGAGTTAACTAGATAATCCTCTACACATAATAAAATTTTCAAATATGATTGAATATATACTGTAAGGCTTTAATAGTATGTTCTCAACACATGAGCTTAAATAGCATTGTAAGTTAATAACTACTTAGAATGGCCGGAAATATTAGACAACTGCTGCTGGATTAGAAGCAAGAGTAATGTCCTGTATATATCCTTCTAGACATGAGGGGGCCACTGATAAAGCATACAAAGGGAACAAATATCTCTTGACAAACAATCAGATAAAGCATCACATATAGAATTCTCCAAGGCCTAACCTGAATAATTCATTCAAAAACACTGATAACTCAGTAAAATAGGCCTATTCATGTTGTAAAATAAATGATTACCTTTAAGGACTACAAGAAACAACTCCATCAGATGAAATATTATAAAGGATTCGATATACGAATAATTAATGAAAAAACAATATAAAAACTGTAACTTTCTATTAAGATTTGCAGACAATTAGAACATGCACAAGAACTGTAACTTCTTAAATAGTTACCTGCGTGCCAATACATCATTCTCAGTGTACAAGACCCTAGTAACTGATGGGGCAGGAGTGTCCGAGAAAGTTGACAGTTCATCGATCTAGCCCAAAAAAAAAAAAAAAACAAAAAGAAGCCAAAACCACACGCATTAAAAATATATATATTTTTTAATAAGAAAATAAAAAACCCACATTATTTTACTCGTCCATAATGCTATAGATTTTCTCAGTACCCGTTTTTGGAGAGTTTCAGTATCAACTGAGAGTGAAGAAGCCAAGTTTGTAACAAATGAGTTTGATTCATGAATTGGGTACCCTGAGAAAGCCTCCATAGTTCTGATTGTTGGGTCTTCATTTGCTTTAGCGTAGATTGCAGAAATGGAACAGAAGATTACGAGAACCAGAAGAAGATGATACAGTGAGTGAGAGTTGCAGAACCTCAAAGACATTTTTTTTTGGCTGGGCTTCTTCTTGTGGATGATAACGCTATGATTAGCTTACTGCTGCCACTATGTTATAATGCTAGTGCGTTTGGTGATACACGTGGCTTTCAAACTGGTCATATCCTAATATTTATTTATAGGATCTATATAAATATGTGCGAAAAGTCCAAATTCCAAAACACGCAACTCGAAAAGGCGGGAAGATTTCTGCACTCGCACTTGGGGCTTCTCGAGGAAGGAGCTCAGAAAAAATGGAGGCGACGAGCCATACATGTCTAAAGCTGGAGATTCCCGACGCCACGGATCCCATTTTCGTCAAAGGCACGTGGTTTCAGACCCACTTCGATCTCTCCATCACTGACGGTCTCAACGCTTGGCTCTGCAACGGTATTATAAATTAAAACCTGTAACAAATATTAATTTAAATTTGTCATTTTTCTTTTTGGGTGTGTCTCAAAGCAACAGCGTTTTCGTCTTTTCGACAGCGTCTGAGGAGCAGGTGAAAGATAGGGCGGCGCTGTGGGACCAGCCGGTGACCGAATACGTCAAATTGGCTGAGCGCTATTTAGGGTTTCAGCAGCCTGGTTCTGTTTACGGTTTTACTGATGCTGCTGATGGATGTAAAAGAGTAAGTTTTTGTTATTATATTTTAAAATTTAATTTATTTTATCGAAATTGAAATTGGAAAAAGGTGAAATTTAAAATTGTGGGTATGTATGTGATTGTGATGTATTGCAGTTGTCATGGACATTTGAGAAGGAAGGGACTAAGCTTGAATGGCGGTGGAAATGTGGATCAGCACCTAATAGCAAGAAGGTTACTGCAGGGATTTTGGACTTTCTTATGGATGCAAACATTAGGCTCAGTGTAAGATTCTTTTGCCTTTTTGTTGGCTGAAATTTTGAAGATTGTTAGTTGAAACAATTTTACTTTATTAGATGTGTTTGTAATGTTCGTTAGATTTCAATGACTTGGTGCATGTTGTAAGTAATGTTTGAAGGGCAGTAAAAGAAAAGACTTGGGATCTGTCCATACTGGGTTCGTTTATATTCAATGGAAGGGATTTATTTCTCTTGATGTTTGATTCAAAACTATCAATGGTTGTACATTGACTTGGTTCTTTGTATTTTGTTTCATGAGGACAATGCTAAATATAATTTCCATGATAGACATTTATATCTTTAGAAGTTCACTTTCTCTGTAGGTGGTCCAGACTTTAGGTTGGAAGAGCGAGTAGTGGTTGGTTACATGGAATGTAAATCAAACATGCTGATTCACTTCGACCTTTCTTTCTTATCAGTGATGAGTTGCTGATTCATGGGGTGTCATCTGTCCTACTGGTTGTTGATATCATCTATAATGCTTTTGATTCATTATGGATTAAGCTGAGACATTTTTCACATACACAATATGTGAGTTTGAATTGGATTTTGGGTACTTGAGGAATCTTATTTTATACTTCTAGCAAAGTGATTGTAGCAATATGTCTTATTCTGGAAAAGTTTGTATCAGCTGCGGTATTGATGGCCAAGTTTGAAGAAGCTCTAAAGCTCCTTGGGCTTCACTCTTTATAACTCCAAAATGGAATGGTCCTGCCAGGATACTTCATTTTCTTTATAAAATTTTCTGTACCAACGAGCTATATACATGTGGTATGAATTTTGACTGTAAATGACATTGAACGTTTTGTTCTATTATTCTTGCTGTTTCTTTGGATAGATAGATGGAGATGAAATGCCTATGTCAATTAGTTTGGTAATGAAATTTGTCTGTCAGCTTATAACACCTTCATGTTTTATCTCTTTCGCTTATAGGATGAAGTTGTCACAAAAACTCAATCATTTGAGAGACTGAAAGTGGAGGCTGAGAAGTGTTTAGCACAAAGTGAGAGATTTAAGAATGAGAAGCTGGAGTTTGAATCAGCAATCTATGCAAAGGTGCGTGAATAAATAACACTGATAGTATTGCTCTTTAACTGGAGATCCAAGACAGAGACCAAAAGAATAAAACGTTTGAAAATAGGGACATCAGGTGTTTCTGATGAAGCCCCTCTTTCCAATTCAGTTTTGACTGATGAAATTGTATAAATGCTGAATTCTTAAATGTATGGTTTAGATTTCCCATAATTGATGTTTCCAGAATACCCATTTAGTCATAGTTGTAATTTCAAGATGTTTTGAACTCTGAGCATGCTAGTTATTAAAGGATGAATAGGATCTTAGGAGCATCAACTTTCTATTCTTTTAGTATTTAGGACTAACTTCAAGTTTTTTTTCCTGCTTCTAGTTCCTAGGTGTGTTGAATTCAAAGAAATCAAAACTCAGAGAGCTTCGAGACAAGCTTTCAAAACAGGCAGTCATGGGGGATTTGCAACAAGAGGAACAGTCCACAGACAAAACTGAGAGTTTTGATGAAGGGAGCGATGATGACAAAAGTGAGGAAGAACCTGCAAAGGATATTACAAGCACTTCAAAAGGTGTTCCGGCTAGTAGGGCTCGTGGTAGAAAGAGGATTTCACGCAAATAGCATCTAAATAAACAAATATAGATTTGAGAGTGAGTACCAATCTTTCCTTTTTCTTACTTATATTGTAAATCATGTAATGAATGTGCTGAGTTTTGTGGAGGGATACAGATTTTTCTTCATTCCAACTAAGGATACCCACCATAAGGACTTCAACCCCCGTAGCATCCAGCTTGGTGCTTAGAAAGCAGTCCGACAGCACATATTTGCCCAACACTTGTCTTTGTCTTCAATGATTAAGTGAAATTGTATGCTCAAAATTGGAATATCTAATTCCGGTGAAGCATTGACTTCAACTAGTTGAATCAGTCAGACTATTAAGATGCCTGGGCAAGCTTAGGATTGAGTCATTTACCTTGTTTGCAAGGGCAAAAGAACGGGCACTGTAGGCTGACAGTTTGACACAACTTTCTGAAATCAGAATCTTGCAGACAAAACTCAAAAGGAGGGCAGCAAAGCTGATAGGAAGAAGTGAAGGGGACGCAGTAGCATGGGTAAAATCTTGGCACATTAGAAATATAGAATTCACCAGAATAAAAGCAATAATATATGAATGTGATATTATTTATCATTCACCCACACTCAAAATCGAAGTAGAAAAAGGGAAACCGCAAATATACACCATCTTAAAGGACTGTATCATATGTAATAAAACAAATATGCAATTGCAACAACATGAATACGACAGAATGTTAGAACGTGCAAATCTGAATACTATTGCATTTAGGGGAAAAATGGACAAGTTTTTATTACCTCAATTCTCACACAAAAGTGAAGTTACCGATTTACTAGTATCTCTTTCCGTATTTTGTACCATATCATTGTACAGAATTTACAGTTGAAAAGTTCCCCCGAAAAACATTTGGAACTCAATGGTTGCACGACATTGAATCTACAAAATAGAGTTATAGCAGCATTAGAGTGAACTGTTCATTTGATGAGAAGTTCCTATTACACATTTTGTTCAAGAAGCTACATTGCTTTATCAGTTTCATTTTTCACAAGAAAACCCGAATAATGGTGTTGAATGATATAGAGTCTGGAAAACGTCCCTACTTTTCCATTTGGACAAGCAACATATCAGTCTCCATTATCATCTCTTTCTTGCAGATGCCATTGATCAGAATGTCAAATGTTACAACATCAGGAACCAAATCTTTCTCTGAGAGTTGATCTAACTTCTTTCTAGCTTCCAATCTGCCCACTCTACACAACCCATCAATGACTGCACTGTAAACCTCAATATTTAGCTCTTTCTTGTCCCTTTCAAGGGACTGGAGCAGAGCAATTGCCTCTTCAACGTGGCCATTTTTGAAAAGCCCATCTATCAAAGCTGAATATGTGAATAAATTCGGAGATAGATCAGCTGCAGGCATCCCATTGAACAGCTTTTGTGCTTCTGCTACTCACCCAACTTGACGAAGCTCTGTTATAAGTAGGTCGTAACCAACTTTATTAGGCTTCAATCCCTTATGAAGCATTTCTTGAAAGAGGCTAACAGCTTTTTCAGTCTTCAAACTCTTGCAATAGCAATTAATCATTACATTGTAGGTAAAAACATCGAGCTCAAGTCCCTTCATCTACAATCGACTCTAACAGTTTTCCAGCATCAGGTGACCAACCGATTCTTAATCCATTGATGAGTGAATAATAAGTTAAATAAGTTAGGCTCCCTCCTGGGCTTAATAATCAAACTGAAAATCTTCCTTGCTTCTCCCAATTTTCCCTCCTCGCATAAGCAGTCTATCAATATTGTGAACGTTACAATTTTCCCTCCTCCCAATTTTCTCAACATTCGATTAAAAATTCTATTTGCCTCCTTGCAAAATCCCATTCGACAAAAACCATGAATCAGTGAGTTGTAATTGACTAATTCAGCGGAAATCCCTCGAGCAACCATTTTATCAGAATACTCAACAGCTTCCTTCAATCTATTAAAGCTACACAACCTGTTAATCAACGAACTGTAAACAATGACATCGGGGCAAATACCATTTCCTATAATTTGTTTGATCATTTTTATTGCGTCATCAACAGACCCATCTTTACAAAGACCATCAATAAATAACCACATTGGTCTCACAAATCATCCTCCCATGCAAATGAATAGCAGAATCAATCTCGCGAATCTTGCATAATCCATTAATGAGAATCCCATAGACATTAACATTACCTTCAAAACCTGACTCAGTCAATTTATCAAACAACTCAACCGCATCAAAAAATTTACCATCCAAACACAGAGCCTCAAGCAGAGTACTCATAGTAATTAAATCAGGCTTAAAACCCCTCTTTATGATCTCACCCGGTACACAAAACTCACAATTTATTTTCCCTGTTTGATAAAAACAATTGATCAAAATATTAAATGTGTACAACTCAGGCTGAATTTCACAACTGTATAATTCCTCATACATTGAAAACACAACATCATAACGCTTAGGCTTGGAAATTGAACGTACAAATGATTGAACGCATCAATATTAGGAATGGGTTTGGTTTGGATCAGTTGACGAAAATATTCTTGGGCTTTTTTGGGACTGATTGCACCTGGTTTACAGTGGTGCCTTACACGGTACTCCAACTTGTTTGGACCCAAAACAGAGATTGGTTTTGTGTTTTGGTTACTGGGTTTTGCATTTGGTGAAGGCTTTGAGGTGGGTTTCTAAATAGAGAGGGAAGTGTGTGTTTGCGTTTGCTGCTTTTGATTAACATGATTGAATGAGAGGCACTTGAATTGGGTGTCTTTTATCCTTTTGCATACTAAAATAGTGTTAAATTTTGACATATATATTTGAGTATCATAATAGTTCTAATCCTTAATTTATCAACCTATTTTATGCAAATTAATGTTTACAAAATAATTTAGTATAAAAAGATCAGCTGAAGAATACTAACAGTTATTTTTTTTCAATTATATGAACTTATTTATGGTAATTTTATATAACCAATCTTCTCATATCATATCAATTTGTATACAATTACTTACACAAAGTAATTGTGATTTTATCATTACTTTTTATTTATACATTTCCATGTTATAATAGTCATGATTCTTTTTAAAGACAGAGAGCTGTTCTTTTATTCATTTGAGGATGATAATTTTGGAAAAGATAATCAACAACAAATAGGCATCTTTTATGACTTCATTCTTCCAGCAATAAAAATGGTATATCGATTTGTTAAATGAGCTGTCGAAGGGTCGAGTATATCATATTCCAAAGTTTATAAGCTAATCAACAAAATCTAGAATCTTTTTGTTAAATGTTACAGGTTTTATTTTTTATATTTGCAAGAACAGACTTGGTTGTAAAAGATAAGAGAGACAAAGCCCTGAAGCCTTTATATTTGCATATAAGACATCTCCATCAAACTCACTCAAAAAAAAAAAAAAAATGGAGTTCCATAGAACAAACATTCGCTTCTTCACAATTTTGTTCATGTTCATCATTTTGTTCGCTTCAAGCAGCACAATGCAACTAGGTTCAGCCTTGAGGCCATTGCATGCGAAGCCGCATATTCGTAACCTTATTAGCCATGCGACCCTCCAGAGGGCTCCCGTGCCACCTATTGGCGGTAATCCTTGCAGTATGATTCCCGGTGGGGGAGGGATTTGCCCCCCTCCTCCGGTCACCGACGTTTGATTTTTCGGTGGCTTATTAGCGCAAGTAATAAAAACATACGAAGCAAGGTAAAACTTAAAAGGGCTGGCTCTTTTCATTGCAGCAGCAAATGGTCGTGTATTCTTATATAATTTTGTTATAATTAAATAAACTGAATTGCAGCGCCTGCTTATTGCCTAACGAAACATGTCTGTTTGGCTTGCATCCATCGCATTTGACAAAAATCCCTCAGTCAAATCCCTTTACTCATCTTTTCATTTGGTAATTAGCTTTCTTAAGGCAAAAAGAAAATTTAAGGAAAATTTGAGGAGAAAATGGAAGGATTTTCACGATTACTTCATTTTATAGCCAATGGGAAGAGGGGAAAAAAGAAAATGTCATTTCATACCATTTTTAATGCAATCACATACAATTAAAAGCAAGCCCACATTCAGATCAGATGTCGCCAAAAGTGCACTGCTTCAGAGTCTGGCTGAGAATTGAACGACGGGAATTGTCACATCAAAGAGATAACATTGGTAGTGGTTCCCTTTCGGTAACAAAATGGACCAGCAGATTTGCAAATCAAAAGTTTAATTAATAATTAAGTCGATTAATGCTTCAAACATGCATTATGTGATTTGGAGAAGAATTAACGGGGAGGAAAGATTTAATTAATAAAGGGTGAAAAGATTTTAATTTACAAAGGGAATCAGAATTAATTGTATTGGTGCTTGTAGCTTAACTCAACACAATCTTGATTGAAAAAAAATTAATAAGATAAACTAGTTAGCCTAACAATGACCGAATTGGTAATATATACCCGGATTTGAAACAGATGCTCCCGTTAAACCTCCATTTGCATTCACCTTGGTGGCGGCCTTGACATCATTTGGATTCATTCTGTACTAGTTCTTGAAATATTTGAATATCATACAGCAGTTCTGATTTTTATATTGGCACGTTATAATAAGTTTGTTTCATATAACCAAACCAAGAAGGTTCAATTAACCAATAATAAGGATGGAAATAAACTACGGATCCATAAAAATTCAGAAGATTTGAATCCGTATCTTAAAATCAAGATCCTTGAAATTTGAATTTAGATGTAAGTGCATTCCGAGAAATTGGATATCGGAATCCGTATTATTTTATTCAATTAAATTTTAATTGAAAAATATATTAATAAAATTATTTATTTAATATGTATAAGTATAATTAACTCTATAACTATGAAAATTATGTTAAAAAATAAAAATAATAACAATAATTAAAGAATATTTTAATAAATTGGCTTACCTTAGATTTTTTTTTTTTTAATGTTTGATTTATCTTGTGTGAAATTATCGTTTGTAAATTTATAGTGTTGACTTATTGATTGTTAAATTATAATTAAATTTTATTTGATATTATTAAGTAAATTATTAAATTTAATATTATATTTAAATTTATTATTATACGAATCCAAATATCTAAAAATCTACCGCAATCAGGATGCACCAACATCCGGATCCAAATTTAAATTTTACCATCTCTAATCAATACAAACCACTATCAATTTTTAATTCCAGGGCAATTGTGAAATTTTAAACCTGCACTTTAATAAAAATATTTTTAAACATATTATAAAATTTTATATTTTTATAACATTAAAATAGTTTATTAAACTCCACGAATTAGAAGTGTGCACGATTTAAAAGTGTCTTTATCAAACAAAAACAAAAAGTAAAGGCGCCTGTATTAAAGTATATGCATATATACGTATATGTGTGTGTGTATATAATCTTTAACCGGTTCAGCCCAAACTAGATTCGATCCTTGCTTTCAACTGTCGGTCCAAAATAAAAGCCAGAACGGATCTGGAAGAGTAGTGAAAACCAGAAAAAAACTAATAAAAAGTTTTTGGAACGGATCTGGAAGAGATTTCAAGAACTAACTAATCAATACATATATAAGGCTCAGGCAGAAATGGAAATGGAATGAAGATCAAATATATCTGATTGGGCAGAGAAACACGGTAGAAAGAGAATCCGTCGTCAATATTCACCATCACCGTATACAGATTACAGTACAGATTAGAAAACTCATCTCATGACCGTGATTTCTCTGTCCAAACAAATATAATCGATCATTTTTTTTTTCTAACAACGAACAACGAAAGTGATTTTCTCACTTTGTAAACAGACCAAACCAAAGCAAAATAAAAAAAAAGTAGAGCGAAAAGGTCCGTTTGTGTCTCTGGACATGGGCTTATTTATAGGCTGCTTATTTGGGCTTCAAGATTAAAACCCTAGCAAAGGTTAAAACCCTAGCACTTTTTCCATTTTTGGATCACTGTTGATCCAACGGTTACATTTTATAAACAAACATCCTGGTAATCTGAGCCGTTGGAATGGAAAATCGTAACGGCACGACACGTTGGAATGGAATTTCGTAACGGAACGACACGCGATGTGCATGAGGCTTTTTTTTGGGAAATTTACACTAATAACCAAAAAAACTTTGCTTTTTTTCATCTTAACCCCCCAAAAATATTTCTATCAACATTAGCCATTAAACAACATTTGAGTCCAAAATACCCCTCCCTCATCTCTTCCCCAACACTCCCTTTCTCTCATCTCTCCCAAACCGATCCAACTCCCATCATCGACGGCGACATCAACCCCGTCGGCGGCGGCTCCATCTCTCACCGGCATCCGATCTACGATCCACAACCTTCAACAAAACCTAGGTTAGTCATTTTTCTTATTTTCATTAATTTAAAATGAGATTTTAGAATAATAATAGTTATAGCTTGAGATTGATAATAGTGGTGATGATGTTTGTGGTGGTTGGTGGTGTTTGGGAGTACTGTTTTTGATTTTGGAGTGATTGCGCTTAATTTTGGGGGTGGGGAGGGAGGGGGGCAGGGCGCGCGCCGGCGCCCATCGCTGGGCAGCAGCGCGCGCCCATGCGCGGCCTGCGGTCGCACCAAATCTGGTGCGACAGCAGGCGCTGTCGCACGAGTTTTTTGGAGCGACAGGCGCCTGTCGCACCAAAAAATTAGAGTTTTTTTTTTACGAGTTAATTTTTTATTTTTTAATAATTTTATAAATATTACAGATACATGGCGAAATCAGAATCATCGGATATTGAAGTAGGCAAGATGTATTTTCGTTATGCTGATCACTTTCCTGGTCGAATTTCGAG
>NW_006261964.1:5012317-5036943 GCF_000493195.1 Citrus x clementina | reverse complement strand
GATTGCGATGTTTTATTTTGCGGACAGAGTACTAAATGCAAGAAAAAATCACTGTCAAATTAATTTCGATTGGCTTGACCAAGTTGATGATATTCAGTACTTCCGAAAGCGTCCATGGGGTCTATTGTCGTGGGAAATGATTTATGAGAGTCTTGACAATGCACTGTTCGAAAAAGACGAGAAATTTAAGAAGACTCGGTTGAAAAATCCAGATCATAATATTGAAAAATACAATCTTTACGGATTTACGTCTGGGGTGCAGGTGCTTTTTTTTGTTTATTAATAAGTTTTATAGTATTAAATATTTGATAGTTGTTTTATTTGATTTTTCACTTTGGTTGTTGTAGGCTTGGATTTATGAAGCAATCGGAGGGTTACCATCAACATGGGTCGTCAAAACGAAGAGTAAGATTCCCCGCATTCTGCAATGGAAGCCTATGGCGTCTTCGAGAATCAACTTTGCGGAGGTTTATTCGTTCTTCAACGACGAATCTCGTCTTGTAAGTAATATGTATTACTTATTTTTTTAACTTTACTAAATTTAAGTTGGGTTTACTTACTTAAATTTTTCAATTAAATTTATGGCAGACGGACGTTTTACAAACTCTTGAGCCAAATTCAAAGGAGAGTAGCAGAAAATATTGGCTCTCTGTGAAGGATTACTTGCCAAGCATTCCAGACTGGGTTCATAAGGTCGGTATACTGTAAGTACAAAAATTTTTTTTATCGAAATTTTTGACTTTTCATTTAGTAATTTTAAATGATACTTTATACAGCACCAACCCTCAATCAACGCGATGCCGTCGGTTACAAGACAATCGGACGAGCATGACGATCATGACGACATACCAAACCCAATACCAGAGCAGCGTCATGACACTTTTGAGCAGCGTCATGACACTTTTGAGGATGAGGTGGCTGTTGATGACCAGCAGCAAACAGACAACTCTGATGACGCACGGGATTCTGAGGTTATAAATAATATACGATATTTTTCACTTTGGTTGTTATTATTTTTTTATTGTTATTCTAAAGTTTTATTTTTTTCTTTTGTATTAGTCGAGGACAAAGCAGTTTAATGATTACGTACGACGACGGCTGGATAAGATTGATCGTAACGTGTATGAAATAAAGTCAGAATTAAAAGATTTTAAAGAAACCGTTGTTGGCTTCATCGACACATTTTCTAAACGTCCAAATAAGGATTCTCCCACTGCACGCTCGTATGCGGTAAGCTAATTTATATTAAATAATTATGTTCGTTTAACTTTTAATTTGATAATTATTTAATATGTTCTTTTTGGCGATTGTACAGGCCCCGGATGACTATGGAGTGTATACTGACGTGGGCAATGAAAATTTGTCTACGCCCACGTCATTGGTTAGTTTCTACGGGGATGTTAGTGGGGAGAGCGTGCAGGTGTTCACAGAGGTGCCTCCGGGCGTTAGTAAGTTCGGCCGCGCGTACATACCGTCGTATGTTTATAACAGTCCTTACATGATTCCTCCGGTCAGGCGAGGACAGAACGTCCGGAGGTTACCTCGACCCCAAATCATGGAGCATGCGATTGACATGAGTACGAGTGTGGATGTAAATCCGCTGAGAGGATTGGAGGACTCTAGTTGGTTTGCTGAGTTTGATCGATGGTTCACTGGTGATATCAGAGTCCGCCGGAACGTCCAGCACCCGCGGTCATTCTTTCAAATAATTTTGGGGACAGCTTCGATGGGATGGCTAGGCGATGAGGTATTTATATTTTCCTCGTGGTGTATACTGTTGTGTATTTGTGTATAATTTTTTTTTTAAAATCGTAATATTTCTGTTTCTCTACAGCATATTCACGAGTATCTCCGCTTGATTAGCGAGAAACAACGGCAGTATCCAAATGCCTTACTCCAACGTGTCACACATACGGACACATTTTTTTGGGTAACGTGCCGACAAAACTTACAAATACTATTTAATTTCTTTAATTATTGCCTTTAAGTTTAATTAATTTATGCATTTCTTGGTTATCTATGTACTAGGTGTTCTTGAATCAGTTATGGAATAACGGGAATTGTGCAGTCGATTCAATGGTATTCGACGACCGCTTGAATAGTTATCTGTGTGGGCGACAGCACACAATGTCAAAATCAATGACGGATGTCGATATGGTATGTATTTTATTACATTTCACATGTTCTATAATGAAAATATTCGAGGAGTTGTTTTTTCTTTGTTGTATTTCAATTTCATATATAACGAACATGTTTTTTAATTTTTATATGCAGTTACTCATCCCTGTTAACTTGGACGGCGCGCATTGGGTACTAGCACGAGTTGACTTTCGGAAAAATAAAGTCTTGATTTATGACTCATTACTCACATTTCGCGACGACAAAAGGTACAAGTTGAAATTCAAGCCACTTGAAGTTATATTCCCTCGCTGGTTGGAATATGTTGGCTTCTACAATATACGACCTGAGTTGCGGAGTGAAGACCCGTGGAAAGTTATCGCAGTTAAGAGCGCGCCACAACAAGAGCCTGGAACTGGCGATTGCGGTGTTTTTGTATTGATGGTTACGATGTATTTAATGTTCGGGCTTAGGTTGGAGTTTAACGCTAGTCATGTCGAGTACTTTAGAAAGAAGATTGCGGTTGATATATTTAATGACGATATTATATTGTAGACCTATGTAGTAATTTCAATGTTGAAATTTACATTTTTTTTAATTTCCGCACTTAATTTTATATAATTTTAATGCCTCACATTTTGAACTTTAAAATAAAATAAAGTTTTATGAATAATAACAATTTTAACCAACGAAATACAAAAAACAATAACAGTTTTAACCAACGTAACACAAAAACAATAATAGTTTTAACCAACGAATAACACACAAAATACAACTAACTTCGAGTCGATGCAATAGGATTCTTACATCGCTTACGATTATGGCCAAGTTCATGACACCGGCCGCATCTTACAGTTCGCCGGTCAACGTCCTCGCCAGCCGAGGGTATTCTGCGCTCTTTACGACGTCCAGGTGGCGGTGCCTCAACTGGTGGGTATACCTGCAGCTCCTGAATTTCATCTGGAACTTCCCAATCAGCCACATCACCAACTGGCTCCACTGGTTGTGCATAAGCCATCGCCAACGATTCTGTAGTGTAAAAGTCCGAGCAAAGGTTAATAAAATCCACCCGGTGTGTTAGACACGCCGCAATTGCATGAGCACACACAAGCTGATCAAGCTGAAACACTCTGCAGGAGCAAGTTCTCTTTTGCAAGTCAACCAACCCTTCCTTAAGCCCACCGCCTATAACTTGAAAGCGATGCGGAGACACCGGCCGAACTATCATTCTTTCAGCTATAGTTCTCCTCTCAGTGACTATTTCATCCGCCCATGTTGTTAGCCGAGTAGTCATGGATTCAGCCACAATTTTTCTATCATAAAACCATTGCTGCAATGTTTTCCTGAAGTGATCAACAAGATGAGTAACAGGAAATTTTCGAGGTTCCCTCATGAAAGCATTAACACTCTCCGCGATGTTGGTGGTAAGAATGCTGTACCTCCTACCTTCAAACTGAGACCTTGCCCAATTACACGTACCGACATTATTTTCTAGGTAATCAGCCGCACCCGAGTGGATCATCCACAACCCTTCAAGTTGTCTCTTAAATTCCTCGTGGCCATATGCTTTTGCTGCATTAATAAAGGCAGGCTCAAATTCATCCCAAAGAGCTTTGGACATTCTAAATTATGACTTAATGTTACCTTTGACGTGGTAAAAACAAACGCCATGAGTTGCATTGTGAAATACTTTAAGAACGGCTCTCCTTATGGCAGTGCATCGATCAGAGATAATTACCAACTCAGGTCTATCACCAATCACTCCATGTAACTTCATCATAAACCATTCCCAAGCATCATTATTTTCTGAATCCATGATCCCAATGGCTAACGGATACAATTGATTGTTACCATCAAGACATGTTGCCACGAACATGCTTCCACGATATAATCCCTTCAGATGAGTACCATCTACAGCAATGACAGGCCGAATGTACTGCATAAACCCCTTGATGGAAGATCCGAGTGCTACAAAATAGTACAAGAAATTACCATCTCCATCCTGCTCGAGGTGAGTGACTGTACCCTCATTCGCTGTAGTTAGTACGTGAGAGTATTTAGGGAGCAAGTTGTATGACTCTGCAGGGTTGCCGCGTACTATTTCAAGACCAACTTCTCTCGCCCTATATGCCTGCTGGTATGTTAACTGAACACCGTATTCCTGTTGCATATCTGCTCTTATGTCATTGGGAGTATAAATCCTCTTATCTTGAATATATTTTTCTGCGATAATATGACCGACAACCCGGCTCCTTAGTTGATGACGTCCATCAACCAATACCTCATTATGACAAGTGTGTACATTATCAATTCTCTTCACCACCCAAGGAACATGTTGCTCGTTCGAACTTCTAGTTGCTCGAATACGCCATTTACATGATTCTGAACAACAGTGAGCCTCGAAACGTGTCGTAGTAGACCGTGCAATCTTAAAATCAAACTTATCTCTAAAGGCCACCTTGCGTAGTTGTAATATAAGCTCATTCTTCTCAGCAAATAGCTTACCCACGCTGATATCATCTGAGTCACAACTGCTAACAAAGCTTGGAGCAACCATGTTCGAAGGTAAAGTTGGAGCAAGACTTGTAAGGGGGTCAATTCTCCTTCTCGATCGAACCATAGAAGGAATAGGTCTATTGCCTCTGTTATTCATAGGAGTATTGTCTTCACACTCATCCTCATCCTGAAACGACGGAACATTCGAAGGACCGGCTCCTCCATCATCACCATCATTATTGAAACGAGTGCCCCGCCTTGTATTATTAGAAGGTTCTGCACAAACATTATCCCCCTCTGTCTCATTATGAAAATCATCATTGTCCCGAAAATCATTGTTGTGATACGGAGAATATTGTTGCTCCAACGACGTTGTTATTGGAAATACCGTTGCTCCAACATCCTGTAACGTAACGCCATTATCATCAATGTTGTCATAATTGTCGTGGATTGGAGAGTAATATTGCTGCAGCGATATTGTCCTTGGCAACACCTCTTCATCATTATCGGGGCCAGACATATTTGCTCTAAACGAAGTTTCTGTATCGACATGTGGCTCAATACCTTCGCTCGGAACTCGAGGTGATGTGGTCACGAATATAGGAATGCATCCAAAATTAGCTACGTCAGATGCCATATGCAACACAACCCTCACCATTTCATCATCACATATATCCATGGGCATTGCACATATACGATATAATGTGTTACTAGACCTCAAAGTTGTCTTCATTGTGATACTATAGTCATTACGATTTATTTTTAACACCTCGTATACTCTTGTCAATAACTGATCAAACAGGTAATTTTTTCCAACCAAAAAAGCTCGATTTTTACCATTCACGTACTCCATACAGCCATTCTCTAATGTCTCCCACCAACCATCGTAACACAATTCAAGTACAACTGAATCCATTAAGCCTGAAATTAAAAAAAAAAATTTATTTCAGTCCTAATTAAAATAATACAATTTTAATAAATCTCCAAGAGTGGGTGCGACATGCAACCTGTCGCACCAAGGTTTGGTGCGACAGGCAGCCTGTCGCCAGATTCAGATCCACCAACCATCGTAACACAATTCAAGTACAACTGAATCCATTAAGCCTGAAATTAAAAAAAAAAATTTATTTCAGTCCTAATTAAAATAATACAATTTTAATAAATCTCCAAGAGTGGGTGCGACATGCAACCTGTCGCACCAAGGTTTGGTGCGACAGGCAGCCTGTCGCCAGATTCAGATTCACCCGACTCAGTTCAGTAAGTTCAGAAAATAATTCATACCAGTAAGTGACGTCGATTTGTGTTGAATTTGGATAGATTATGATCGGATATCACTTTTACAGTTGTCTTTTGCGGTCGCCGTTGGCTTATGATTCAAGAATGAAAAGCTGCTTTTGGTTTGGCGAGATGGGAGAAACAATGTTGGTTTTGTTCTGTAAAGAAGGGTAATTTGGGAAGAAAGGCTTGTGTTTGGCTAATGTTGATAGAAAAAAGTTGAGAGGGTTAATTACGAAAATAATAAAATATTAATGGTTATTTTTGTAAATTTCCCTTTTTTTTTTAATTAATTAATTATTTATTTATTATTATATTTTTTTTTAACGTTCCTGGCATTTGCCCGTGTCGTGTGGTTAAGGAAAGTAGAGTGAAAAGGTTCGATTGTGTCTCTGGACATGGGCGTATTTATAGGCTGCTTATTTTGGCTTCAAGATTAAAACCCTAGCACTTTTCCATTTTTGGATCACTGTTGATCCAACGGTTACATTTTATAAACAAACATCCGTGTAATCTGAGCCGTTGAAATGGAATATCGTAACGGCAGGACACGTGGTGCGCATGAGGCTTTTTTTTTTTATTTAAGTAATTAATTAATTTTTTTTTATTTTTTTTTAATGTTCCTGCCATTCACCTTCCAAAATTTACAATGAAAGATAATAAAGCCCGTGTCGTGTGGTTAAAAAAATTACAAAATCTTTTTGCTCAAAAGTGTAGGCATACCTACAAGGCTACAACAAGTATTCTGGTTGTTCAAGTATCTGTTAAATAAATATGTGATTGATTCTGTCTAAAATGAATGAACACTTCAAAAAGTGAAATTGAATCAACTCCAGTCACACTTCAACTCAAAATGTGAATTTTTATTTATTTTTTTCGGTTCTTTCTCCTCTTATCATCGATACATAATCAACCACCGATCAAAATGGCAAGGCACTTGAAGCTGAAATCCTGAATTGCTTTAGAGTACAGCTCTTTTTCCCTATTCAAGTTGTTCTGTCCAGTCGAATGGTTCCCCCAGTACGTGCATATTTTCCGTCTGATGACAGGCATTAAGACTTCAAAAATCCCGGCCAAGGATTTCACGTATCTGCAGGCTTAGATAATGATACAAGGCTTCTGTTGTACGGCTCATACACCTGGTGTACAAGACAACAATCTAAATCTGGAAAGCTGATTCAGTTTTTAAAAACATTAGAGTACGACATCCTTTTACAAGACCATTGTAGACCAAATGATTAATAAAGCAGAGTAGAAGTACCAGCACTGCATTGCATCCCCATTGCATGGATCAAGTATTGAATTCAAACAAATGTACAAAAAATGCAGTACCTTGAGAGAAGGCATTGGGGGCTTCAATCTTGACTTCAACCAACCCCGTACATTCATAAATCTTCAACATCTTAATACTGCGGCTAGAGATGTTAATGCTCTTCAAGTCAAGAAGCGGAAATTTAGAAATTTGGTTGCAAAGACACTCATCCTCTGTAGGAGCAAGGGCAAATGTCAAGTGTTTGAGAAACTTACATGAGGCTAAGTTGAACTCGCATTGAAATGGGAGTGGCCCTCGAATTGTAAACTTTTTGGACATTCTGTGCTTCGAACCATTAATTTGCTTTAAAGGCAAGAATGACAAAATGTGATGTAGTATTGGTTCCGGCAAATCCAATATCCGGTCTATGCGGCCGAGGCTCTCCATAATAATATTATCATCACCGGATTCCCTCAACAATTACTTAGCAACTGATTAATATATTTCGATTATGTTGAGTTGAGCATCTTAAAAATAAATAAATAAATCAACAAATCATCTTTAAAAAAAAACTGTTTTTGAATTGAACGTGTTTGTTTATTTATCTGGGGAAAAAACTGTAACTTAAGAGAACAAACAAACAAGAAATTTGGAAATATCACCAAAAAATTTAAAAAAAAATATTCCATGATTTTTTCCCACTCTCTATTCATCATTACTGAAAGACAAATATCAAAACAGCAAAAACAGAGGAAAAAAAAAAAGAAAATACAGAACTAACGACGATGAGGACCTCTCCATCTGATGAATCCCGCAATCCAACAGATGCAGCAGTTGAATTATCAAAGCGTTGATCTACTTCTTGTACATAGCGATTTTTTAGAAGATTCCTAATCCAAAACAGACTCAGGAAGTCAGTTACAGCAGTGGAATTATAATCTGTTTTATATATAAGTATTTTTAAGGATTACAAATCCAAATAGGATATGGTTTAGGGAATCCTTAAGACAATACCCGCAGAGGTTTACTTGCAGGACAAGGGTTCTGTGTCTTTTCAGTAACCGTAATAAGGGACCACGTAATTCTGAATTTAGATGGTTGAAGTACATAATTATGTATCCCAAGTGAAGTTGCATCTAACAAGTTTATATAGATATTAAATTATCAATTCATGATGAAAAAATAAAAATTAACTATACCCACGACAAAAATTTGATGACATATCACTAGAAATAAAAAACTATGTACATCACTATAAATATAACATATTGCTTAAACTCCAGCCTATGCATGTGTGTTGCCAACGGGCTATAAAAGACCATTGGCCAAGTTCATCAATTTAAGTTAAAACTGAAGTCCTGAATTGCTTTAGAGCCACTGCACAGTTTTCTATTTAAGTTGTTTAGTCCAGTCAAACGGTTCCCAGTCCCGCGCGAAAGTTGCAACCGCTTGCTTTTGTGCCTCCACAGATTCATGCCTCCTACGACGGTACATGTCTTCCTCGGGAAGGCGAAGCATGCCTCTTATGACGTTTAGTCCGAAGCTGCTTTTAAACTGTGTTTCGTCATCAATTACATGGACGAAACCCTTATTTAGACCAAATTCAACGTGGAAGTAAGGAAAGTCCTTTGGAATTGAACCACGCAAGCCCTTCACACTCGTATCAATTAACTTCTTTGCATTGTGCTGGCTCCATTCATCTTCAGCTTCATCAATTGCCTGAAACAGCTAGTTTCAGATACTTGTACTGTATATATTGAGACAAAAAGAATTGTAGGTACACGGACATGCAAACAAAAAGAGGTGTTCATGTGGATGGGAGGATCAGTTCAAAAACATGAACTTTACAGGACATTACTTTATTATGCAAGCTATGTACATGCCATGCCAACCTCCAATTTTGTTTTACATAAATGTGCAACTAATTTGGCAATAAATGGGAATCCTACACAAAGTTAAGGGCAGCAAAAACATCTTTACTTAGGCCAGTCAAATTAACCACAGTTAACAATAAAGTGAAGCATAATATAGACAAGGAGAACCAGAAGAACAATAGAGAGAGAATGAATGACGGAATCTAACCTTCTTGAAATAGACAGGGGCCTGTTTCGCAATTTTTTGGGGCAAAGGAATGCACTCAATCAAACAATGGCGACGCTGTTGTCCCAAACCCATCACTGTTTCGAGAAACACTAATTCCTTCTCTTGCTTTGCAAACATCATGATAAGGCATTTCTTGAAGTTACGAATTTCATCCCACACATGACTGTCAACGGTTCGAGTCGCCAACTCATGCTGCAAAAGCAGAAACTCTTAATCAGAATAGAACAACTTAAAATCAAGTCAACCTTATGATAATAAAGGGTCAACTGCATGAGAACAAAGGGATTCCTTTTCTTTTCGGTTGACAGACATAAACCCTCAAGTATATGCAACCTCCAGCAAGATATAACATTGGCGTTCAACAGTTTTGCATCATGTGTGAGTCAAACCCAGACATGAGTTTACATCTTACCCTACATTCACCCTTACCACTGGGCCACCCATTCAGATTAAACAATTTCCATCGTGGATAGCAGGCTGTTGGAACTTAAATTATTCAAAAAGTGACGGAAATTTCACAATTATAATTGCTTTGGGATTAATCAAACTTTCCACAATGCCCATACATTCACTGTGTCCCACAGCCATCATTAAGTATAAATATTTGCTTCCAGGTGCCATGAATCATAAATAGAATGACTCCATTCCAACAAAATATTGAAAATCCCCAAATATGTGTTTTAAGTTCAACCATGGAAACCATTCAACTGAAAACAAAACCCAAAAAAAAAAAAAAAAAAAAAAGTAATAGATTATAGTAAAGAAACAACATTACCTGCATTGGCAAGATGCAGCAATGACCAGGCACGACAGACTGCCACTGTGGCATCATCAAATAAGTAAAATTTGCTATTGCCACAACAAGGTGTCTTGGCCGGTTTGGATTCTCAAAGCAAAACAGGCAGCGCTCTTGTTGAGTCATGATACGTCTCGCAATAGCTCTTTCAGCACCCTTATTATCATTTGCTCCTCTCTTCTTCTGGGATTTTCGACTTGGACCATCTTCAAAATCATATTCATCATCGGCCCGACCAGATATACTGTATTGTTTATTATGCATTATCTTTTGGACCAGATTCCTATCAGCATCATCATCATCCTTCCTTTTTCGAACAGACAAATCATAAATAACATGCCTACAAATTAAAAAATGAAATATCCATTAGTACAAAAACTCCTCCGAAATATTAATATGGCAGATTACCAAGAACAGTACTCTTTCAACAACTTCACACACTTAAAGGGAAGTAAGAAAAAAGAATAGAATCTCCAATCACAATATTCAAAATCACCCCCCCGAGCTTCCAACACCTTGATGTTTAGTAGAATTATCAGCTGCACCCTGCTTTACCTTCATTTTCTCAACTTCTTGCTAATAAACAGAAACAAAAATAATAAAAAAACAATTAACCACGAAGAAGAAGCTCACAATCTTAATAGCTGGCTGTCCAAGTACAAAGTACAAAGATCTTCTTTGAAAATAAAAGATTATGCATGCATATATCTGTCCCAAACCTAATAGCCGAGTGCACAACATCAATTCTAATATATCTCCCTACTATGAACACTGGAATTCTGTGAGCACTAGCTCACAAAATTGGAAGCAAGAAATAATCCAATTATCTCTAAGAATATCAATGGTAAGAAACATTAAATCATAATTTTCATGATTTTTCAATCAGAAGTTAAAGAAAATTCAGTTTAAGTATAAAAAAGACTGAGGTAGAACATCATAGAGACTTATACAGATCAACATAAAAATAAAAAGAAAATAAAATAAACTCCTTAATAACTAGAGTATTACAAAAGTCCCTACGATGTTCTCCTTCGAAGAAACAAGAAGCACTTGGCAAAGTAGGCAGTGGATGGAACAACCAAGATTAGCAAAACAGCCAAGCGGCTGTAAAGACTTTTTAGCCTATTCATGAAAAGGGTTAGGGTGGTGGATAGACCAATCTCCAGATGAATGCTAATGAAAAGACCTGACCGGGAGCTTCAAAAGAAGCTTTATCATACTATCTTAAAGTTCCGCAAAAGACAGCACTAGAAAAATAGTAAATTTTTTTATGACAAATTCACTTGGCACTTTTAATTCTTTTATGTCAAATTGGAGAACCTCCAGATGGGTTTAACACCTATCACCCCAAATGCAAATAAGAGAGGAGAGAAGTTAGGAAAATATTGTCATACCAAAAGTTTTTCAGCTTCTTCATGCTTTCCTTTCAAACGCAGTTGCATTGCCTTAGCAGCTAGCTTGTTGGCACCCAGTCCCTCTTCAATCATAACGGTACTTTCGCTAGGTACTTTTATTTCAGATAACACCACTTCTGACTCCACATTGCCCTCATCATTAGGATTGGAATCAACAGGACCACCAGGATCTTTACCTTGCTGACGACTGAATTCACGCATGAAGTTTCCATCATTTTCAAACTTATTTAAGCCAGAGAATGCAGCAGAGACAATGTTAGCATCCCTAGCAGACATATGTTGACCTTTTCGCTTTCCCCAAGACAATGAATCACGAGCTTTAGGGGCTCTCATATCAGGATGCCGAAGAGACACATCCCTCAGGTAATCTCTATTGGAGGTCTAAGGATCACAACCACAAAAATCCAATGTGTTGGGAAAATTTCAGTTTCTCAATCAGAATAGAATCTTTAAGTATTTCAATCCAAATTACAAAACCACAAAATCATTAAGAGAGAGAGAAAATCAACTGTTGCAGTTACCTTCTGAGTATCTCTTTCCTTTTGATCTTCAGCATCTACTTGACAATCTTCAGTTAGTCCGCTTTTTCTGTTTTTTATGGCATATAAATGAGCACGAGATGGAGCAGCCCTGTGAGATGTAGCAGATACAGCTAGTTGACCAAGAGAACCCCAACGCTCTTCCACAACCTGAACCATTTAAATGAATAAAGAGCAAAATTCATACCGGTAATGCTTGATCGAATCTGAAAGGCATAGTAGCATACCTCGTCAAATCGTCGTCCTTCTCGAGCTGCCTGCTCCTGGGCACGCTTCAAAGCTTTAAGTCTCCAGCTTGCACCTCCATCACCGACAAGTGAGGAAGACAAAAGTTGCTCTCCGCTACCTTTATTCTCATCTTCATCTTCTGGATAGCCACTTCCATTATCCTTCAGATAAGGATTCAACTCCCTTGGATTCACCTTTGGCATCTGGCAGACAAAGCAAACAATGTGGAGTCAACAAACAATCATATAGACTAAATGACAGCAAACAGAAGACTCATGTTAACAAACAGGAAGAAATAAATATAAAGTTATATGCAGTCACATGACAATCATGTAGCCGTAAAGGCATCTGGCAAATATGTTTTCCATAGAAATCAGACATGCACATATGAAGATATCTAAAACAGGTCCAGTACAAGAGCTACTCCAAAAAACCAATTTTAACCAGATGCAACAACAATTCAGAACAAAAAATAGACGAGGATAAAGAAAGGCTAGATGAAATATGATCAATAGATTGCAACTAGAAGGAAGTAAGAACAAATTGACAGCATACCTCCTCATAAGGAGGTTCGTCTGGTTGCTTCTCAACAGGCGCCAAAGGCTTTCTTGCTGTCCTCTCTGCAGGCCTCAGCATCCACTCTAACCCCATTTCCTTTCTCACAATTTCCTTCTCCTTAAATGATTCTGATCCTCTATTGTCATCTATATAGCAACATGCAAAATTTGGATCAAATGAACATGATAAACTTGAAGACAATTTTTTTTAAAAAAAAAAAACTGAAAAACAAAATCACTGCAAAATGCATACCAGACAAGCCATCCACAATGTCCTCTTCATCCCGTCTCTCCTTATTTCTTTTCTTTCTATTCCCCTTGCTTCCTTTCTGGTCCTCATAGTCTGAACCAGATGAAGAATAATTCTCAGAAGAATAATGTTTCCTACCAGTTCTTGAACCTTTATCAGTACTTCTCTTACTCTTCTTTTTTGCACTCCTATATTTCCTTTCATCTCGGTCAGAACTGTCCTCACCCTCACTTTCACTTACTGAATGTTCATCCGACGAGTACCATTTCTTGCTTTGTCTCGACCGTTTCTTTATTCTCTCAAGATCATCATCCGAACTACCACCGTAACTTGAACCCTTCTTCTTTCTCCTATGCTTTTCCTTCCTACTACTTGATTTCCTTCCCTTTGCATCCAACTTTTCATCTTTTACCTAACAACAAATAACCGAGTTAGTAGATACATAATTAAAATTATAAGCAAAATAAAAACTTTCACAAGCTAGATATAGTATTAAAAAGTAACAAAATTTACTTTATCAACTTGATCGCGAGGTATGAACTTCACTCCAGCAAGCATCTTTTTGATTCAACAAATCAACAATGTATTTCCAATAAGAAACTGCAATAATAAAAAGTAAATCCATATCAAAGCAATATAAAAACTAAATTTTTCACTCAAAGCTTAAAAAGACGAAAAACGATAACCATGTAGATGTGTTCTAAATATCAGCCATCCTGAATGTGAATCTTTTGAGAATTAAAGGCTACTTATTAATAAAGCTTATGCCTAAAATGGGATAAAGATTCCTTATATAATCTAAGCTTTCCTTAGTTTTTAAAATTTTATATTGCTTTGATATGGATTTACTTTTTATAGCAGCAAATAACAGCTAATAACAGTAGAAACTCACATGAAATTTTTGTTATATGCTCGCTAATAGCTGTGAGTATTGAGCGGATATTTACTTGAAGATTTATGAACCGGCTATCCTCTTCTCTGCAGAAAAATATTAGCAAATAACAATCAATTTTTGTTTCTATGAAACGTGAAAACAGTTAAAAAAGGAAAAACAACATAAAAAGTAAAAAGCAGCAAAAACTTTATCAATAAGCAAAAAAGTAAAAAATTACCTAGAAACAACAGAATAAACACCAAATAACATATTTATCCACGAAAAATAGCAAAATAACAGCAAACAACAGTTAATAATAGTAGAAACAGCAGTGTCAGCAATAAATAACAGTAAAAGGTTATCTAAAACAGCAGGAAAAAACACAAATAACAAATTTATCTAACAAAAAATAGCAAAAACAACAACAAATCAGCAAAATGGCAAGCAGGAGAAACAGTAAAATCAGCGATAGCAACAACAAATGCAGCAAATAACAGTACAAGCAGGAGAAACAACAACAAATAACAGTAGAAACAGCAGTAACTGACAGAAGAAACAGCATAAACAACAACAAATAATAGTAGAAACAGCAGCAAATAACAGTTGAAACTGAAGAGCCAGCAGCAAATAACAGCCGAAACAAATAGACAACAAAAAGTTACCAAATAATAGTATAAACAGTAAGAATCCAGACTTGGTTAGATGACTAGCTATTAATCCCTCTTAGAAAGGTATATAGTCTATTAATCTAATTTACAACTTAAATAAAGTTATGTCGAGTCATATATCTATTATTTTTGTTGAAACAAAAATCTCTGTAGATATAATAACTTCTTTCTATTGACACCCAATAACAATTTAAGTTTCTACATTTTTTTTGCAGAATGCTAAAAAAAAAGGAAAACTAAACAATTTTTGCCACCGACACGCAATAAAATATCAACAAAATATCAACGGCAGATTAGTAGCCTGTAGCCTGATTGCAAAAGATTTGGATGTTTCATTAAAAAAAAAAATGTGGGATCACATGAAAAAGCTGTTATCTTCTTTCTTATTTCCTGGAGCAGCGACATACTCCCCAAATATAAACCTCAATTAAACCCCAAAAGACCACCAAAAAAAAAATGAAAATACAAAAAGAAGATAAATTAAATTTCACTTCAGTAGGGTTCAGTCGGGATTGATTTTCGAGGCAACAAGCATTTTCTTATCTTTCATTATCGAGGGGCATGATGATAGATATTTAATACCTCCCCTGAATTGATTGCAAAACTCTTTGCGCCTGTTAATTTCATATTATCACTCTTTTTGCTTCTTCAATTTTCACAAACTTCATTTATGATCTAATTGAAACCCTAGGCAAGGGAGACTAAGGAAGATGCTACAAAGTTGGGAGTTCTGTGATGTGCAGAGTCAGAGAAAAAATGCGGGCAAGAAAGCTCAAGAGCGCCATAGCCAACTCAGTACTCACCTTCACTAGAGCGAGAGCAACGACTGAGAGAGGCAGCAATTGCGGCAGCGACGGCTGGCGATGATGAATTAGGTTACGAGCGGTTGCTGACAAAGATGATGGCAGCAGATGAGCAGCGGCTGACAGTGGTGGAGACAGCTGCCGAATATGACAGTATTACACAAGCGGCGGTAGACGGTGGTGACCTTGAAGGCTTGAATCGGGTTTGTCGCGTTTGGTGAGAGTGGGATCGTGAATGTGAGAGAGGTCGAGGAATTGCCGATTTTGGGTTAGAAAATAGATAGGAATTGCCTATTTCGATTTTGCTTTTTATATTTTTAATTAAATAATATTTTTAATCAAACCCACCAAACCGATTGGTTTATAATAAACTATGTTTTATAAGAATCCAATTTCATATAATTAAATTGAATTGATAATTTATAATTACATAAATAAAAATCTTATGTGAAAAATATTTTTATTTAAGTTTAAATGATAGTCTTTTTGAAAAGAACATTAACTGCATTATACTTACTCATAAATTTAACTATATATTCTATCAATCATATGGATTAATTTTAATTTTAACCTTTAAAAGATATAATATTTAACTCATAATTTTAATCAAAATATATGTTGAGCTAAATTAAACTACCTACCATTCAATCATTATTTTGAAATTAAGAAGCGTGCAATCGGATGAACAACTCATCACTTATAACTAAAAGTCTTCTAATACGATTAGTCATAAGTCTTAACAAAAAATGAGTTAAGTTTACAAAAAATTGTTAGTTTGTCCTTATATTGCCAAAATTTCTTGAATCTCGATTGGGATTCCAAATTATGGCTTATTTATGCGGGATTAAAAATAAAATTTTATCTCAATTTAATATTCGGTTTTATCTCAATTTAATATTCAGGTCGAGATTAAGGAGGTTTGAATTAATAATTAACACATTTTATTTTTTTTATTTTTCAAAATATTAATATTTTTTTTGTTATTATAATGAAATTATATTACTTGTTAATTAATAAAAAGATTAATCATCAACAAAAATTAAAATAATTGAAAATGCATTCTAAATTTACAACTTTATATTGATTTACCACACTGTAGCAACTAAACAGTTAATTAAATGTGCCCCACAAAGTAGTTATTGGCAACAAATATTATAGGTTGCTGCTATGAGACACTTTTAGCGACGAAATGTTTGGTCGCTAAAAATACCATTAGCGATAAGAACTATTTCGTTGTCAAAGAGCACTCTTTAGCGATGAAATATTTCGTCTCTAAAGAGTGTCTTCTGTCATAGAAATATTGTCCCTAAATTAGATTTTGGCGGTGAAAAACTTTGATAGCTAAAATGATTTTAGCGATGAAACCATTTTTGTCGCCACAAGAATCCTTCAGCGACCAAAATTTTCGTCGCGAAAAATGAGAACAGTGACAAATGCAGTTTCATCGCTAAAAAGTCAAGCGTCGTTGCTACTGATATACTTTCAACGACAATATATTTCTAATTATATACCTTCAGCGACAACATATGTTGTCGCAAATTATTGAAATTTCGTGCTAATTCTTTTGTCGCCTAATTTTTTGGCGACGAAAAAAGTTATTCGTCGCAATATGTAATTTTTAGCGACGAAAGTTTCGTCGCGAAAACCTAGAATTAAATATTAATTTTTCCTTCATTGAATTTGGTGACAAATTGTTTTTTTCGCGCTAAAAATCTTTTTTTTTTTTAAGCCTCGAATTCTTGTACTGGGCATTGTTGTTGAGGTTCCTACCATTGGTTAATTAATTACTGCTATTTTCTGAATAATCATGTCCCTTGTGCAAAAATTAACGAAATAAAAGAGATTGTATTCCCTGCGCTGTACTTTCTGTAGCAAAATAACAATATACATATTCCTCTACTGTGTATGTATGCATACGGATCTCAGTCATGGTGCTTAGATTAATGTCAAATTATTTAATCTGTTACATGGTTTAGATTATATTTGAAATGACATGCACCTACCTTCTTTGAAATGTACGTACATCTGCGCAGAAGGATTCATAGTTTCATACACAATTTAATTACTTGTAATTAAAGCTTTTTCTTCTTTCTAACTCGTCAGAGGATAATCCAAGAATAACGTACACATTATTGAATGGTCAAATTTAAAACATTTCACACCATGGAGAGAGGATCCTGGTCCTTCATTCCAAACCGTCGGATATATCAACTATCAAAATATATAATCACCAATTTATCATTATCCAAAAGCAATACAGTCAAATACACACACACACATGTAATCTTACAAATTTTCTGTATTCATTGATTGCTAAAAGAAAAATGGCTGCAGACTACTAGTTATCCTGGGGTTTCGGCACCTCATCTCCTCGTCAATGTATTATTGTTGTTTACTTAATCACAAAAAAAAAAGACCGAACTGCTATCGAATCAGAAACTTCGTATTCGGATTCTATTCCATTTTTCGTTTTGGAACCTTATTGAAAATTTACTAAACAAGAATCAGAATGAGTTGTTTACTTAAGCTATTGGAATCGAAATCAGAATGAACTCAATTTTCACTAATGTGTTTACTTTATTCTGGAATTGGAATAGATTGTTTCAAATTATTAAAATACCCCTTGTTGCTTATAATGATAAAATAAATTAAGGATAATAATAATAAAATTAATAAAGTATTATTATTATTATTCATAATAAATTAATTAATTATAAAAAAATTTATAGTAATATATTATTGTTCTACGTTAACAATTAATAATAATAATTTTTTATTGTTAATAAAAATAATATTAAACTACTAATAATAATAACAACAATTATTGTTGGGCACACATAACAGAGCACACAGCCACAATCATTTGCAACATCATCACCAAATTTTGTATAATTATAACGACTCTCTTCTTTCTAGCTAATAACCGAGTCATTCCTATGCGTTCAATCACAAACAAACATAATCATATTAATTAACTCTATCCAATATATGTAAGCTCAAAATTTAGCTGCAACCACCATTCATCACATAACAAAAAATTAATCATCAAAATAGTCATTGATCAAGCATAGCATAAAATTCTATATTTAATTTTTTGTTTGTGAATTAATCAAGCATAGCTCAAAATTTAATTCTATATTTAATTAATCTAAACATAATTTAATCAACCAAGTCTCGGAAAAACATATTAATAAATTTTTGTTTTCAGTAGATATCAATTTTGTTCATATTAATCTTCAATTCATGCTACAATTTTTGTGTTAAAAAAATTATTTAATAATAAATCAAATAAAATAATCCAATAATTAAATAAATAATCATTTAATTAACTCAAAAAAATGATGAAGAACAAAATGGGCTGAGCTCATTGATACCTGCAACAGTGATGATGGTGACTGGAAGCTTTCGGTCAGCGGTGAACGGGAGGCAAAGACGAGTGGCAACGACAGAACCCACAACGAGACCAACGACCACGAACCGGCGATTTAAGAGACAACGATAGGGATTAGCTGTGACGACGATGGGCAGTGATTCAGAACCGACGACAACGGCGTGTGATTTTCAAAACCGACGGGTGACTGACCACGATTATGCTATGACATCCAGCTTTGAAGAGAAAAAGATCGGGTTCTAGGGATTTTGCCTTTTTTTTTGTATTTATATTTTTTATTTAATGAGGGTAGTTTAGGAATACTTGAATATGACTGGGGCAAAATGAGAATTTCTAAAAATGAGAGATTGATTCCATGGGAGGTGAGAATTAATCTCTCATTCCTCATTCCCAAATAGTTGTGGGCCCCACCATTTCAATTCTAATTCCTTTTTTATTTTTATGAAGTAAATGTCATCAATCATTTCAATTCCAAATTCTCATTCCCTAATCCAGAAAATAGACGCACCATAAAAGAAATAGCAATTTTGTTGTTCGAGGCGATTTCAGTCTTTTTATGTAGCCATTTAAGTTTTAAATAACTTCGGCCCTGAGATTTTTTTTTCCATGGTAACAGTGGGCCCACCCTGCGTTACTTTCGTGTAAGGGCCTGGCCTTTTCTAAATTTTCTAGGCTGGAGCATAAAGCCCAAGTTGTTTATACACATTCTCAGCCCAATGATTTTCTTCAGATACGCTCTTTGCAGCAACGTGATTGTTTATGAATAGAATAGAAAAAAAAAAAGAAATAAATTTATAATACACACGAGCAATAGTAATACACATATGACATAAAATTTTAAAAATCAAAGAAAACTCACATTATATAAGGAATTTTTATCCCATTTTAAGCATAAGCTTTATTAATAAGTAGCCTTTAATAATCTTACGTCTTAAAAATAATCGCCATTACCAAATAGTCGTGGTCATGTACAAGCAATCAAACTAACATAATGAATTTCATCTTCTATCGGGTAGTTTATTAATTAATTAAGTACTCAACTCATTTTGTATTTGGTCCACACTTTTCTTAAAAATTTTGGAGCCTGGTAATTGTTACTAAACAGCCAACACTTGTCCAATATTCTTACCTCAGCTGAGCTGCTCCAAAACTTTTATGCCTCTGTATGTCACTTTTGCGGGTCAAACAAAGCTATAATCTTCAATTCTCTCTTGAACATATCGACTAAGATAATTTTCCAACTAAGGCAAACCTCAAAAAGACAAACTGAGGTTTCAAAATGCCACTCTACAAGTAACTATTGTGAACACAATTCAGCCATTTCAATCATAAAACAAAGCATAGCAATTTAGAAGAGTGAGGCCAATTAGGATCGAAGAGGGAAAATGGACTTTGAATGCAAAGGTACATAATGAGTTACTTTTATCAGTATAAAAATTACCCAAAATATGTATTAAATTCTTTTTCTGATACCGCAAACATCTGCACATTTTAAGATGTGAATCATTATTTATATTTTTAAATTTATTTTTAAAACGTGCAAATATCTGTATTGAAAAACTATTTATCGTATGTGTATAATGTTTTGTTTTGTGTGTGTAGGTAAGAGTTCATGGCCGGAGCTGGTGGGAGCTGAAGGGAAGGTGGCAGCGGAAACAATTGAGAGGGAGAATCCAATCGTATCTGCTCATATTTTTATTGGAAGGAAGCATTGTGTTCTTGGATAAGTATTACGGTAGGGTTTATGTCTGGGTTGACACTAACGGCATTGTTGCTGAGGTTCCTACCATTGGTTAATTAATTACTGCTATTTTCTGAATAATCACGTCCCTTGTGTTAAAATTAACAAAATAAAAGAGATTGTATTCCCTGTGCTGTACTTTCTGTAGCAAAATAACAATATACATATTCCTCTTCTGTGTATGTATGCATACAGATCTCAATCACGATGCTTAGATTAATAATACAACCGGTTAATTAATTACAATAAGCTATATGTCAAGTTATTTAATCTGTTACAAATGGATTAGATTATATTTGAAATGACATGCACCTACTTTCTTTGAAATGTTCATCTGCGCGGAAGGTTTCATAGTTTCGTACACAATTTAATTACTTGTAATTAAGGCTTTTTCTTCTTTCTGACATGTCAGAGGATAATTCAAGAATAACGTACACATTATTGAATGGTCAATCTTAAAACATTTCACACCATGGAGAGAGGATCCTGGTCCTTCGTTCCAAACCGTCGGATAACTATCAAAATAATCACCAATTTATCATTATCCAAAAGCAATACAGTCAAATACACACACACACATGTAATCTTCCAAATTTTCTGTATATATTCATTGATTGCTAAAAGAAAAATGGCTGCAGACTACTAGTTATCCTGGGGTTTCGGCACGTCATCTCCTCGTCATTGAAGTGAAGGGCTTGATGGTCTCCTTGTATGTATTGTGTGAGTAATTTTTCGTTTTATCTGGAGAGCATATTTTCTAGCTTGATTAATTAAAATATTATATAACAACCCGAGTCCTGAATATTAAAGATAATATTTCACATCCCATGAAAATGAATCTTGTATTAATCATATATATACACACACACATACAAGGATTAGACAATTCTCAGCCATCGATATATTTTTAATATGAGTTATTAGGCGATGGTTTCTATGTCCATAAACTGATTAAAGTAGTTTCTTTCAGTTACGTATAATATCGAATTAATACATGGGTTCCTGCGTCGGCTCAGCTACGTGAACATCTACGCCTCCATATATCTTACGGCCACGGGTCAAAGATTGCTAATTTGAATCGATCTGTGGGATTACATTCATGTTTCTAAAGTACGTAAATTGTCGACTAAATCTACTTTAAGCTATAGAAAGTCAAAAATCACCAACAACAAGCTACCAATGAGACTTTATAAATACACCCATGATCGGCCATTTATATCTCAACAGCCAGAAACAAATCAACAATTTTATTACTAGAAGAGAAAAGGAAGAAATGGCATCGGAATGTAGAGGTAATAACCTAATTAATTCTGTAGTGTAGCTAATAACGCCGATGAAATGCTTTTACATTAGGGTTTCCTCTAATTACAAAACGTTTTGTTTCTGTACATGCATGTAGGTAAGAGCTCGTGGCCGGAGCTCCTTGGAGCTCAAGGTGTGGAAGCAGCAGCAACAGTTGAGAGGGAGAATCCTTTAGTGAATGCTCAGATTGTTTTGGAAGGAAGCTTTGTCACTGCGGACTTTTTATGCACGAGGGTTCGTGTTTGGGTCAACACCCGTGGCACTGTTACTAGGGTTCCAACCATCGGTTAGAGAGGGCTCCAAGCCTCCAAGGACAGTCCATGATATCAAATATTCTAATATATATGTAATTTGCATGAAATTGGCAATAAATAAAGGGATATATCCTTATATCCTTATGCTTGATTGTCAGGATAATAATAAGTACGATATATATTGACTTGACGATAAACTACATAACCTAATCTAATAGAATACAGCTGTATGATAATATCAAAGACTATTAATGATTTTTAGACAAAGTTTTATAAAATAATGCAATCAAATCTTTTTTTCCTATGTATTTTTTTTAATTTCTTTGTTGTCAGTAAAGATTAGCATGCAGTATTGGAATTATATATTGCCATGAAACTTATCCCTTTCGCTGCTGGTCAAACAAAGCCAATCTTCGATGCTGTTTCTAAAATAATGGCTACCTAAAACCATTTTGAACTAATTAAAGTAACACCTAAAAGTCAAAAACGTCGATAATCAACTACAAGCTATATATATCCATCTGTGCTAATCGCACATCAAATTCACAAACGAAGCACAGATAGAAGAGTGAATACCAAAGAAAAAGGGAAAAAAAAATGTCATCGGAATGCAAAGGTAATGATTCACTTCAGTACTGCTTGAAAAGTTTTCCTCTAATTAAGCTCTAATTAGACAATTTTCATTTCTTATATAATCTTCCTTTTGGTTTCTGCGAAGGCAAGAATTCCTGGCCAGAGCTCCTGGGAGCTAAAGGCGACGTCGCGGCAGCAAAAATTGAGAAGCAGAATCCTTATGTTTCTGCTCAGATTGTGTTGGAAGGGACCTTTGTCACCCTTGAGTTCTCATGCTCGAGAGTTCGTGTTTGGGTCAACACCAGTGGCATTGTCACAAGGGCTCCTGCTATTGGCTAGGGCTCTCCAGAGTCAATACTAAGAACCGTTTATAATACTATATAACTATGTAATTAATAAAGGGATTCTTCTATATATAAGTCTATATCCCCACTTATTATTACAAAATTAAATAATAAGAGATATATCGTTGTTCTGATCTATTGTGTTTGAAACAAATTTATGTGTACGGTCTGAATCATATTGAAGCTTGATATTCTTGTTGTTATGCTTTTGTTTGTATTCGCACCCCATCATATGTTGTGTCGACTAGGCTGAATTTTCTTTTAAAAATAAATAAATAAATAAGGGCCATGGACATCAATGAAATGTACCCTTAATAACTATAAATTTTATCCCCCCCCCCCCCCCCCCTTCAAGTTCGTATTTTCGTGTCATGAATCCTTGCGTTTGGAGTTTCTACATTATGCCCCTCCCTCAAACCTGAACTCTTGGTTTGGTTACAAGTACTTGAGATACACAATTCGCACCCCTACTTGGTTGTCACCCACTAGCTAACCATATAACAAAGGAAAGGTTAATAGAAGAGGTCCATGCAGTGTCTCATGGTTAAAGGATTTATTGTTCAAAGAACACGGCCGATGAAGCTACATAAATTCAAACTCCAAGAATGAAACAACTACATATATCTTGCCGCACGAATACCCATTACCAATTTACAATATTGTTACTAGTACATATATCCACCAAATCTTTACACATGAACTAACACCCAATATTTTTCTTTGCCCACACTTGATCGATATAATTGGCTAATTAATATGTATGTTTGATTGTCTCATTAAAGAGTAAGTGTTTTCAATTGTCTTGCATTGGAATTAAGATGGAAGAAAACGTAAACAAAATTATCTGGTTTGTCTTATTTTTGTTGGAAGAATTAGACACTAGTCGAGAAGAATATTACTCAAAATTGATAAGCTTTGGTAAAACCACCATGCGGGCCGATCTCATTGACTCATTCTCATATAAATGTCTTTAAATAACCCAACAATAATAATCCAGCCGGCTACACATTATTTTTCAGATGAATTTAAGCCTATTTTGTGCTATAAATACTCTCTCAGGAAGAAAATGTAAATAAAATTATCTGGTTTGTCTTATTTTTGTTGGAAGAATTAGACACTAGTCGAGAAGAATATACTCAAAATTGATAAGCTTTGGTAAAACCACCATGCGGGCCGGTCTCATTGACTCATTCTCATATATACGTCTTCAAATAACCTAACAATAATAATCCAGCCGGCTAGCCATTATTTCTTCGGATGAATCTAAGCCTATTTTATGCTATAAATACCATCTTAGTGCTCTCTACTCTATATCACGAAAGAAAGAAGAAATTAAAGAAGTGAAGATGTCAAGTAGTTGTCCAGCAGGTGAGTTTTATAAATACTTAACTAATTAATCGTAATAATTAAGCTTGAATATTTATCAAATTACCTGTAGCATTTGCTTGAGTGTTTTTTCAAATTGTTGTATCTAATTACAGGCAAAGGTTCGTGGCCAGAGCTAGTGGGGATGAATGGGGAGGCAGCAGCACATATTATAATGGCAGAAAATCCAAAGGTCGGGGCCACAACTGTTGATGAGAACGCAATTGTGACCGCGGATTTTCGCTGTGACAGGGTCAGAGTCTTTGTTAATGCCCACGGCAT
>NW_006261964.1:4851990-5012229 GCF_000493195.1 Citrus x clementina | reverse complement strand
AAGGACATATATACCTTTAATGGTGAACTTCCTGTTGCTGTTAGATTGTATTAATAGGAAATTAATACATTAGGAGTGTGAGTATTTAAAATTTTAAATGTCATGTGTTTGATATATGATCAGCTTGTTCGAACTTTCTTCATCTCTTTGAATTAAAATTATCTTTTAGAGATTATAATTACTTCTATCATTTACTCGCTTGTTTTGATTCTCGTGTAACAACACTTGGTTTGGCTTGGAAGTTGGAAGCTAGTGAACGATATTGACATTTTTGTTCGGGTTTGGGAGTTATGATATTCCATTATCACAACAATAATATGTTATTGTCACGAAATTTATGTAATTTTTTTTTAACAAATTAATATAACATAAATAGTCATTATCAAGTGCATATGTCTTCATTTCTTGATTTGAGATTTTACACATTATAAATACATTTATAATATTACAAACTGCTGAAAAATTATTTTAAAAGTGTCAATAGCCTAACTTTTAAATTATATTGTACAAAAAGATGCAGCTTTTTTATATTGGTTGGATGAAATATAAATAATAAAACAAATCATATAAACCATGTAGTTTTTTATTTTATTTTTTTATCGAACACTTTTATATCATGAGTCTTTTTTTAATATAGATACCGACATTTTTAAAATGCAGATTCAATATTTTGCAACATTACAAAAAGCTTTTGAGTAACGAGTCTCTTCTAAAATTGATTTTTGATTGTAACGGGATAAGGACTTGAAAAAAAAAAGAATAGAATTTTCAGAATCTAATAAATAGTAGCTTGAGTAATGTCTGCGAATTTTGGTTACATGGTTATGACCAAGATGTTCTTTGCCTTTAGCTGTTATTGTGAATTTAAATACGGATAAAATTGTGACGGGGTTGGACGAAGACTTTTTAATGGTGCCAATAGCATCTGAGGTCCAATTTTAACAAAGGCCTATAGATTTTCATAGAATTGTTATGACCAAGAATTCAAGAAGCAAGAGTTTCATAGTTATGACCAAGACTCCAAGATGTTCTTCACCTTTAGTCTCTTATTGTGAATTTAAATAGGGATAAAATTGTAACGGGGTTTGACAACGACTTTGAAATGGTGCCAATAGCATCTAAGATCCAATTTTAACAACGCCCAAAACTACAAATTTTCATAGAGGCCCTAAAATCCTCAAATTTTTATGAGTCAATCAAGCACTTTAATGGGTCGGCTTGGATTCGATCTCCTTGCATTAAATTCTCTTGCGAAAACAATCCACCATAACTAATTCCCCGTCGTGTATGCCACTACATTGTCAATTACTTTACTGCGACCCATGTGATTTTCATACAAATATGATCAAGATTTGGCCCCATTTTTTTTTAGTAATAATATAGTCACAAACTCTTATATAAATTTATTTTGTACAAACTGATATGATATGATAAAATTAGTTAAATTAAATATATCTTGGCCTACATGATCTATTTTTATTATTTTATATTTTCATTTAACTAATGAATTAATACCAAATAAGTTTGTACAATATAAATTTGTATAAGAGTTTGTAATTGTATCATCACTTTTTTTTTTTAATTTTCTTGTGTCACAATTGATTTTAGATTATACAACGTCTTGAATCCACTATCTTTTTTTTTTAAAAAAAAACACCAATAACAAATGTTTTCAGAAAATAATCTTAAAATTAAAGATTTAAGAATGATAAAAATGATCATTTTATTTATAATGTTAAGATGGAAATGAGAAATTTCACTTATTAAATAATACCAACCTTTACTTACTATTATTGTTCGAACTCATGTGATGGGCAGATGCAAACCAGGAACAACGACAAAAATTATTTGTTTATTTAGTCTAAATTGTTTTCAAAATTTTGTGCTATGTTTTTTATTTTAAAAAAATTATTTTCTAATGCCGAACTAAATATTAGTCCCTATACAGTTTTCCAGACGAAAGTTCCTAAGAAAGCTAGCAATTCCAAATTAACAAAACTTACAAACGAATTAATGACAGACCAACTCTAGCCCAACTAATTCAAATCAAAGTAGAAATTTTTTTTTCTTAATAAGGAAAATGTATCGAAATTGTGGTTCGAGGAATTTTTGACTGATTTTTTTAGACTGCATACATGCACGTACGACCAATTCTTAATATCTGAAAATTACAGTTACACGTACCCAATTAGAACATAGTATAAATGTACCATAATAGTTTGATTATTTCGCAGGTTTAATTGTTTGACTAAAAGCTCTTGACATTAATATTATACAATAAAAATTTAGAAAGAAGAAGGAAAATTACAGGAACCATCAAATTAAACAAAAAAAAAAAAGCCTCACTACAATTAAACCTTCAAAGTCACGAGATTTCAGTCAAGAACATGCGTTGACCGTAATTTGCCTTCATCGTCTCTGTTATATGTAACACCATTTGACACGATGGAATTCAAAGTCAGTGTCCGTTATCTACACGGATACACACCGGCAACAAATCAGACGGCTCGGGTTCATTATTCCATTCCTCGTGTAAATTATTCAACACATGCTTGTAGGTTATTATATTTATGAAACATATTTAGTAAGGAAAAAAAAATTGATGGATATTAGTTTGTTATTAAAATATAAAACACCCAAAATTTCCTAAAAGTGATAAGAAACGCTTAAAATGCAACTTTTAAGGTTGGAAATTTCGTCTAATTATAAATTCCCAATGAAATGGCTAAAATTATACTTATTAAAATTATAGCCCATAGGTGTGCATAATTGATATTATTAGTATCTCTCTATAAATTTATGAGCCTAATTCATACTCAAAAGTTAGCCTGAGATTTGAAGATTAATTGCTTCAAAATTCAAAAACCGATCATTTTGAGGGATACTTGTCACATGGTAAGATAGTATACACTCAATCGTATATAAATTTGTTATTAATTAATATTGTGTAAAAGTCCGAAGTTCCATAATCCATAATAAAAATTTAATTAAAAAACTGAGAGTGAATTACCTCAAACTTATATTATTAGTTCAAGATCAATCCCCAATCAATGTGCGATCGTCCTCTTATCGTTCACCGGTGTTGATTACTTGAAATCCAATTTAATAACAATATGTTGCTAATTGTAACTAATGGTGGACGTGCTCGGCCACTTTTAAAAAAAATTGTTGCTTTGACTCCTAGTATTAGTCCCAGGTACTGGCAAGTCGAACCACCAAACTCTATTTTATATAATTTATGGAGAAGCTATAGCCAGATTGCAGATACCTTACGTTCCCTATCTTAAATTCGTATATAATAAATAAAAATTAAACCCCTTAATTAGGACCTTGGTTTATGCATTTTCAAACTTTCTTTTTAAAAATTTAAGAAAATAAATTTACTGCTCGTTATTCAAGCTGGTAGGTAACGCGTAGGGTTGATTTTGATTTTTAGACTATGTTGTTCAAACTTCAGACCAGAATCAAGTCAAGTTACTAATTACGGTTCCAGTTCCATCAATTGAACAAATTAATATCAAACCCTGAAGCCTATATAAGTACGTGTATGCACATATCAAATCTCCACCAAAACTCGCATTAACTGAAAAGGGAAAAGATTTTATTAATTACTTCGATTTCGAGTTCATCCAATCAAATGGAGTTCCACAGAGCAAACGTCAACTTCTTCACATTTTTGTTCATCTTCACCATGTTGTTCACTTCAAGTGCGGCCTTGAGGCCTTTGCTTGAGAGGCCATTGATCAAGAAATATTTCGGGATTTGGAACCTTATTAATCAGTCCCTTGCCCAGGGGACTGTGCCACCTATTGGCCCGTCTCCTTGCACAAATATCCCCGGTGGAAGCGGTCACTGCCCGAATTTGAACGGCATGAACTTTGCTGGCCGTGTCGCTCGTGCACCACCGCCTCCATTTCCCGGCAGTGACATTATTGATTCCTAGGTGGCTTCCCCCCACAGAATAAGAATAACGAGCAGCAAGACACAAGCGCTCTTAGTACTTGATACATCATCCTTGGCTATAGGGCTGCGGGCGTAATTAATACTGCAATAAATTAATCACAATGTTCTTTTCCTTTTGGATATCATTTTTTTGTATTCTTAATTTTCTTCGATTTTTTTTTTTAAGAGCAACCATAAAATGTTGGTTGTCAACCCACGTTTATCTTTTCTATTGAATGTAAATAAGATAATTCCAAAACTATATTAATAATGGTCTTCAAATCATATGTTAATATGATTTTTGTCACGCACTATAATAATTAATCAACGTGCAGCTTCTTCACATTGAATGTTTAGTCCAAGTGAGAGATCTTGACAATTATTGTGAGGTGGTAGCAATGAAATTGGACGTCTCATGAACTCAATGAAATCATATGGATTATGAACTTTAAATTAACTACACATGGAGTTCAGTGGTAGGGTGAATATTGTTACTCATTATTATCGCAATAGTAAAAGATATTCCGGTGATAGCACAGACATTTTAATCGAAGGTTTTGTGTCATAATATGAAAATATCGTAGAAGCATCCTTTCATGTGTCACCAGGTGTTGATCTCAAGTAGGTCAGTGCGAGGAAGTCCTCTTGAAGTGACATGGAGGTGGTAAATTAAATTTTGTTTTGTTTATTGTGAGTCAAAGTCTCAAGTTTAATTTGCGCATTGTGCTTAGCTCTAATTTCCATGTAAATGAGGAGAATTGATCTTGAGAGGTGGGATCTTGGCTATAGACTGATACCATTTTATAGAGACAATTTCATCCAAAAAATTAAGCTAATTAAAAATATTAAGGAAGCCACGAGTGTTAAAAACAAGTCTCAATTACAACTAATTTGAATTTTGGGCCGTTCCAATATGTACATTCTTTTCTAATTTAGTCTCGTCACAAAAGTGTGTGTGTGTGGTTCCTGTAGGTTGCTTCCGGTTTGGTATCAGCTCTTGTCGAACTCGTGATTGGTCACATGCTAAACACGTAGGTACCAAACCAAGTAACCAAGAAGGTCGTGATGAGAGGGTAAAGTGCATTTTTGGCCGGTACTTTTTTTTTATTGGTTTCTTTCTTTTGTTTTTATTTTATTTTTTCAATCCTGCTTATTTTATGTTCTAATTTTTATTTTCCTTTTTATGGCAGTCGGTTTTATTGTTGATTGTTGGATGTTGTTTATCTACTCCTCTCGACATCTTATATGTTAACTATAGAGTTCAAACCGGAATCGTGTCAATGTTCGAATAGGGAGGGTATGCTTGTATTGGAGTTGATGAAGGCGTCCAATAGTGGTGCATCAATATTCCGATGACCTGGTGCGAGTTACCGATGACCTGAGTTGAGGGATCATTAAGAGACTTGCAGGGATACTTTAGATGGGGTGGTTACATTATTGAGTTCTTGTGGCTTTTGTTGTGTTTGTAGTTAATAGTTAGATATGCACTATGGTGTTTTGTGTTAATTGTATAGTATTATTTTCCTTCTCCGATTGAAAAAGGGATTTCATCTCCATTAGTTAAGGTTGACAGAAGTTCATAAAATTTCTCCTGGTCATAAGTAGATTTAATAGGTGAAATTCTTGTTTTTTTTTAGATTTGTAATTATATTTGTTGTTACGAGTTTCTCTAGACCAAAAAAAAGGGTATTTGATAGGGACGTCCACGTACCCCCCAAATTTTTTATCCATTTACACCAATCCTTTTGCAGTTTTCAGTCGCAATACACAGTTACTTGTTTGACTTCAAAATTTTCTTAGGAGAACTTGTCACAGCCACAAAAGAGCATTTAATCTCCTTATTTGTAAATTACGCATGTATATTTATGAGACTTGGTATGGTATTTGACTGTGCGCGTAATAAGTTCCCATTAGAGAAGCTGTAAATCTCATAACACAACTTGTCTGCTTTACACAATAGAAACTTACCGCACATAAAGTCCTGCACTTGATTTAATTAATTTATTTTATATAGCTATAATATTAACTTAAAATAAAACGATTGTTTGAAATTCATTGTGTTTATCATGGTCAAAATTTTGATTTGATAAACATTGACCATGGAGCTCCAATCTGCTTATTAGGTCAACACGTTTGTCCAAACAACTTCAAACTCCTGAGCAATAAATTCTACTGCGGAAACGATCCAACCTACATAAGTCATCCATGTTGGGCCATCACAGCATTACCATCTCACCAGTATGAGGCATTTTGGGGACATTATCCCACGACAACAGATATTGAATCTTATGGCTTCTGAATATGAGATTAATTATAGGTTAGGACCATAAATTTTATACAATATGACAGCGAAACTCACCAACAAGTGGCATCAATAACATTATCCTAGATCTCCTATGAGCCAGGCCGGCCGGCTCCTGAGTTTCCATATTGTGATTGTATGATATATTTTAATTAATGTCCATATTGTCCTATTGTTCTAAGATTGTGATATATATCTGTACCAAAAAAATACATGAAAACTATAATAATTAGTACTCCAATATGAAAGACTGAAATCTAGTAATAGATTACAAATTTAACTGGTTTTTTCTATACCATACTCATAGTCATAAAATAATACAGATCGATTCGATAGTATAGAATAATTAATTGTTAGTGTTTTAAAATAACAACAATACAGGAACCATCGGAGAAGGAGAAACATTTAACCATTGAATCCTCACCAATTGCCCTTTTTTCACCTCTCTTATATAAACTTTTTGCGTGTACTTGCATGTATGAACATGCAACGCATGAGATTTAATTGAAGTCAATAAAATGCTTCAACCTTTGCCGTTATATGGTCTTAATTAGTGTTAAGTTTGTGCGTGTGAGACCATTTTCACGATTCATCAAATTCAATACAATGCCCCTTTTAATTGCTTTTGCCTCCTTATTAGAGTCGTACCCCCTGACATGCGCTCTAATTTAAAGTCACGAGGAACTGAGATTTTGTTGTAAATTAAAAATACTGGAAATCGAAAATTTATTTTTTTAAAGCAAAAAAGTTAAGAAAATTCTAATTTGCTATGTGTATATGTATGTACGTATGTATACGTGTGTGTATAAAGAATCATTAAACAATAATATGAGGTATTCTAACATATTAGTTCCGTCTTAATATTATGTATCATTCATCTATTGGATAATGAATTTCATAATTTATAAAATCACTAAACCATTATCCAATGGATAAACACTATACTTGTTGGGACTCAAATTGGCACTTAAATATTGCTCATATTAGGATTCCAAAATAAAATATTAACATCACAATAAAAATTGCAAAAGAAATTCTACTTTACTATTTAATGAAAAAAATTAAAGGACTTCTTAAGTCATGAGGGATTGGAACTTTATTTCAAAATAAAATACTAAAAACCCATAATTAAAAAAAAAGAAAAAAGAGAAACACTTATTTTGGTATTAAAAGATAATTATATAAAAAAAATTTCCAACTAGTGCTGAGAAACATTTCAAACGTGAATTAAATATGAAAACGGCAGCATTTGCAGCAAAACTAGGAGTCTTGGTTGTCTCATCGGAAGCTCCCACACAATAGTAAATGTTAAATTCTATTATTATTTGTTTAGAAGTTTTAGAAGTTCATGAGCCTAACTTATATTAAAACACTCATTCAAGAAGCAAGAATTGCCTCAAGCCCTCGAATTTATATTTCAGAATCTGCTCTCAGCAGATGTGAGATTTTCTCCCCAACAATTTGTATCCCAAGTTACAACTATTTGTATCCCAAGTTACAACTATTTGATGTTTGTGTACTAAATCAGGCTTATTTAAAGTCTAAATATACACCAAGTCATTAGTCACGCATTACCATTTGTTAATATAAATAGATCCAGACACGTATTCTCACCCCCAATCTTCACGTTAATTTGCCAGAATAGAATAATATGTTGAATTTGCAATAATATTGACATTAAATATCTGCTAATTAAATAATTGTAACTAGTGGCCCAGTGGCTTGCCTCTTTGAAAACGAAAATGTCTTGCCATGTAAGTAAGGGCTTGAAGAATCTCAGGTACTATTCGAACTGACCAAGTCTATTTTATATGTTGTCGTGTGGAGGAGCTCTATCTTAAAACCAACAGAATTAAAGCTATAGCTATTAAATTAAATAATGACCATGTATTATGCATTTTTCAACATTTATTCTAAAAATAAACGAGACAAAACAAAAATCATGCTTGTTATTCAAGCTACCGTGTAGGTTTAATTCATACTTTAGACTATACCGTGTAGGTTTAATTCGTACTTTAGACTATCTTATTCAAACTTCAAAGCAGACCAAGTCATTTCAAATGAAAATTTCCAGTTAATTTTACAGAAGTCAAACCATGCCCCCCACGACTTCATTTGAACGAATTAGTATATAAGGACATAAATATGCAAGTATCAAAATCTCCAACAAACTCACAATATAATTACTTAAAAACAAGACAATAGCTCCTCAAGTTCATCAACCAAATGGAATTCCAAAGGACAAACGTTAGCTTCTTCACATACTTGTTCATTTTCACCATTTTGTTCGCTTCATGTTCAATACAATTTGGTGCAGCTTCGAGGCCTTTGCTTGAGAAGAAATATTTTGAGAACATTATCAATCAGTCCCTCCAGAAGGGTCCTGTGCCACCTATTGGCGGGTCTCCTTGCACTCATATCCCCGGTGGTAGCGGTCACTGCCATAGATTAAACGGTATGCACTTTGCCGGCCGTGTCGCTCGTGCACCGCCGCCGCCTCCCTTTCCCGCCGGAAGAACTGTTATTGACTTCTCGGTGTCTTCCCAGAAGAGTGAGAATAACAAGCAAGATGCCAGTTCTTGATATCACAATGTTTAATTATTATTATTTTTTTCATTTTACTATTCTTTTGTTTGATTTTTACTTTGATTTTTCATTTTTTGGGTTGGCCAGAACTGGGGATGCTGATTGACAACCGTTATTGGCCATGTATAATATGTCATAATTAAGCCATAATTATGTTTCATAATGCTTTGTTATTAGTGTTGGCTTTGATGTCGACATGTCGTTTTAGTACGACAAATGAATTTGTTCTATGTATAGTTACAAATCGTACTAATTACTTGTTAACAATTTCATGGTTTTGTCCCGCGCTAATAATTAATTAATTAATTAAGCTGCTATTGGATGCCATTAAGGAGATGAAAGCCTCATGAACTCAATTAATCACATAGATTATGAACTTTAAATTATGAATATGGCAAATAGCATTAAGCATCCGATTATAATACATGCATATTAACGTAAATAATTCGGTAAATTTCCTTAACATTCCTGTGATTTTATTATATACCCCAATATCTCAACAGTTTGTAAAATGAACCCAACGTATTTATATCTCTCCAATTTTGGGACAAATTGATCATTTACACTGTTTTAGGGTTTGAATCAGAATTTTGACCTGACACAAATCGAATCACATTTGTGGACAATTTTAAGTGTATTTTGGTTTAGTGGTTTGGCTTTAGATGAAATTGCACTAAATACGGACTCAATAATATGTATTGTGACTTAGTTGACTTTTTATTTTTGCAAAAATATGCCAAAAAATTTCATTAACTTTCACAAAATACTCTTATTACAAATTAAATATATTTATTCAAATTATTACTACTTAACTTATCACACGACGTACTATTTACTCAATTTATTTGACTTACTTTTCGATTTTGTCATAAAAATCAAGATGGATTCGGATATTCTTGAATTATTAGAATATTTTTTTTATGAAGTCTATCTTCTTCTTTTTTTTCAATAAAAAAGAAACTTCTTAATAGTAGATTTACCTAACATAACTTAGTGGGCGCATCTTTGAAATTTCTAATTAAAAGACATACTGGGTATGTATTTAAATATTAATAATAATGCTAAAAACCCTTTGTCCTCACTCGTTTATCCTTAAGGTCTTAGTTTCAATCTTTCCGAACACAATTTTATAAAAATTTCTCGTGATGTAGTTAATTCGTGTCGGGTCAAAATACCCTTACCTAATCTGAATCGAAACCATCAAGAGTAAATTTGTCAAATCCTGAAAAAAATGAAAACTTCTAATTAATTATATATCTTACCCTGTTCTTTTAAGATTTCTCACAAATGTAATTTGGACTGGGTCAAAATTATCTTACCCTGTCCGAATCTCAACCCATGAAGGGTAAAACTATCAAATTAATTATGTAAAAATTTGAAAGGCAAGGATGTGTTGCGTTGAGATATTTTACAAATTAACAATGAAAGATATAATAGGATATTGGACCAGACCATAAGGGTGTCACAAAGATTTGGTAGTATGAAATGTCATACGATTAACGTAACACAAATTAAATATGAAAACAGAAGTTTCAAGAGTTATAATTTCAAAACCATGATTCAAATGTGAGTGGCTGAGGAGACACAAGTAACAAGCTCAGGCCGAGAGTCAAAGAAAACTCCCATATGCGGAGCATGCCAAGACTAAATAAGGGTTTATAAGACTCAGACTCAAGGTCTAGGTTAGAGAACTTGGAATTCTCTTTTTGAATTTGTGATAATAAAGACATGACCAATGACCATGTTCAAACTTTGACATATCTCTTCTTGCTTTCCAATTTTTCCTTCTTATCAATGGCAATAATGCTTGAAAATTAGTATCTTCTTATATATCTTGAGAGTTTAGATTCGGTTTAAGCTATGTTTATATTATAAATCTTCTATTCGTCTCTCTTTACCATAATAACAATACATCTCTCAAACATTATAATTTCAGAGTTAGAGGTTTATTTGTCAATTAAAAGAAAATGAAAACAAGAACGAAACCTCGGTTTCGGCAAAACTATTGATAATCCTTTGACCAATAAATATTCCAATAAGGAAAAACAAAAAATTTGATGACTAGCAAATTATCAAAATGCTATTAAAAGTCACATTAGAATTTAGAACACGACGTAGCAGGCTATAAAAGCCGTCGTGTATACTCGGCGTCCATTGCCCACGTTTTTTTTTTCTTTTTGAAAAGGTCCATTGCCCACGTTCTTCATTCCATTACATTGTTCAATATTTTAGAAGTCAACATGGGGCCGCAAAATTGATATGGCAGTCAAATCACGGTTTTGAAGTTAATTTATAGATTCTAATTTAATTTAATTTTCAGTAAATTGAAATTGGATCCATTCTATGCATAAGTTTCATACGCTGCGGTGGTAGGTTAAATTCATATAATTAATTTTTATCTTCTATCATGAGAAATAATTAATAACGCCAGCGATCAAATTAAAAAGCAAATTCTTCCATACAAATCAATAATTCTTTTGGATTAATATAGATATATTGATGGATCAGAATTGGAGAACATTCTTGTACGTAGAGTAGTAGGACGTACGTCTTTGAACAGCGGGTGCTTGCATATTTATTATATTCATACTGTGCCAATTAATCAATACGATGTATAATAATAAAATGTGTTTTTTGAGTCTCAAGTGGCACCCCTGGTCAAAGTAAAACAGCCCACCAAATTCATTCTCTCTTTTCTCATATCCAAAAAAGCCAACACATTCTCAATTTGCATACGAAATTAATTTTTTATTTTTAAATGAACAATTAGCAATGTTTTGAGTCAGAATCCACTATCATCTTCTATTTTCTTGGCAACCAGACTTTTTTTTTTTTTTTTTTTTGGGAGCCAAACCTCGACTTGTGGAAAAAAAAGTAAATAAAATAATAAACATGGTCAGAGGTATAGTAATGAATTAATGATCAAATCCATGGAAAGAAATATTAAATTCTTCGTTGGCGCATACAATATCAGCAATTAATCCAGGAATTAATTTTCTATTTTTAATACCAATTTCAACTGTTATTAATTATCATTGAGATTGATATTTCAGTTACTATAAATAACTTATTGTGACGAAAAATATAGTGGCGGTACTTGTATTTTTGGACATCTAAAATGATCATTTGATACAATCATTTTAGTCACAAAAACATATACTACAAGTTTTTGTTGTGCCATAACAAATATAAGGCGACTAATCTACAATTAATACGACAAAATTTGATGTTGCAAAATATGTGCCATTTTTCCTGTAGTGGGATAAAGAAGAAGTTTGAGGATAGTCAATAGATACACAGTGGCATGAACTCTAGCCGAAGATTGTTGTTCTAAACCAAACAGATGAAAATAAAATAAAAGAAAAAGGCAAGCGGCTAATGCTAAAACTTCTGTGTATTCTTATAGATTATACAAGTAACATTATTCATTATTCACACTGGGTATTCTTTTACAATAAAAACTTATCTCCAAATTCTCAAATATTGAGGAGATATACATATATTCTTCTCAATTGACAAAACTATCAACCCAACAACAACAATAATAATAATATATTATGTACACAGTGGCAAATATTAATTATGACAAGAAATAATAATAATAGTTAATAATAGAAAGAATGCAGAAATTAAGGCTATTTACGGCTCTTTCTTGATCTCGCTTTGTTCCAACTTCCAATATCATGATTCTTCAGAATTCAATGGGCAAATGAAACCTAATGAGCTTCGCTTGAGCCTTTCAGGTTTCTGAATTTGAAAATTCAAGATCCTAGAATCCAATTCAGATGTGACGAGCAGCTTCAACATTACTGCTTGGTAGCAATGCCAAAAGGGACCGAGAGATGAGGATACGCGGTGGGACGAGGCAAAGCACGACCGGCAACGTTCATTTCCTTGACGGGACAGCCGGAGCCGCCGTTTCCGGGAATGAATGTGCAGCCGGAGCCGCCCGGAGGAGTTACAGGACCCTTCTGAAGAGACTGCAATATCAGAACCTCTCCAGGAAAAACCCTACTAGCTTTGCATGGCAGCGGAGTATGGGCAAGAGAAATGACAAGAGCCGCCAAAATTATTTTATTGATGAGATGGCTCATGACTCTTGCTAATTATTAATTAACAATGTTAAGTATGGATCATTTCACGAAGGATGTGGGGATATTTATAGCCAGTTTTCCTTTTTTTTTTTTTTTTTGAAAGATTTGACTATTGAATACTAAGCTTCCTTTTTTCTTCCTCCCTTTTTTTTTTGAAAAAGAAAAATAATAAGAAAAGAAACCTATTGAATATGGGTCATAAGCAAGCTACTATTGGGAGGTTTTTAGACTTTTAGGACTCCAAGTCCCATGTTTCCTTCCCTACCTTGTTTAATTTAATAATAATTTATAGAGATTAGTTATGGGATTTAATTGCTTAATGCGATCAACGTTGGCTTCTGTGGGAGGAAACTTCTTGGGAACTTGAGCTGCTTGGACCTTGAATGCTTTGAGTGACTGGAAAAGTGCTTATTTGATTATGACTTTGAATGAAATTAGATCATCAGTTAAGTCATTGCATTGGTGGTATCGTTTTGCCCTTTTTTTTTCCTCCCTATCTTGGTGGATTAAATTTTCTTCTACTTGGGATTCAGACAAAAATGATAAGGATATTAGAAAGACCTTTTGGAACAATATATCATTTTAGACGCAAGCACAAGCAAGTCTAGCTGTGAGGGTAGCACTATCCTCACTGTAATTGGATAGATGTGCACGACAAGTTAAACAATCAAAATGAAAATCAAACACTAATTAATCGTGCCTTTATAATAATGTTTCTATGGCAGCCATTTGCGTCTGGACCTGGATATTTCCTCCGCCGTCTTTAATAAACAGATTAGTGGTAGTGGTGTCGGGCATCTTCAAGCATAATCTATATTAATAACTACTCTAAATTTCCAATTAAACAATTCTAAAAAGAAAACACATCAAATTAGGCAAAAATTATCTAATCAATGACTTTAGCTATCACGATAATGTTGAAAAAGAAAGTAATTCATTTGTTTAGAGGTCTCAGCACTGAGGGATAACGACATAGTTTTTATCCCCCAACAATACCAACAAAAACAAATTATTAAAAATATGGAAAACTCAGCTCTAGATAAACTCATTCCATTAAGTGTGCTACAGAATATTATAAAGCAATGTCTAACTAACTTTCTTGGAAAAAATAAGCTGGCCTATCAGAATTCTGGAGCTGCAAATAGCAGTAACAAGACGAAAATGTGAAAAATGATCTAGTCAAATAAACTCAATCCCATGTCATCGTCACTTTCTTCCTTGGTTTCCTCCTGATAAGAGAAAAAGGACGACACAACCTTAATTAGAAAATGACCGCCACAATAAAGCCCTTCAAATTTAAGCCACAAACGCAGAGTGGAAATGAATTAACAAGCAAAAATAACTTTAGCAGGTAGCTCAACTTGAAACTGTATTCTAGTGGGGCGAACCAAAGAGTGGAAACCAATTTTCAGCAACCAAATTCAAGAAGAAGGATTGCATCAGAAGCGACTAATTATTTTCTAGAACCCTCAATGACAAAGAGGATTTTTTTAAAAGTAATAGCTATTGCTAAAACTGTTCAACGGCAGAAACAATTGTGCAAGGAGATGTTCCCAAATAAGCAGCCGCAAAACAGTCCAAAATCAAACTACATAGCAAATTCTTCAAGGGGATATATGTAACATAAAACTAGAGATCTAATGTAGAGAATTACCATCCCATATTATTCTCAAGCAGTCTGATAGGCAAGTGATAGAGTTATCTGAAAATAAAAACCTATCTAAAAGAAACTGGCTGGTCTAAGTATTACTTAAATTCGACACAGAGAATAGTGCACATAACTTCTGCAGATCTGAACAAGTGATCTCTGTGGGACAAAAAGCTGACTCTAAAACTAGTTTACATACAATGAGTTAATTAGTGCAGTATTTCTACAGCTAATCATCGAACTGATTAAGGCTGAAAGCATAAATTACCTTCTTTTCCTCGACAGCAGCGGCCAGCGCAGCACCACCTAAACCGCCAGAGGCAACAGCAGGGGCAGCTACTGCTAGATGTGCACCACCTATATTCAATTAAGAAACAACATCAATAACATCAGTTGAAAGTTAAGAAAGGAAAAGCAAGAGCTTGACGTAACTCCATCCGGAAAATGGCTTACCAGACCCAACATTCAGATACAATTCATCAGCACTTCTCTTCTCAAAGAGCTTGGAGAACAAACTCGGTCAGCAAGAGTCAATATTCACGTTTGCAACCTTGATCAGAGTTGCAATCTTCTCAGGCTGAGAAGTAAAAAATGAAAACTCAACCAAGCCGCTATCGATAGTATTATGCGGCCAGAAAATTTGCTCAGTATCCATATACTGCACTCTCATTCTCTAAACTAAAAATATACTCTACAAAATAACATCACTAAAACTTCTACATAACATCACTAGCATATGTGCAAGCCAGCTCTCCGATCGACATTTTTCTTCTTGAAAAAAAGTGCATTAATTTGGAACCAAAAATAAATAAATTGAGATAATTTTACTGTTAACATTAAAAAAATCATTTTTAATTCTACATTACCTGAATTGGTCGCCAGAGATGAGAATTAAAGCTTTGGTGTTTAGGGCAAAGTTTGATGTTCTTTCACTCTTCAAAAATTAAAACCCTAAATATGAGTATGCCGATTTCGTTAGTGGTACATATGTTCTATCATACTGTATAAATTTTTATAGTATTGATAATGGAGTCATTATGGGCACTTGGATTTAAATATTTTAATTTTCTTTATTGATTTAATTTAGTGGATAAATAACTAAGGATAAGATTATTTGAACCCACCAAACTACCCATGAAATCCATTTTTTAATTTTTTTTTTATGATTAAAAGAGTGATACTATTGGCACCCCTCAAAAATTCTTATGATACTCCTCTACTATGTATTTACACATTTAACTTTATTGAAATTACAAGAACTCTAATTCAAATAAAAAAGAAATTGTAAAAACTTCTTACAGCCCTATATTAATAAGAAGCGAATTGTTTTTCCCCCCCAAAAAAAAACAAGCCATAAAACAATAAACCTAAGCAAAAGAGGCATAAGTACATTTTTCTCTTACCCGCAGAATTAGCAATCAAAGGGGAATTTAATACTTATAATTAGTCGTGGTGGCTTATTTTTTAAAGTTTGTTTACAGGTTATGAAAAACTCTGTTTATTGAGTTTGATATCTAGCTGAATGTTACTACTGGTCATGAGATTTGTTTAAAAAATTATTTTAGGGTTAAATGAGAAGGAAGAAGGTAGGACTTTTTGAGGAATTAAAATGATTGTTATTAGTAAAAGAGTAATTTTAGTACTTTAATTAATATGTGCGCTCGGAAAAGGGGTTTTACGAGATTATTTGAGTGGTACTAATAGCTCTACTCATGATTAAAATACTCTTAAAGTAAATTCCAACTATACAATTAAAAATATAAATTTTTTTTTTAAAAAAAAGATTTTTTGCTCATTGTACCCATCTTTTCATTCATCAGCGCTGTCAACATACTCATTGAGAAGTTTCAAAATAATTTCCCTGCATTCAATCTGTAAAAGGTACTTCTAAAGGCTGTGGCTTATTTTACGTTGGTGATTTTTCCATGGTTCTGCTGGCACTTAAAGATGTAATTAGAGATGTAAGGATGGAGTTTCGAGGACAAGAAAGGTCGCATCTCACAAAGCTCAGAATAAACGGTTTGCCCAGTACTTCCCTTTATGGCTCTTGAATTGTCAAGATATGGCTATAGTTTCGATTTGTGCAGCAATGAATTTTCTTTTGAAAAAAATATAATAATGTGAAGGATGAATTTTTACCTTAGCTATATTTTTTCTGAATCACGTTAATAAAGAAAATCTTTAGTTTAATGTAAAAAAAAAATTTATTAAGAGTTTATAAATGAATTTAATGGGTTTACTTAGTAGAAACACTATTCTTACAAAAATTGGGTTTGAAGAGTATATTGGGTCTTTAATGGATTTATTGAATAAAATTTAAAATTTCAAAATTTGAGGGTGGGTTTATTTAATAAATAAGTTTACTGAGTAATTTAGTAAGTTCAAATAGTCCTACCCAACAACTAATTACTTAATAATTAATGGATATTATTCAAGTTCATGGATATAATTTTACTTTTTATAATTCCATAAATATTTTATAAATCACAAATAAAATTAAAAATTAAATATGCAAATATATAAATTAATTTAGATGTGAAAATAACAAATATGGATTATTCAATCAATAACACATGTTAATTCAGACACGTGTTTTCATTTATAATTGGGACAATATAATTTTGACTTCTTAGTTTTATTCATTGTCTTTTTTTTTTTTTCTAAAATTACTCATTGGTGAAGATTGAATTGAATTATTGTTGCAATTTTTATTAATCTAGTAACTTTTTGTTGACAATAAGATAATAATAATAAGATAAACTAAGATAGAGTTGTGTTAATATTAAAATACATATATTTTCAAAGGAAATATAGAAGTATCAACAGACTATACTTTTTTTTTTGTTTAATCTTTAAAAAACATGTTTAACAGATTTGATCAGTAGTAAATTTAAATTTTTAATAAGTTGAAATTAAAATATTATGCTAATTAATTTTTAATTTTATGAACAGTTGGTTAAATCTAATGGTAAATATTTATATCACTATTGATGTTGTTATTTTTATAAGAGCATCATGAAGTGACCATTTAAAAATAAATATTAAATTTATTAAAACGTCATTTAAGCTTTGTGTACTACTACCGAAAATAGATTTTGAACTATATGAGTTTTTTAGTTCAAGTTTCATACCTCTTAGAGTTCGTTTCGTATTATTTTTAAAGGCTCAAAAGTAATTTTAGAAAGTTAAAAATTAATTTTGATATTTGGTAAATTTTTTTAAAAATCACTTTTGGTAAAATCACTTTATCTACAGCAGATTTTGAATAGGTGGGAAGGAGAAAATTTTCAAAATCTGATTTTTATAATAATTTTTATACTTAATACAATTCCACATATATCGTCATATATATCATAAAAATCTAAAATTATCCTTATTAATTAGGAAATAAAATCATTAGCTTTAAAGAGATTATTATTACCAATTATATTAAGATAACAAAATAAAAAATAAAAAATAATATAAAATGTTTATTCTAGTTAATCAAGTATTATATGTACACAATCAAAAATATTTTATATACATTTGTATAAATGTATAAATATATTTTTTAAAATATTATATCCAATTCAGTAATTTATATTCTTATTTTACTTTAATAGTAAAAATTTACCAAACACAAACAATTGTTTTCAAAACTTACAGTGCTTTTTTTAAAATAAATTTTACCAAACATTTAACTGATTCTTTTCACTAACTAATTATTTTTATAGAACAACTAACATTATCAAACTAGACCTTCGTATTTCTACCACCGTAAGAACTTTACCCCTTATATCTGTATGAGTAAAATTAAAACAGACCACAAGCGTCAATTAGATCATTTATTAAATTGCATTTAGTTAGAGAAACCTTGCTACATTGCATCATTGTGTAACTCACATCAATCTAAAAATTATTTAAAATAAATTAAATATGTTTCAGTTTCTGATATTATTAAATTATAAAACATTGATATAAATTACAGAATTAAATAACTGAGCCACACCCTGATTTGGAGATTCATGTGAATCCGATACTGCAGCTTGAAAGGGCACGCCGACCATCTATCCACAGTTAAGATGGTAAGTCGTTTGCCCACGGGCCATGATAAGAAAGTTGACATGGTCTGGCCTCACAGAGCTGACTGTAATGCACACAATCAGACGCGTCAAAATGTGGATCACATTCATCATACTTGGCGCTTTATGCCCCTTTGATCATCAAAGGTGAAAGTAAAACCAAATCACATGAAAAGCTCATTTCTATGAAAAGAACTAAAATAGCTGAATGCAACAAAGGCAGAAAACACTCTTTACATAATATTTTTTTTATGGAAAGATTACATCCTCACTCCAAATCTAATAACCTCCACAATTTCTTCCAATAAATTATTACAACGGGAAAGCCTAACCCTCTGGTTTGAGGACCACCTCCGTTGTAGCTTCGTCCTCTTCCTCTAATGTCCATTTGAAGGTCGGAACACTGCATAGCCATTGACCCCACATGCCATATTTGAATACTCCGGATGAAAATATGGGTAGCCCTCGCCCTCTGTGTTTCTCATGCCCATTAAAGATAGATCTGAACCAGGCATCGGCCACATGGTTGGAATCATCCCATCAATCTGGCCATTTGAATAGGGCAGAGCAGTAGCTTGAGGAATAAATTCCCTTACAGAGTCAAAATGGCCAACAGAAGAGCTATAACCCCTTTGGAACCCATCATCATGGTAACTCCGTGTACGCTCAAACTTACATGAGCCAGCAGAGGACCCAATGTCACTTGACATGCTGATATCACGGGGAAAAGAGAACTGCCGATTTAATGTGTGCGGCCCATTGCTAAGAGACTGCAGAACTGTGCTTGCCCCAGCAGCCATCCCAACACCATGCTCATCATCAAGCAAGTCATTGATGATATCAAGGTGTGGGAACTCGTCCACCAAAACACCTTGGGTTTGACGTCCAGATGTACCGGCTGGAAACTCATTCGAGAAGTACTCCTGGGATCCACTTGGGACACACTTATATAGGTCAAGGTTCTGAATGTCATTGGCCATGGAAGAAGGATCAGAATGCACGATTCTACTGGCATCCCTTTGAGAACTCTCTAACCACTGGTGTCCACTCTGTAAAACATCCCGAGTTACCATGCTAAAAGGAAAGGCCGACTGGACCGAATTTGGGTCAATCCTTTCAGAGTTCTGGGGTAAAAAAATAGGTGCAGATACCAAGGCCTGCTGCTGTGAATACGCTGGTGATGGGCCCAAACTTGAAGAGCTGGGATGAGTTAAGCCAGGTGAACTTGAACCAACAGGATTTCCCATTTTAACATTTCTATAGGACTGAGGAATATAACCATGGGTAGCAGGTGCGAGGTCAGGACCTAACCGGCCAGCTGCACTAACTGAACGGGCAAGTAGCGGGGCTGTGTGCACCACAGAAACAACAGGAGCAGTTGGCCTAGGACCAGGCACAAGTGGAGCACTAGAGGGCCTCGACATATTAGGCACTTGCGGATCCATAAGTTTTTCAGTCTGTTTTGAAGCTGCAGCCTTCTGGATCTCAGGTTTGCAAACACCTGCACCAGGGGATGAAGTGCAGGATTCAGCAACTTGATCAGTCTGCTGTTGCCCATTTGAAAGTGATTTCACTTGCGGAACAGGATCTGCAGTAGCAATGCTCTTTGGCACTGATTTCAATTGCACAGGAGACTGCAGATTTCTAGGAGGGCTTCTTGGGGAGGATGGTACAGCTGTTGTCTTCTCTTTAGGTCTTTCTGTATCAACCGGGTCTTTCATGCTTGATTTCTTTTGAGGTGAAGAAGCTTCTTCCTATTAAACAAAAAAGAAACAATGTAAAAAATAAAAGCTCCAGATGAATGTGTGGAAATGACCATTAAATGATAAGTTAAAATCCTTATAGATTAAAAATCCTTAGAGATTAAAAAGAAAACATTTCTTTTTTACACAATACAGTCATAACAAAATTTGTATAAAATCCTCAAATAAATGGACATGCTTCTAAAACAGTACCTTGATTGACATACATATTTGCAATCGAAGTGTCTCAGAGATCATAGTTAATCATATCTATTTTTACCCCCAAAAAAAAGGAATAAATAGGACTGCAAAATTACTTGCATATTTTCCTCTTAAAAAAAAAATGAAAATACAACAAAACAAGAAACTATTTTCCTAGGTAATATAACCCAAACAACTGCATAGCCAGAACTACATACAATCATAGAAATCAGTCAAGTAAATAAAGAAACTCAAAAGTGAATAAAAACTTTCATGCTTATGAGATGCTTTGATTGCTACTAAATGCTTTAGAATTCTCACCTACAAAAATATCTGAGATTGGAGTTAAGAGCTGCAGTAACTCACCTTAGCGACATTCTGTTCAGGCAATTTTGCCTGATGCTGCAAGGAAGAAACAGCCTCAGACTCGTATTCACCAGACTTACTGCTTTCGGAGATATCATTGTGTTCCCCTGCATCAGCAGCAGGCCTAGATGGCTGATTCTCTGTTTCAGTTGCCCAAACATTTCCATCATATGTAGACTTCCCCCGCTGGTTCTTTCCCCTACAAATTACACAAGCCAAATCAAATGAACAAAGAATATTCTCTTATCGTGCCAAAAACAAATAGATAAATGTAGGCGGTATGTTTACCTGCTGGGCGACTTTTGATTTTGGTAGTTGGCAAGGGAATTCCCTTTATAGGGCCCATACATTACCACTGATGGGACTGAGTCGGTAGAACATGTGGAAGAACTATCATCCATTACAGATGCGTTCCGTTTTTCAGTTACTCCATTAGGTACAGATGATAGATTACAAACTCCACTGCTGCTGGCTTCTGTGGGAGGAATAACTTCAGATGCATCAGTATCCCAATTGACAGGGCTAGTATCTCTGTCCTCTGAATCAGGCTGAAGTACTTCTGCACCACCATCCACTGAATCAGAAACATCAGAAACATCTTCCAGCACATCAGGCTTTTCAGGCAATGGTTGGGCATCCTCTACAATGAATTCTTTTTTCTCATCACTAGGGTTTTCATCTTCAAGCCTGTCTGAGAGAGCCATGCTGGACCTTTCCTCCCTCTTTTTCTCTTTTCCTTTGCGATTGTTCCGTTTTTGTTTAGCCTACGATATACAAGAAGATAAAATTCAGCATTGCCACCCACCGAAAAAAAAAAGGGCAATCCATGTGAAATTGAGGAAATTGTGAGAGAGTGAAAAAGTGACTATTCTTCACTAGAGTGCAGAACTGCACAAAAAATAGAAATACATATACAATGCAAGAACAAACAGAATAGCCAAAAAGACACAGGAGTAAATAAATATAATTGAGAAGGCAAGTAGCTAGCTTTAAAAGAGAAAAAAAAAATGAAGAATATCAGCAAATCATTTGTCGCAGATCAGGTGAGATGGCCGAAACAGAGAGAACGATTGATGACAACCACCTTATAAACACCTTCTTTTGACCTAAACTCCCACGTAATAATTTGTAACAAACAAGTTGAATTAGGAGGTAAAAATTTCCAATACCCCTAAAAAATTTTAGGCTTTGCAAAATATCAAAACTGCTTTCTCATGATTTCACCACGTGGGCTGTCTAACTCTAGGCCCAAAAGACATGCATATATTAGGTTATATAGGTTTGAGTCTCAATGCAACTGGTGATAGGATGTCATACCAGCTTTTTCTTTGCTTTCTTCTCCTTTTCAGCTGCTCCACGTTTAGCCTTCTGCTCACTTTCAGCCAGCCATGCTGCCTCCTCTTCACGAATTAGCTCTTCTTGTCTCTTCAGCGCAACAGCTTCCTGGTAAGCAACCTCGATTTTATTGCTGTATGTAAAGATGAAAAAAGTTAGGAGTATGGATAGTGATAAGCAGTTACCGTGTCATAATTAAGCTACAGCCTCAAAATGATAACAAATCACATATCTATTAAACATAGTACCTGAATATATGGGCAAGGACAAAAATCTCCACTGTTCTACGCCCCAGCTCTGTGAGTCTCCTTTCATCACGCTCAATTGAATCCTTGTTAAAGTCCTCCCCAGAGTTACTCTCCTAAAAACAAATAGGTATGGATGGGTTACTAAGCATTAAATGATTTAAGAGAGAAAAACTTAACATACTTCTGTGCAAACCAAGCATGTGAGAGTGTGAGAGCGTGTGTGTGTGTGAGAGTGTGAGAGTGAGAGTGAGAGTGAGTGAGAGAGAGAAGGGGGGGGGGGGGGGGGGGAGGGCAATTTATATCAAACTATTGTAATGTAACAAATAAAGCTTGAATTCAGCATGTTAAATGCAATCTCAACCATCCAAAAAATATAATTCAATAATTCAAAATATAAATATGCCACAACAGTTGATTCTAACTTACAGACACACCAGAAATTAAACCCCCAAAAAAAAAGTTATTGATAAAAAACTAATGAATTTCAATAGAACATAATAGAGACAATTACAAGATGAGAAGATGGTGATTATAAAATAGAACAACATAACATCTATTTCCAGGAAATTCCAAATCACTCTAAAAGGCATACATACTAATGTTTTAAGGTGGGCAATATAAATCCCTTTTTCTCCATTCAGTTTACAAGAGGGCCGTGTCCTCTGTGTCCTCTATTTCTATAGGATGCACACAATGTCATTATAGTGCTACAAGCCCAAAATACCAAGTATGAGAGCAGAGATAAAAAGAGATAGCAAGACATATATCACCAATTTCACAAGCCTTGCATAAGGAGCAAGCCATCAATCTATGCCTAAGGATGCGGACCTATTAGAAACTACTGCATTATAAATATGAATCTAAATTTCCACCGCAAAAAAAGTTTTCTTATTCAAAAATTATGTTAGCAATGTCAGGCTTACCCAAAGCATTTTGGGATGAATAGCCTTAAGGTTAAGCATTATGTAAGGAATGGAAATGAGAATGGAACCAAGCCTGTAGTACTATACTAAGAAAGTTGAAGGAAGAAATTCCTTGGAAGGGTGTACAGAAGAGGACATTATGATAACAAGAATCTCACCATTGTCGATAGCAAGAGCCTCATACTACTACCACATTACCAACATAAATGCTGCCCTCATCACCACAACCACCTAAAAACCTATATTAACATAACCCAACCTAGATGGCTACAACTTAAAGCACAATGTCATCCTAAACTTCAGCTTTGAATGTAACATTGCATGATCAGTGTCATCGGTTCATATTTCTGAAGTTTCCAGCACATTAACTAATTGGAAATTGCTAAGAAGTCATTCAAACAAAAAGTGCACCAATGTAACTAAGAAACCTTATTAAGGCAGGCCAAACTTCACAGCTACTATTAAAATGGTTAAACTGAATCAGACAACCCAAGCACAGTACTAGCTCATACTAGCCAGATGAAGGCATAACCCAAGTATCACAATAAAAGAAGTTCAACGTATAAGATCTCACCTTTGTACGATTCTGAGGACCCTTCTCATCTTTAGGTGGCAGAGGCTCTAAAGCAGCCCTCTCTAACAGTAGCAGAACATCATCCACCAAGACAAACATATCATTCTCAACATGAACAATAGGAGCTGGTGTATCTTCTGCATCTAACAACTTTGCCTTTGTTTTCTTGGACTTAGACTGTCCTTCAAGAGCCTTCAATCCACTATACAAGGAATCCATTACCAAAGTAGATGTGACTTCCTTCTCTATAAAAAAGTGTTTCACAACTACTTTCAGAATTGCATCTGTTTTCTCTCTAGACATACGGCGCCTGGCATTCTGGTCAATTCCCAACCAGAATGCACAGAAGCTGAAATCATCACAAGTGATATGATATTAGTGCCAACAGAGCAGTAACCAGATATGCAAGAATATATGCAGATCAAGTCAGGTCATATATACACAGTATAATGTCATGCATCTTCAGAAGAACCATACAAAAATTGAAAAAACAACTTCATTACCCTATCTTCCAAAAGTGCTTTATTAAGCATTGTTAACAGAATAGTCAGCAGTTTAAGTTGACAAAGGTAACAATATAATACTTGCCTTGACCACCTAGCTTTATCCTCTATTAACCTTCCAAGTTTCCCTCGCCTTTCTTCTACAAAACGCCGACATATTTGCTCTACATTAGTCAAATATACCCTAACAAGTTCTCTCCTGTACTGACAATCAAGGCAACGAAAAGGGCGATCTGTTTTCTCCCTACAAACCAAAAAGCAAAATATTAAAGTATTTATTGAAATAGACTACATTGTAAATAACATTCTTAAGAAGTAATAGAGCAAATCTTTTCACAAAAAAGAGCAAAACCAAAGAATCACTACTCATAAAAGCAACTTATCAGATATCACTGAGGAATTGATAGATTAAGGATAAGCTAAGCAGCGAAAAACATTTTATGGCCCATTGGTACAGTCTAGTTGGACGAAACACCAACAGAGAAAAGAGATTCCATCATTTAGTCAATATGTACCTGATGACTTGAACTTGAGCTTTTATAATGAGAGTATCACCATCTTTAAACCCATCAGAAACTTTTGAGAGCTCCATAAACTTTTTCCAGCCCCAGTCATGCTCTTTCTTCCAAAATCGATGTAAAGTATCTGCAGGATTTTACATTTTGTCACTCATAAATCAAGAAGGCACTCATTTTACATCTACTGAAGGAATTTTCAACCAACCAACCAGAATATTTGGATTTCTTTGGATCTCTATTCACAACGGCTATTGTAAACTGAGCAAAATGACTCCAACCTGTTGACGAACAGAGAAAGTTTTTATTTAAAAGAAAACAAATGTAAAGATTGAAGAAATAATTCGATACCAGTTTATAATATCAGACCTGGAAGGAGTTTGTCATGGTTGGCAACACAGAGGAACAAAGATAGATGATTGCAAACATCACAGCCTTGTGGATAAATCAGAATATACCTGTCACCACAGGAAAAGGGTTAAATCATAAATGTGACAACCTTTAAACATACAGGATGGGGGGCATAATCTAATAATATAACACTTAAAGATAATAAACTAATGACTTTGCGCCAAGAATGGAAAGTTCACAAATGTAAATGAAACAGCTGAAAATTTACTGTTAAAATTTTCATCACTCCTAATAAATGATTAAATATAATTAAATATATTTACATACAACTGGACATACACATGATATCATGAGATCTCCCTCCAACAGCACCGAAATAAGAATATCTGAACCGTCAAAACATTGACTTTTAACATATCGAAATTGAAAGAAGCTTCTGAAGTATCTACTTTCATACAAACGTGTGCCTATCTTGTTGGTTTTATGAGGGTGTGTGGCGGGAAAACCAAAAGTAAAAAAATACAGCCAAAGGAAATGGCCAATAATATAAGCAGGAATAGCAATTGAGAAACAAAATAAATCAAAAGAATGTATAGAAATCAATCATATCTAAAACCTCGTACCATTTGTAGCCACCAACTTCAAATGCATTACTACGAAGTTCTCGTTTGCTTATCTGTGAAAATTTCTCAATCCTCCATGTGTATTTTCCATATAACTCGGAAGGTTTAGGCCCTATAAAGAAGTTATCTTAGCTTAAGAAGTGCACCGAACAGAAGGTTATTAAAGATAACATAGGTTAAAAAATTGACTAAAATTTCTTCGTGCTGAGATAAAGAAATAAGTAAAACAACAAGACTAACACAGCAGATAATAAATCATATGAGATAAACTTAGTCTTACTTCTGCAGCAGACTATGGAATGGAAAGCAGGCACATTTAGACTCAATTAAGCATTACCTTCGTATCAACTACTTATATCGAAAGAGAATGTACAGAATAAATTTTGACAGGCACAAGGGCAATTTAAACAAACACCTTCAGAGAATAAAAGTTTGAGCATTTTGAAGCATGTTGATTTTTAGTCTGTATCCTTAACATTCAACTTTTTTAAAATGAGCACTGACAAGATAAAGAAGCAAGATAGTTAGAAATCCACAGTGATAAGTAGAGAAGCAATACTCGGTATTATCTTTTAAGAGGCAAAACAACTAGACCGTCAAACAAGAAACACAAGAATATTTCATCATAGAAGGCTCTAAAAACACACAATACAAGGCTTGAACATTAATTATACAATTTTTTACACATTGTCATACATAGCAGGTAATAGATTATTCACGGGAACAATATCAACTAGTCAAAACTGAAATAGGCAACAGTAAACAGCATGTTGGCAAATCATTTCAAGCTCCATTTGCAGCAGACACTCACTTATAACCAATTATAATCATGTAAAATACATAGAGTAATTCAAATTTATGAGACTTCAATATCCATCCACCCTTGAAGAGAACTAGACTGTACAAACAGTATATATCAATAAACCATGAGTCCAAATACAAACAGAAAGCTATATTACTTATCAAGTTATTTTGTATTTGTAGTCATTGTCCTTTTCCTTGTACTTTACTTTTTCCTTCCATATAAGCTTGTAAGTATCAGAAACAACAAAAAATACCCATTACCTAACAGTTCACAAGAACCATGGAACACACACTCATTATCAAAGCACAAGATAACTAATAATTGAAAGACAATTCAGGGAAGCAAAACCATACAGCCATCATCATCATCGTCAGTGTCCCAGTACGGGGGTGAAGTCGATGGGGTTCCATTTTCCACCTGCTCAGAAGAACGCCACTCCGCCAATGCTTCCCCAGATTGACAACGCTGCCCACTCGAAATCCCCTCCACAGACCTTCCCACTCCAGACTCCTCGCTCGCAATTCCCGCCATTTCCCAATCCAGAACTCCCTACCCCACACTCGTTCAATTCCACTTGCTATGACGCACCAAACAAAAAGAATCAAAGTTAGCAATTAAACCTCACGTCACATAACAAAAAACCTAACATATATTAACAATGTATAAAACCAAAACCCCGAATACGACAAAAGAACATTAATTAACAATGTATAAAACCAAAACATGAAATACGACAAAAAAGTCTCAAAAGCTAAAGAATAGAATCAAAATGGCAATAATCCATTAGGCCGTTGAAAAAAGTGGTGACAGGAAAGGAAATTACAGTTAGCACAATGAATTCTTCATCAATTAGGACCTATCTGAATAAAAGCCTCCAATGAATTAATTATAATATGGCAGTTTTACCTGAATGCTCTTATTATTGTATATTCAATTCCTCCAAAACCAAATTATGACAAAACACACAAATTTTTTTTAAAATACCATTATCTTCAACTTCCACACCCAATATGTTTTCTAACAATCAAATTTAATTCAACATTTGTAATCCAAATACCAAAACCCAATCTCCTCATAATCAATCAGAAAATTATTTTTAACATCATGAGATTATAAAATCAAACACCCAGCTCAACAACAATCGTTCAGATTAAAAAGATAAAGAAACACGTAGCACAAACAAAAACTCAAACAAAGAAAATTATCTAGATAAACCCAATTGCATAAAAGAAAAAAACCCATAAAGACCAAAACGATCATCGGCGAAAAACTAAAGATCGTAGAAATAAATCCCCAAAACCCCAATTAACATCAAACCCTAAAACAAAACAAGGAAGGAATAGGGATAGATTAAAATTAAGGGAATCGAAAGTTGGCAACGACGTCGTACAGATCGAACCTGAAACCGAAGACCAGAGGCTGTTCTGTTCCCAAATTGGGTTAAGACAGGACAGCTCTTTGAGATTTTAGAGAGAAGAGAGAGATAGAAAGAAAGAGGGGTCCAAGGAGAGCAGCAAAGCAATAGAGAGAGGCCAAAAAAGAAAATTTGTTGTTTTCATTTATTTATTTATTTTGGTTTTATTTTTTTTAATTTTTTTCCTATTTTGCTTTTCTCATTTTTTATTATCGTGATGAGGATTGCCACATAGGGTGGGAACAAGAGGGTAGCCTCTGGCCTTTTCCTTTATATATATATATATATATTAAACTAATTAATAAAGAATTTGAAAAAAATAAAAATACTGAAAAATAAGTGAGGTAGGGAAAAAATAAATAGAAAATAAGGAGAGAGGGTGGGGGGGGGGAGGGGGTCGGTGACAAATGTTGGAGAGCACAGGGCAGAACAACCTGGTTGCGGTGGCTCGCTGCATGAGTAGTTTTCTAGGTTATGGGACGCCCTAAGCTTTGAACATGTTAATTGGTTTAACCAAGCCTGGGGTCTACTTACCCTTTTTTTTTTAATTGTTTTCTGCAAAGTTATTTATTTATTTTTATTTTCGTTAGGGTTTTGGCAAGATGGGCTGGGGAGTGGAGACAGTGGTCAATGGGCTTTAAAATGATGGATCAAATTGGGCTTACCAGGCCGGTCAAGGAAATCCAGTTTGAGACTGACCCATTGGGAAAGGATTTAGTGAAATCCAATACTGATAAAAGTACCGAACGAACCCACTTTTATGTGAGCGGGTAGCGACTAACGAGTGTCTTCTACGCAGGGATGACAAATTAATCTATTCAAATTGGATATCTATATATTCAATCTAATTGGATTAGATAATATCCATTTAAAATCTTTTTGTATATGGATATGAATATTTTAAAAAATATCCAATTAGATATGGATGGGTATGGATATTTAATGAATATCCAAAATCTAATTAATTTATCCATTTAAAGTTAAAAAAAATTATATTGTTAAACTAAAATGAAAAAAAAACAAAATCTAATTTCCTCTTATATTAATTAGTGAAGAATTTAAATTCCTCTTATATTAAAAACTAAAGTTTCTAAATTTATCCTTTAATTTTTTAACTTATTTAATGTCATTAATAATTATTATTTTTATTTTATTGATTTAATATTATAAATTGACATCCACCGGAAGGTCACCGGACCTCGCCGTAAGGTCGCCAGACCACCGTCGGCTTCGTCGGAAAATTGCCGGACCTCTACCGGACCCCGCCACCGGCCACCGGACCGCCATTTTATATATATATTATTACTAATATAAATAGGTTAATAGCCAAATTTGATATTGAAATTTTAATTATTTTATATTATTATTGTTATATAATAAAAATAAAATATCCATGGATCTCCATATCTATATGGATAAAATCCATATCCATGTTCAATATTAAATACTGGATATGAATATGGATATATCCATTATAAATAATTATGAATTTGTATTTGGATGGATATTATCCATCTATAATTGGATATTTGTCATCCCTACTTCTGCGTGCACTACCTTCAAATCTCAATATACAAATTGTCATGGGTTATGGAAGAGAGATGACTTATTACGACTTTGATTATATTCTCTCCCATTATAAACAGATTTTTGGTAATGAGTTCTATAAAATTGTAGCCGACAAAAATCCTTAGTTAATGATGATGAGATATAATACGATTTTTTATTATATTATTTTAATTTTGTTAATGTCATTAATAGTGTTCACATTTAAAGAAAATAGTATAATATTTTAATTGTACTTGTTCTGGTTGAGGAGTTGGGGTGGGTGATTTCCAAACAATTTTATTTTGGATCCTGTTATGTTAGAACCTTTTTAAGGTAAAACACATCTTTATAATCACACGATTAAAATTATAACGTATTTTTTATTATTTATTATTTTACATGTGTGGCTGTGATTTATACTATACCTTGCAACAACTCTAAAGTAGCTATTGCCTTGGCATCCAAAATTAAGTATTGAGAAAAAAAGTCAAAGAATTAATTGAGATTTTATTTTATTTTTCCTTCTTTTTAAATTAAAAAAAAATCTTACACCCTTAGTTTAGGTAGATGACTTTCAAATACTGTAATTAGATGACCAGTCAGATTCAAATGCTAAGGGTGTGTTTGGTAACGTTTTTCACTTAATGTTTTTCGTTTTTCAAGAATAAAAATTATGAAAATTTGTTTGGTTGACAGTTTTACGTCAGTAAATTAAAAACAAAGAAAACGGAAAGTTTCCATTCTCCAACATTTATAAAGAAAAGTTGGAGAACGCCAATTTGACGTTCACCAACTTTAAAAGAACACTGGACAAAAACAGGTTGACATAAAGGGTGGTGTGTCAAGATTGGTCTTCTTTGGGGCCACATACAAATTTCATTTAATTTTTTTCTTTCTTTTCTAAAATCTCATCTCTCTCTGTAAGCCTCCTAAAAATGTTTCCATGAATAAAATAATTTACATAATATATGTCTGACTTTTAATTATTAAATTATAAAAATAATATAGAGTAATAATTATAAATTTAAATTTTTGTACATTTCCCTTCCATTTATTTGTGTCAAGTATGATATTTTTTTCCCTCTTTAATGTTTTAACCGGTGGTTATTGCTATATACATGCAAATAATTAGTTATATGTGGATGCAAAAATAATCTATATTGATATTTTTATAGTATTTTTTGGATTATAAATTCGAATTACCACAAATAAACTACTTCAGAAAGAAAAAAAAAGTTATAGTTAGGTCCATTTGCAGTTTATTTTATTAAATTAATAATAATAATAATAATAATAATAATAATAAAATAGACTAGTTAAAAAATATTATTATTGAATAAGTACTAGTTGAAAAATGTGTTTTATAAAATATTATACTAAATTTTTTTTTTTATTTTTCTTATTTTCCGACAAACAATCAAACACATTTTTACTATTTTTCATTTTCATATACTATTTAAAAACAAACTACCAAAGGTATTTTCAATTTAAAAAATCTGACATAAAAAACATCACTTTCTTTCTCTAAAACAAACATAAAAAATATCAATTAAAAAATAATATCAGACGCCCCTTAAGACGGCAAATATAAATCAGTTTGAATTTATCCACCAACCTACCTACTTTTTAAATACAAAAAATAAATAAAAGGAACTTACCAAATTCGAAAGGGCAAATGTGTACTTTACCTTAATTTTTCAAAATTTCCAGAAGAGCCTCGTCTATCCGCTAAGCATCGCCTGTGTTGCCGCTTGCCAGCGTAATCAGTGAAATTCCGGCGGTGCGCTTCCAGAAGTTGCACGCTCCTGTGGAGTACCACCACGTCGCTAGCCAAACGCATTCCACATTCATTCACGTAAAACTCGCAAGGTTTCCAAAATTTTCATTCTTTTTTTTTCACATCTAATTTATTTTCAATGATTTATCTCTTCTTTAATTACGCTAAAGAGTCCTTACGAAGTACGTTTTCTTTTTAACAAACACCCGCATTAGGCGGACGTGGATAAAGAACAATTTAATTGTGAATTTTATTAAAGATTCGCTTAGATTTGTTTGGCATCCGTATAAATGTATACATAGGTGTACAGAGAGAAGGAACATCTAGGGTTTTATTCTCTTTTAAGGGAGGCTTGGTTTCTTGGGAGGTATGTTTTATTTTATTTTATTTTTTCTAAATTGATTGTGCCAAATTTGGCTAGGTTATGTTGATTGAGAGTTTTTGTTTCTTTTGATGCAACCATGAATAGACTTCTAATGTAATATTTGAAAGAAAATTACAATTTACAATTCATATGGGAAGACATTGAACCCTTGATTTTAAGTATGAGGTTCGAAGATGCTCACCACGCGACTAAGGAGTTGGGGCGGGAATGGGTTGGGTTTAATTGGGTTTGTGAAAATTCAAACTAACCCACTATTGATTAGGTTTGCAAAAATCAACTCAATCTAACTAAATAAATATGTTCAACCTAAACCAATCCAACCCTTAAATCATTAGATTGGATTTGATTGATCGAGTTGATTAAAATTAATTTTTGGGAGGATTGTTGGATTAAAGAAGTTGCTCTCTGTGATCTTTTCCCTCGATTATATAGACTTTCTTGAGGTCGTGAATGCTCTATAGCTAGTATGTGTGAGTACTCTATTATGCAGTGGAGTTGGGATTTTAAGTTCATTAGAAACTTGAATGATAGAGAATCTGAACAATGTGCTAAGATGCTCAGGATTCTACAAGGAGTTTTTCTTAATAATCTAAAAGAGGATAAGAGAGTTTGGAATTTGGATAAATCATGATGTTTCTCTATGAAATCTTACTTTCTTAACCTCATAGATAACCCCGTTGCCCCCTCATTTTCTCCTTCTTACCGGATTTGGAAAGCTAAAGTCCCTACCAAGGTGAAGATGATGGTTGCTCATAGAAAAATCAACACAAATGACATGGTTCAAAGAACGAGACCTAACATGGCTTTATTTCCAGAATGGTGTGTCGTTTGTAAAAATGCTTCAGAGAATGTTGATCATCTATTTCTACACTGCAATGCTGCTTACTTTTTGTGGTCTAACTTGTATAAGACCTTTAATCTAAGCTGGTCAGCCCCTGTATCATGCTACTCCCTCCTCTTAGAAAGTTTTTCTTGCTTAAAAGGGCAAAAAAAAGCAACGGTTCTATGGGGCTGTGCAGTCTTCTTTTTATTTTGCTTAATTGTGAAGCTTTTATATCTTAATAGGGATGCGCTCTTAGTAAGCTAGTGTTTTTGGGTTTTGCGATATTTTATCTTTGCAGTTTCTAAGTGTTTTGTTTATTTTGGGACTTCTCGTCCTTATTTTGTGGATTTTTAGTCCTCCTAATCCTTGTACATATTTCTTATAGTTTTATTTAATCTTTTGTTTCTTAGCAAAAAAAAAAAAAAAAAAATTTAAAAAAATCATAAATAGAAAAAGATTAAAAAAAGAACATTCTTATCTTAAAATTGATTAAAATAGGAAAAAAATGTTAATTCTCCATCATATATTAAGTATTGTTCATTATACCTCACATTTATTTATAAACAAAGCAACAAAATAAAGATTGTATAAGAAACTATATGACATAATGTTTTATAATCTATTAACTTATTTTTAATGAAAATTCGGGTTTGATTGCTGAATTTTGAATGTAGAGGATTCAATCAATGTTAGGTTAAACTAAGAGAAATTGAAAATAGTCTTTTTTTATAAAAGAATGAAAAGAGCTACGTTTATAGTTGATATTAATTTTGCTATAATTTTTATTATTCTTGGGTTGGGGTTAGGGCATCAACATGAACCCAATCCAACCCTCATTAATTAGGTTGGAAAAAGTGACCCAATCATCCATCTAAATTTAATTGGGTTGGGTTCAATTGGGTTCAATTGGGTTCATTGGAGTATATTGGGTTTGCCCACCCCTACTAAGGAGTGATTTGTTAATAAATTTACTGTTATTGTATTATTATTATTATTATAGCCTAACGGCAACCCAATTCAGTCCCCTCTCCACCCAACCAATGTGAGCGGTGTTTGAACCTTAAGACATCTTGTTTCCACACAAATGATTTTACTTTTTACCAATTGAATTGGATGGACCCACTCGTTGTTGTTGCCAAGTAGTTAAGTAAGATCTATTTGGTTGTTAGTATTTTTGGATTCAAATTGTGTTCACGGCTAGTTTGATTTCTTGTCTGATTGGTTTTAGTCTTTTTAACTTTAGTTCTTATTCAAAAAGATGTGATTTTGTCTATTCTTGCAAAGTAGGCATTATCTATTTTAAGAGTTGAGTACTTGTGGGTGTTTGTATGTATATGTAAACCCACAAGTCATTGCATTTTAAGTTAGGACTATTGCAGATTCCACAACCTTAGTATTCAAGAAACTTGTGGATATAAATATTCTAGATAAGTATCCCCAAGATTGAGTTTGAAAAGTATCCCTAAGATGGGGTTTGAACTTTGAACCCTGACCATATATTTGATTTTAATTTTGATCTTTTGCAATGAGTAAAAAAGGTAATGTAAGAGAGGTTGTAGAACCTTTTCTAATGGTGTTTTGTATTTTTGGGTTGGGTAAGATGCTCCTTTGTGTTGAATTGCTAAAATTCTTTAATCTAGTTATTGTCATCTTAAGTTGTTTAATCTTATTTGGTTTTGGTTATTATGAATTTTATTTTTTTCTTTTAGTTATTACTTTAATCTTAAAGAGCGATTCTACACTTTCTAAGTGTGTTTCTAACCTTTACAATCCTAAGTGGGGTGCCATCCATCCATTAGATGATGGGATGGAATAATAAGTAATTTCACAAGTTATGAAATTGATCAATCAATAATGAATGCTACATCAATACTTAAGATGAGAATATTGGGATATTACTTGGGAAGTCTTCTATTATTCTATCTTGAAATAAGTCTAATTTTACCAACCCACTTTTCATTGGGAATTCTAGATGCTATCATGACTTCATCATGTGTCTACATTCTTTTTATGAATTTGATTTAAAGATTTGTTGGTATCTTTGTTGTGTTGCGACATGAATTAATCACCATTGCTAATTGGAAGGAATATGTTGATAGCATGAATGAATTGAATTTTGAATATTCTCTTTTTCTATATGAATTCTTAGCCCTGTTTGGGATTGAGGTTGAAACTCCATAAATTGCTTATTGAGTAATTTTTGACAAAAATATTATTTGGAAAATTTTGTAAAAATTATTTATTTTGTAATTTTCTTCATTTTGATAGTAACTTTTAAAAGTAAGTAGAAGGTCACTTCTTAAAAGTAGCTTATTAAATAAGTCACTAAACATTTTTAAAGTTTCTATTATTTTCTTAATATTTTAATAGAAAGGCAATTATGTCTTATTTTTCCATAAACCCAAATATATAAACCATTAGATATGATATTATTGCCACAATCAAATTACTACCAGGACTAATATACATTCTCTCCAATATCAAAGTTTTGGTTCAGTAAGTTCATATTTTTTGTATTTTACTTTTATTTTTTATTATAAAAATCAATAAGACTTGCATATGATTACATAAATTTTCTGTAAACTTTGAATAATTTCATGTGAAAGCTAACCATGATTTTATGTAGTTTTTTGTCTTTTAAAAAGAAAAAAATGCATTTCTAAATAATTTATTAAATGCATGTATTTTGCTTTCAAACTCACAGCAATTGCAATGACACAATTTTCCAAACACCAAGCTGCTTGTTAATTAGTAGCTTATTTTATCCACACTGCGAAAGCAATTTATTTGATCAACCACCGCAATCCTAAATTGATCCTTAGTGGGTTTCCTGGTTTCTTCTCTTTTGCTTTCAAAATATCCCCATTTCTTTCTATAGTTCTTTATTTCTATTAAGCCTTTTGTTCTACGCCATAGAGTGTTCAAAACTTCAGTTTTGTATTCCTGTATCTTTTTCATAAATTTACTGTTTGATGGATGTTTGTTTTACTTATGGATGTAGATAAAGGTTATGTTGAATCTTGATCTATTATTGGCCCTTTTATGCAATACATGATTTGTTTCATTTGCTATTGATGTCCATATTGTGGTATGCTTTTGCTATTTCACACGAAGATGTTAGATGGAGGTTGACATTGTGGTTTTGTGCTTGAGTCCCTCATTCTATTAATCACATGACAATATATAACAAGTTTAGCGTGTGTTTCGATCCATGTATATGGTTGCTTTGGATAAACATGCCTATCTTGTTAAATAAATTAAACCTTACACATAAAAGGGTGTTAAGAGTTTATATACAATCATTCAATCAGCCTTTACCTATTAGTTTAAGATTGAGCATTCAAAGCTGTTGTTTATTGAATAGCAAAGTATAGGTGGCAATTAAGGAGAATGATATAGCAAAAATGAGTGTTTTAGTAGGGAAATTGCGGTCTTAGAAGAAAGATAATGGAGTAGAAGAAACAAGCAGAAATCAGCTCCTAAGACTTGATTATGGTGTTTGAAAGGGACAAGCAAATGACTTCTAAGGATTGGTGGTTTAAAGAATATAAGAAACGAAATGAATTTAATGGAAATGTGCAGTCCTTACTTTTTTAGGGATGTTGTGGCAAGAAAGAAATAGTCTATTTTTTAATAAGACAAGGAAGAGGATGAAAACTGGCTGTGGTGACATAGTGTGAAAGCGATAATAGATGTTGAGAATTAAATGAATTGGTGAAATAAACTAGAATAACAAGCCTATTTATACTAATAGTAATTGATCATAAACCTAATAAACTTATGATTCCTTACAAGAGCAGGAATATGATTTTAACAAGAAAATGTAAAGCAAATCGTAATTAAGCAAGAAAAATAAATTAAACTGCAACTCTACTTGTCCCACATCACATGGGACAAAATCATTCTTGTGCTTCTCTTTGAGTCTCAGTCTCTAAGGATTTTGAAGACAATTTTCTCTTTTTCATCAATCTCAATTGGGGATGGATCTTCAGTTAATATTGTTTAATGGACCTCCTCTAGGTTTTGTAAGTTTTGGGACTAGTATACTGTTTGGGGTATGAATATGCTGTTTTCGTTTTGTATAGCCCACAGGAAGCTTATAAGGCTGTTTTTATTTCCCTTGTGGACCTCTGGTTATCTGGTTTGCTTTTATATGACTTTTCTGTTCATTTTAATAAAATATTCTGTTTCTGTTTAATAAATTGAATTTAAAAAAAAAAGAACTCAATGGATTGATATAGGCCACCAATTTTAGTTTGGAATTATTACCCAAATCCCAGATAACAAACAAAGAGGCAAGGCAAATACCTGTTAAAACATGAACATGCAATTGTTTATTGCCGATATCCAAATTTGAAATTTCAGCTGATTTTGTTGGTGCCCTTGTTACAGCTATTTACTGCTTCATGGATTATCATGGGTAAGTCTCGCCTTCCATTTAAAGTTGGCCAACTGACAGAGTCAAGATCTTTTGTTCCAGGTTTTCGGAGTTCATGGTTCCGATGTAAGGTATGTTAGGGTCATGGCTATGTAGATTAAATTTACTTTAAATACTTTTGATTCTGTGTTATACTTTTAATACGGCCATGCTTAGTTTTTAAAACTAAGTTTCATTCACAGTATCGATGATTAATTATAACAAAATATGGAACAAAAATCTAACTTCTGGTTGGATCCTATGATTTTTATACTGCCTTGGGGTTTCTCATTACATTCATTTTGTAGCAGCATATAGTGATCATCCTAATTATATATTTTTTTTCTTTTCTTTTTTGTCTATGATTTGCTGCTTCTACTGTAGTAGATCAACTTTGCTGATGAAATGGAAGATTTCAGTGGCATGTTGACAAATAGTTTGGTTTGATATACTTTGAAGGACATGAAAGGGTTATTGTCTCATACAGATGTTTGTGGCACTCCATAAAAGTTTATGCCTCCAACTTGTTAGAAGTATTTAGGTGTAGTTAAAACATTGTGCCATCAGCCATCATGTTTTAAGCCAAGGAAGGCCTAACTAAAAAGCATGCCCAAACCCTTTCATCTGATGCACAGAAGAAATCACCTATTTTCTTATCATGACATGAACTCTTTCTTGTTGATTTTGACTAGACAGTACAAAAAGATCAAAACTTAAGTGGGATAAGTTATTACTATGAATTTTGTTTATTATCTGCCACTTTCAATATTAAACAGTTACCGACATTGGTCATTTAGGGGAGAATTAGCCTTCTATTTCTATGTGCTTAACATACGTCTGTTCGTAATTAAATTTTTTGGTAATTGACTCAGACGTTTCTCTAGACAAAATTTATGTCAGGACGAGTCCTTTAATCAGCTGCTGTGCCATTAATGTCTGTCCATGCATGGTTTTAAACATTATCTTGCTATTTCGTTAATGAAAGACCATTTTCTTGCTAAAGATTACATTTTCTTTCATTCATTCAGTCCTTTTTTTGTTTTTTAAACACAATTGCTTTTACTGTTGTTTCTTTAGTGTCTCTTCATGCTTTATTGTAAATACTATAGGTCTTAATGAGAATGATATTTTTGTTGTTTGGTATCCTTTGCTTTTATCAGATAAGGAACATTTCCGTGCGGCATAAAGAAGTAATGCATACCTTGGAATATCTAGACTTTCCAGATGAAAGTAAGTAGTATCTCTTGTTTGTGTGCATATGCCTTTGCCATGCATTTTCATTTATGTGTATGCTTGTCACAAATTTAGCCTTGGGAGTGAATAGTTCCTTCACTTGTGCTTTTTTGACTGAACTGTAGTTATAACTTTTCTCATATGTTTGGCAAATCTAAGCGTTGTTTCTAGACCTTTCATGGCAGAGATACTTCCATTGGATGATATATTATGGTTCTGCTAGTGAGTTGATTTTTATCTGCTTTTCATTGTTATTTGATGTGTGGTCTTCTGTAGAAATACGATGGACAAAGTTATATCAGAAACCTGTTGGTGGTTCTAGATCGAAGGAGATGAAAAGACAAATAATGGTTCGCCCATCCTTTCCTCCTATATTTTGTGAAAGTCAAATGCCTGACGTCAACAACATTACAGAAGTGGTTGTTATTGTCAATGATGTATGGAAGGTGGGGGATTTGGTTGATTGGTGGACTGATAATTGTTATTGGACTGGAAGGCTAACAGAAATACTTGGGGATGGGAAGGCTCGGGTAATATTTTTGCACCTCATTTATGTTATGTACTTATTGAGACTTCTTAATATGGCTTGTTCCTTGTTATTTTATTTCATGCCTACTTTGATAGGCTGTACGCATGTTTTTTATGACAGGATGCTGTTTACAATACTGCTCTTGTTATGCAATAATGGAGTCTTGTTTTCTTATAAATTTTTTCTTTTCAAACAATTTTCTCCTAGTATTATAATATAAATTATTGCATCAGAATTCCACTTTCACATAGCATATAACATCTGCAGTGGAGGAAGAATTTTCATATTATCATGAAAAAAAATTCTCTCTTCTTACCCTAGCGCTTCACAGCATGGCTTATTACTCTGTGTGAGAGAGTATTCTTTCCGGAGCTTATACTTTTCAATTTCTGTTAGTTGCTCAACTGAGTTTCAGTAGTTGGGCTAACATACCTTTACCCGGAGGGGGTGAGTTATGAAGGGAGAGAGGGACAAATTCCTCCCACTTGGAACTCTGAATCTTTTCCAGTTTACACAGTTACTAATCCCTAGTTCCTGCATTTTGGCACAGAGCTTTCGAGTCTTAAAATATTTAACTTCTGGAATAATTGTGGCAAATATGCAGTAGGTAATACATATTGTTTCAAGAATCTGGAGCCGAAAAAAGTGCTTCTGCACCGAATACATGGAAAAAGATGCATAAGCATGTGAATATTCTAAAACAAATTCTCATCTCAATACCTTTCGGAAAATCTTTTTTTTTTTTTTCCCTTTCCTTTCTCGCTCTTTTGACGTTTTCATGTGGGAAAAGTGTTTGTCCTTTTACAAAAGAAGTCAAGAGAACCATAGTAATGTCACCTTTGTAGTACACAATGGAAATATTTTGAGGGATATGATCCTTATATTTTGTTGCAGCAGATCATTTAAAATAGTAATGTAATTGTAGAATTATCAGGCAGTCTTTTGACCACTGCATACTAGACATCTTTTAATTGAGGTTTAACACTATTTTCATGTAAATTGTATTGGTAAAAATCATAAGGCAGTGAACAAGAACATTTTTATGACTTTTGCATTATGTATGCACTTTTTCAGGAGGGAACTGTAATTGAAAATAAATCTCAGTAATGTTGTGTGCAAAGGTTTTTTTAATTTAATTTTTTTCTCATCGTTTTTCCTTTTTCTTGTTCTAACAGAAACAGTTTTATTAATTGATAAATTCTAAACCCTCATCATGTCTTTCTACAAGCCTTTGTAACTTTAAGGCTTGAATTTCAAGATTACGAATGGGTTAATTGCTTAATTGGAGGAACTATTTTTTAATGAAAAAATATTTTTAGTCCACCTTTTGGTTTCTCCTGAAAAAGCTTTTTTACAATTATATATTCTATTCTACAGATTGAGCTCCTACCACCTCCGGTTGGTGAGGGGTTGTCTTATGAAGTTTTCCTCAAGGACCTACGCCCAACCTTGGAATGGTCTCTAGACAATGGCTGGACTGTGCCCACTTCTGTATTGTCTCTTTCTCCTATGTCTACTTTTTTATGCTTGTCTGTATTCTTTTTCATTTTATTCCTTCAAAATATATTGCTGCTTATAACCTTAAACCTGTTATGACTTGTTAAATGCATGACGCTGGCATCTTGTTACTTGAAAGGCAATTTATATTGATAAACAATTTTATGAAAGGAGAAGTAAAAGGCCCAATGGCCTATGGCCTTAGGCACCTTGTATTCAAATGTAGATGATATCCTTCTGCCATATGCAGATACCTTGTATTCAAATGTAGATAATGATCCTTTTTCTATGTGGCCTAGATACCTTGTACTCAAATGTTGATACCATGTATTTGACCTTGTATTCAAATGTTGATACCATGTATTTGTTTTCCTTACTTGTTGGCAATGGCTATCTTTTGAAGGAGAAAGAAAGCAGTTATTGTGCTCGGATAATCAAGCCACTGAATCCTGTGAATCAAGGTAGGAGTGCTGCCAGATGCACCATGTCTCTGCTCGTTGTTTAAGAGCAGAGCATGGTAGTCTGGGTGCATTTCCATTTCTCTTCTTTTCATTTTTCGTCCACCAATTTCTGTTGCTCTTGTGCTGCTACTGTCTGATATTAGTGTTGGCCAAAAGATGTAGACAACTAGACCTAAGAATGTATGTAATTTTTTTTTCTTGCATTCATGTCTATGCGACTTACAATTTCTGAACTCCAATATCTAAGTTCCTATATGAGGACTATAAAGCCTGGGATTAAATGCAGAAATTGCTTTTCCTGATCGCTATTGTTGTTTCAATAGAAACTTCCTGTATGCAAATTTGCTATACACTGTGTACTGATGTTGGTGTGCAGCGATCCATTCTCTCTTTATGGAGGACATTGTTTGATTCACTCTGGTTTCATAGAATGTGGGATCTGCAATAACAAATTATTAGGATTTAGGAAGTTGTTATAAATTGATAAGGATTTGAGACTAACCAACAACTTTGAGTGTATGACATATGATTGCATAACAATAATTTAGTTAACATAACAGCTTGAATTCTGCTGGCGGGTGGAGAAACCTACCTGGACTGGGTCTGTCTATGATTATCAGATTTCATCTGCTTATATAAATAGAGTCAGTCACAAGCATACTTTCATTTTTGGGCATTGAGGAAACTCTCATCCCTGCTAGAAAATTTGGCTTGATGCCCCTTGAAGTTGTTTGATAACCATTGAAGAGGTATAATTGTAAGTGGGAATAATGATCAGGTGCGGGCAGTTGCACACCTTATAGAGCGTGACTGTGCTCAGCTGATCAGAACCCTGTTAGTATATACTGATAGGGTAGTATCAGCTTTCAACGAGAAGTTCTAATATTAACCTATCTTCTGGCTTACAAGAAGGATCTAATTTAATTTTTATTATGGTTTGAATTTTTAAATTTGATTGGAACTTCTGTTTCTGCAGAGGACTCTCAAAACTTGATGGTCCCTCCAGTAGAAATGACAGAGAATGCTCAGCCAACAGCTGGACCATCACCTGAATGTAATGCTTCATTTTCTTCTCGTATGTCGACTAGTTCACTACCATCTCTGGACAAATCAGAGCGACATGCAAAGCGACCTTTGAGCCCTGCAGCTTCTAAGGAAATGCATGCACTGGAAACAAAAATGGGCTTTGATGCGGTGGATTCAGGCATTGGGAAATCAAGTTATTCAGATAGCGTTTCAAGTTCACAAATTAGAGATGCAGCAACTGAAATGCCTGATACTGATGCCGGAAACAAAAGTTGTGAGAATAGTGGATCCTCAAAGAAGATGAGATACGATAGAAGCATTCCTTTAAATTCGTCATTTTCTGATACAATAGAAGCAGCAATCTTAGACTATGAGGAACTTGTAAACCGGGTTAAATGGATCAAGGCTATCTTACAGTCGGGGACTATTCCATCGAATACTGTGCAACCAACGTGGAAATTTTTGGAGCACCGATCATCAAAAAAGAAGGTTAGCTTGCTTAAATGACTACCTTTAGACTTCAGTATGAATGTCTGCATTAGTTAAAAAAAAAAAAATTAATGTGCTGTTCTCTCTTAATCGATTTTGGTCCTATTGATATTCCAGGATTAAGATTGAATGTCTAGCCGAGCTTGGGACCTTTCAAGACCCGCTTAAATCACTCTTTGGAAACAGATAGGATGGGAAACTGAAGTTAATTAGTAAGTTTTCCCTTCTGATTTGCCTACCGGAACAAAGTTTTTCGGTTCTATGCGTACTCCTGACTATTGGTGATGGAATGAATTATCAGCTTTTAGAAGACATTATTTTCACTTCAAGAAGAGTTATCGGGGGCAGTTCTGGGTCTGTTTTCGCTTGGGCGTTTTCTTTTGCCGGGTGTAATATCTGCTTGGTTGTACAACAACTAACCTTTGAAAGGATTGATATATACATACATACATACATACATATACACACACAAATGTGTCAACCATGTTGGATTTTTTTCCAAGCTTATTTTTTTGGACCTGCATACATACATTTATTATTCACACACAAATGTGTCTAACCATGTTGGATTTTATTTCAAGGTTATATTTTTGGAACTAGAAGCTTATACGGGCATGTTTTGGTATCAATTTGGAAATTTAGTCAATTCAGGGTAGATTGTTGGCAAATTCAATCAAATATTCAAATCCATAAACAAAAATAATAATAATAATAATAATGTTGTCAAAAGAAATATGTTCTTAATGGTATTAGTTGATAAAATTTTGTCTTATTACTTGAAGTAACACCAAGCACTCAAGCAGTCTGCTAAGATGTTCTTAATGGGATCAGTTGATAAAATTTTGTCGTCATATCTCTTATGTGGTTAAAAAAATCACTTTAAGATATAAATTAAATTAAAAATGAGGGTGCTTGAGAGGCGAGGATAACCAGTAACCGCGAGACACCTGTCAGGTGCCGGCAGCTCACCCCCTCAACAACCTCTCGGGGGCAAATGTCGTCGACTTTGGAAATCACACGCGCCGGGCGTCGACGTTTCTTTTTTAAACCGCACGGGGGAAACACCGGACAAAGACCCCACAAATTGCCCGCTAAGGGAAGGGTTTAGGGTTTAATAAAGGCACGTGCAATTTCCAAACCCCACACCCCCCAGCATGCTTCGCTCGCTTCCTCACCTTCCTAATAAAAAATGTACAAACACATAAATCTATCGATGTGGGATTCTTCTACCGTTTCTCTGCACCGAGCCCCAATTCGCTTAGCGAAACACAAATTTAATAGTTATTCTTCATGGATGACGTTAGTTTCTTGGAGGACATAAAAGTAATTTTCTTTTAAATTTGTTATTATTATTATTATTTTTTTTTTGGCGTAGAAAATTTCTCTATGGTCCAAAAGTTTAGATACTGTCACGGATACGCAACGAAATATTGTCGGAGTAGAGCGACAAAACATCTTTTATCATATGTGGGCTCTTCAATGGTTGCAAAATAAAAGACGTGTGTGTTTTTTTGGCCTTTTGGATTGTGTTAGTACTCTAGTGGTGTTTGGGCAACCTCGTGATTCCCTTAGCGATTTGCTATCGGGCCGCCAAAATTTGTTTGTCTTTTCGTATGTTCTGATGCTGCGCTTGTAATGATTAACGTATTTGATTTTGGAAACCTCTCTCACTGTTAAAGTGATTGAAACCCTTTTAAATGATTTGACATATTTCGGTATTTGTTTTGAAAACATCTTCTCCCTGTTAAGTAATTAATTCATTGAACAATTATCTTTGGTTTCGCCTCTGTGAGGATATAGTGAATGTACAATCCCAACTTCACTTGAAGAAAATCCAATAAGAGCAAGTTGTTGATTCATTCACTTACTCAGAATCCCTTGGATCTATTATTGCATGTCACACCCCACCTGTTTGCAATTGAACAACTCTTTGAAAAGCCATGATACTTTAGACCACATGAAGAAAATTTTGTTGATAGAATGTTAATACAAACAATATATGATTAGGCGGCTGGATTTAATATGTTAATTGAAAAATATTAAAAAGACAAAGAAAATTGAGGGTGCGTTTGGATTAAGTTTAGATAGCTGTAACTTTTAACGTATAGTATTAAAATACTTGGTAAACACTAGTTGTTGTATCTTAGAATATATGCTGATATGATTTTTCACTTATATAATGAAAAATCTATTATATCTTTAATAATTTTATGAAAATTATTATTTAAAATTTACATTTACAATATATTACTAACTTTTATTTCATAGTTAAAGTTTTTTTTCCACAACAACTGTAACTTAAAATATACAGCACCTCAATTTCAAACGCATCCTAAGTCTGTCTGGTGTTATTAACTTGTTTCTGTCGGCACTCTATCAACCTTTAATTTCTTTAGTATTTTGACTCTCTTTAAAAGCAAGCACATATGTACTTTATGGACCAACTCTATAGCAATTATATCTTTGCGATGGGAAAAATCTCAGCTTCTTATGCGTATATTGATTCTTATTATATTCATGATTAAAAAATACAACTCTTGCTTTTGAAATAAACCTACTAGCAGAAGGTCAGAGGCAGCAAAGGATGAGAGCAAACAAAGCCATGGAGAAACAACAAAACTCTCTCCCACTTCACGTTAGCCATGTTAAAAAATCCTCCTTAATAATCAATAGGTCATTGGCACTGCTTCATTTTACATCCTTAGCTTTCTTGGTGTACTACAGAGTCTCTTATTTCTTCCAAGTATCCAACGCCAGAGCCGCGCCGCTGTTGCCATGGCTTCTAGTCTTTGCTGCCGAGCTTCTCCTCTCCTTTCAGTGGCTCCTAGGCATAGCTTATCGCTGGCGTCCCATTTCTCGTACCGTTTTCCCCGAAAGGTTACCGGAAGCCGATCAACTTCCAGGTATCGATGTGTTTATTTGCACTGCGGATCCGAGTAAAGAGCCAACTGTGGAGGTAATGAATACGGTTTTGTCAGCTATGGCGCTTGATTATCCGCCAAAGAAGCTGCATGTTTACCTTTCAGACGATGGAGGTGCTTCTATAACTTTGCTTGGTATGAGGGAAGCTTGGAAGTTTGCAAGATGGTGGCTTCCATTTTGTAAGAGGTTTGGGATCAAAACAATATGCCCTGAAGCTTATTTTTCTGATCCAGAGAATGATGATGGTGACTCTGGAAATGCTGAGTTCATTGTTGAGAGGGAAAAGATTAAGGTTCGTTTGTTATTATTACTGTTATTATGATACTAAAATCTTAGTCCTGAAAATCTGAAGTAGAAAGAGATTTAAGAAATATGTTGAAACCTTCTAACTTATTTAGGTTGAAAAAGAATAATTTTAATGCCATTTTTCTAAGATGCTTTTTAAATCGTTTGTTTTTGTTTTTTGAGTGCATAGACATTCTATTGAGATAGATTTGTTGATTGCAAATGCTTTTGGTGAAGGAAAAATACACTGAGTTCAAGGAACGGGTAACGAGAGCCATTGAAAAATGGGGGCTAGAGAACGAAGGCATTTCCAGAAGTCGAGATCATCCTTCTGTGGTTGAGGTATAATAATATGATGAAAATATCCATTCCCATACGCTTGATCAATAATGCTATAATTTGAATTTGACTTTTTCTTTTTATTTTTTGGGTTAAAGTATCATTGTGATTTTGACTCCTTTTTTTTTTTTTTTGAAAAGAAAGTATGACTTTCTATTTAATGTTTGGTCCTTATCGATTCACTTTTTTTATGACTCTTTTGGCATCACAGCATTGAATCCTACTTGGCTACTTTCACAGACAAAGACCCTCATAAAAAATAACAAAGAGAGATAAGGATTAAACTAAAACTTTACTCATTTAATGTTTGGTCCTTATCGATTCACTTTTTTTATGACATATGACTTCTCTTGAGGGAGAAAATTATGGTGCAACGGTGGCATGGTATCACCGTTGCACCCAACCGTTGGATCCCACTGGATTCATTCATCTAAATAGATCCAATGGCTGGATGCAACGGTGATACTGTATCACCGTTGCACCGTAGCCGGACCCTCTCTTGAGTTTGTTATTGTTAAATTATGGTCCTCATCGGATCAAAATTTTAGTTGCAGCCAAAAATTGAGAATCCGGAGGGACCAAAAGTCATAAGAATAAACTTTTAAGAGTCGCAATTAAAAAGAAAAAAAAAGAGTAAACATATTAAAATAAGGGTAAAATATCAAGTTGACAAAATCATAGGGCCAATTCTTAAAAGAGTTATTAACAACTTAATATGTGTTTTTTTTTTTTGGGTGTTTTCGCTATTGAGTATACCTAACGACACGACTGGTGATTTCATTTTTCTGCAGAATCTGGCTATTAAATTATATATAATCGGTTCACATATACGCATATTTTTCAGGTGATAGGAGAAAACGATAATGAAGCAGCGAATCAGGAACAACAAATTAATAATAAGATGCCTCTCCTTGTCTATGTTGCTCGCGAGAAAAGGCCTTCTCATCCACACAATTTCAAGGCTGGAGGCTTAAACGTTCTTGTATGATCTTCTCTAATCATTCACACTCACACTGTCTCACACACATGGTGCATATATATATATTTTTCTTGTCTTTTAATTGTGTCTACATGAAATCCGCATTTTAGAGTCTGCGTATGTGTGTGTGTGTGTGTGAAATTTTCTATTAATAGGGCATAATTTAATTGCATGCATATGCTTAATAGAAGCTGTTTTGTTGATGTTGTAGCTCCGGGTTTCTGGTGTAATGAGCAACTCTCCCTATATATTGATGCTAGACTGTGACATGTATTGCAATGACCCAACTTCGGCTAGGCAAGCCATGTGTTTCCACATTGATCCCAAAATCTCTTCCTCGTTAGCATTCGTTCAGTTTCCTCAGAAATTTCATAACATCAGTCAGGATGATATTTATGACAGCCAGCTCCGATACATATTCTGGGTATGACCATATTGAACCCTTCCGCTGCGGGCGTCCGTACCCAAAGGATAATTATTTGCCGTTCATTAGACTGCTTAATTACATTTTTGTCATGACTCATTTGATTGCTAATTTGAATTTTTTTTTTTTTTGGTAATTTACCATTTTAGTCATTATGGTACGGTATGGATGGGCTAAAGGGACCGATCGTGTCTGGTACAAACTTTTACATGAAGAGGGAGGCACTTTACAGCGTTTCTATGCAAGAAGGTAAATTTGCTAGCAACTAATTGATGTGCATATATCAATTAATAATGTAACATGATTGTTAAAAAAAAAATCAAAATCTCTATTTCACTTAACTTTTATTATTGCAACATTTAAAGTTTGTAGTTCTTGTTTATTATAATAAACAGGCATTGACCTCACAGAGCTGAAGAATTCTTTTGGTCCATCCAGTGAGTTCCTCAAATCTCTTCGTCGAAACTCCAAGCCAAGCACATATGATAATGATTCATCAAGCACTTTGCTACAAGAGAGCAAATTTTTGGCCTCATGTGCCTATGAAAGTAACTCAAAATGGGGTGAAAAGGCATGTGTATATCGTACATAATCAATACCTAAAGGAACTAATTAAATTATTGTGACGACACTTTGTGTTTATTTACTAACCAAAGCTATCTAGCTTTTAATATGCAGGTTGGTTTTATGTATCATTCTCTTGTTGAAGATTACTTCACAGGATTTAAACAACTACACTGCAAAGGATGGAGATCGGTGTATCTTAACCCGGAAAGGCCGCAATTTTTGGGCACTTCTACAACAAACTTAAATGACTCGTTGGTTCAAGGCACGAGATGGAGTTCGGGATTGGTTCAAGTAGCAATCTCAAAGTATTGCCCTCTGATATATGGACCACCGAGGATGTCTTTGCTTGAAAGCATGGCCTATGCTGACCTTGGAATGTTCCCTCTTCTTAATTGCTTGCCTCTGTGGTGCTTTGCCACTGTCCCTCAACTCTGCCTATTGCATGGCATCCCATTGTACCCTGAGGTAATTCATATGTTATTTGAATATATAACATTGGTACCTCTAATGTATTTACATAAGGTTTTCTACTCTTTTCGATACATTCTTTTCTTTTCGTCTTTGCTATTAATTAATGTCAATCTATTGCGCTTTCACATGCAGGTTTCAAGTTCATCTTCCCCCATATTCGTATTCGTTTTCCTGTCGGCGCTTTCTAAACATCTATACGAGGTTCTTTCAACTGGTGGATCAATCAAGATATGGAGAAATGAACAGAGAATATGGATGATAAGGGCAGTCACGTGCCAACTTTATGGAAGCTTAAATGCCATTATGCACAAGCTTGGCTTAGCTGAAGCCAGTTTCTCGGCCACAAATAAAGTCGCGGATGATGAACAAGTGAAGCTCTACGGAATGGGCAAGTTCGATTTCCGAACATCAAAAATGTTTCTTGCTCCTCTGGTTACAATCATCTTGTTGAACATTGCAGCCTTTGTTTGCGGAGCTATCAGATCAACGATCATCACAGGAGATTGGGACAAGATGTTTGTGCAAATTTCTCTGTCGTTTTATATCTTGGTTATGAATTATGCTATCATTGAAGGGATGATTGTGAGGAAGGACAATGGCCGCATTCCGCCATCTGTCACTCTATCGTCCGCTTTGCTTTCTGGGATTTTCTTGCCTTTGGTATCAATAATTCTCAGGCACTAAGTGACATTAATTTGTAGTGTGTGGTCTATTTTCTTAAATAATTTCTCTATCAAATGTTCAGTTGATTTAAGATCTTGACTTCTCGATTTTGATTATGATTTGCTTTCAGGGTCTGTTATTGTTTCGTTAAGTCTCTTGACCAACATAAAATTATTTCTCTATCAAATACATCAAGCCATTCATCCGTTTTGTGAGTGCCAATTAGTTGAGGTGATAAAATCTTGGGTTAAAAATTAGACGTTTAGGGTTTGAACCCGCACCGCTCACATTAATTGGACAACAAAGTAAATGGTCAATTTTGGTTTTGCACCAACACGTAAATCTGCACAACTATCCGAAAAAGCAAGAAAATTAGATTCATTGGTTGATGTGCTTCTTCTCAGAGTTTCCGCGAAGTTGATAAATATGCAATGAATTGACCCTTTGTTATTTGGCTCTAATATAAATATTACATGGACTTATTGAACGAAACGTATTGTTATTGTCTACAAGTATGTTGTGTCATTACAAATCAATAAGCTAATGACACTTGGAAACCTTTATCTCAGGTAATTATTATTGTCCATCCAAAATTTGCGTGGCAGTGTTCTCAGCCGTTGGCCGAAAAAGCTTGCAAAATCAGAATAACTAGCTTAATTATACCAATGAAATTCTTTCATTAATCTTTCTTGTCGCGTCAAGTCACTCTCTGGAAAGGCACCTCCGGGAGATTGATATTTTCTCTCTACAGTTTGAAATGTTTTCCATTTAATATCTCTTTCAAATTTTACAATATTTCAATCACTCTTGTGATGTCGAAATCCAAAAAAAAAAATGATGAGTTTTTCAACGAAAGCTTTTGTATTTGGGGTTGGGAACTACAGAGTACAAACACTCTCACGAGTCAAGAGGGTGATTGGTCATGCGTGGGGCATGCAAAGTTATTATTGTGGCGAAGACTTTGGGATATTATTGAGTACGGTTTGTTGAATACGTGTTCATTAGTTAATTAGTTTAAAATTAAGTTGAGTAGTGATTATTTTATTTTGAATAATCTTTGATTATTTTGTTGCCATTAAATAGTGGTTAATGTTCTATTTCTTAAGGATATTTTTTAGGAATTAGGAATAGTTGTTAATTTTTTGTATTTAAATTTTTTGATAATCATTAATTAGAGGAGCTGAATTCAATTAAAATTATTGTGATTTTTTCTTACCCTAAGAGAATATTATCGTTACTATATAATTTACGGCTTTGATTGGGACCTATTCGAGGGTAAGTGTTAAACTTTGAAATCTGTCGAGAGAAGGGGTCACGTCATTCTCCCACCTATAATTATATATGTTAGTCTTGTCCATGGATGTAAAATGAATGCAGGCGGAGACGTAACTAGAAAGTCGGAGGTCAAAAGTAAAATAATCACAATGTCAATTTTTATGAGACTCGGGTTTTGGATTCCAACTTCGACAAGTTGCGTGAGTGAGTGAGTAAATAATAATAATAATTGGGGGAAAAAAAACTTATCTATCATGCCTTCTTGGCATGATAGATAAGCACTGTCCCATTATATTTGTCTGATTTTGTTGGAAGTTGCGAAGAAATATTAATCATTGTCAATTGAAAGTTCTTTTTTTATTTTTTATTTGTCTAATTTTGTTGGTATATATAGTGATTTTGAACAAAAGAAAATTTTAAAATTTTTTATTCAAGTTTATTTTATTTGAGTTGTTCTTGAAACAAGGATGCCAATGTCAATTGGTACTGTGCTCGAATGCCTGCATGTATATTTTGTTAATTTGGCGGGAAGAAATTGATTTAGGTGTGTGCGATGTCGATCATTTGAGCTTGGTTACTAATATTACTCCATAATTTATAATCAATTATTGAATTAATTTGATCATTAAGGGTATATAAGTTATTTCACCTGATTTGTGTTTTCAAAAGATTTAAATCTTATGACTAACATCAAAATTAAGGTTAAAATAGTAAAATTATAAATAAAGTTAACACCGTTATAATTATAGGGGGTTTGGACCTATTTTAAAATCTAAGGAGGATTTCACTTAATTTCTCCAAACAACATAAAGATAATCCCTATTTTCCTTAGTGAAGAGGCAAATGATTTGTATAATACAATGTGCATTTGTCCTTTGTATCAAAGAAAATATGAAACATAAAACTAAACATTTTTCTTGAACGCATAGAACGTGGACATCGACTCTGACACTTTTGTTTGACGCACTAGAGTTTTTCTTATATTTTGACTATTAGGATTTGGCTATGATTCTTGTCCATTAATGCTGTAGAGAAGGAGATAAAAATCTTTTAAGAAAAATCAATGGATTATGTTGTGGGAAAGACTTCAGATTTTGGTATATCCAACCTTATAGACTAGCTATGGAGTTGGGAAACTCTATTATACCTGTAACTTTAAGTAACTCCTCATTGCAACCACATGTCACACAACTCAGCATTTATTTTATTATTTTATAGGATGAGGCTATTTGAACTCATATTTATATTATTTATATCTATTTTATAATAAAATTTTATCTCACAAAAACATCCTCTTATATAATTACGAAACCATCCTCTTTAATTTCTTATCTCTCTTGCATCCGGCTTTGTGTATATTTTCTCATTAAATTGATTTTTGTTAAGGTAGAAAAATGCTATTCCATGAAATTATACAATTTATTAATAGCTAATTCAATTATAGATGCTATCAAAATTAAAAATTATCTCTTGGTTACCATAAGAAAATTGATTTTTTTTTTCCAGAAAGCAATTATGAACTACCATTCCTTCCCGGTCCAAAATATTTGCAGGTGAACCAATATTTTTTAAGGCACCAGTTTCATATCTTAAAAATGTTTGCAATTGATCAACTCATTAACTTTCCTGTTGGGGTGAAAAAAAAAATGCATCAAAATAGTTACCGTTATAACTTCTATCTATTCTTGTATTTGGAAAGATATTTGCTATATTTATTATTTTTTGGGTTAGATTGAGGAGATAATTTTTTCCCCCCCACTCCAAAAGTATTAGAATTTTCGGCAAAATTCTTGCTGGTTGTTGCAATTTCAGATTTCATTTATACTCGTGTGGAAGCATTTTTTAGAAGCAAATGCATGAGAGAAGACGATAAATGAAGAAGGATTAGTTTTGGAACATATGAGGGTTTGTTGAGTAAAAATGGATGTTTTCAATTATAGCAATGAGTCTATAAAGAAGAGTTTTAAGGAGTAAAAAATTAAGTTCAAATAGCCTCACCCCTACTTTATGTAAGTAAGTTATTATATTCTAATTAGGGGTGGGCATGGTTCGGTCCGGTTCGGTTCGGATCGAAATTAAGCAGAACCGATTTAAGTTGGTTATTTTATAAAAAGAAGTAAAGAACCAAATAAGAACCGAACTCAATAAAAACCGAACATAAACGGATCTTTTCGGATCGGTTCGGTTTTTTCAGTTTTGGGCCTAGTGGACTTATTTTGAATTTCTAATTTTTTAGCCCATTAACCCTTATGAATGTAATAATTTTTTTCAACAATTAATTTATCCTAATTTCATTACAAATATTAACAATAAATACAAAGTATTCAAAACATATGTTATCACTAATTTATGAATTATAACATATATATATACCCGTAATCGTGTGTGTGCATGTCTATTTTTGTTATCTTATGCAACCAATTAAAATTTAACACGTGTCTATTTAAATAAAATTCTAAGAATAATCTGGTTTTTCGGTTCAGCTGAGTGAACCGAATACCGAACCTGCATTTCGTTTTTTTTTTACAAACCATATATTTCGGTTATTTTTTAAAATTAAAATCAATTCGAACGGTACAATTTGGATCGATTCGGTTCAATTTTCTCTAGTGCACGGCTTTTTTGCCCACCCCTAATTCTAGTTCTCAATTCCAAAATTTTGACAGTAGTGACATTTTGTTTCTTTTCAAATCGCGGCATTTCCGTTTTCTTATAATAAAGGGCTTGGTATAAAAAGAAATTGGGCTGATCTCGCCTTTCAATGGCTGGGCCCACAAAATACGAGGCCCATGATCGTTGAGAGCGGATTAATGAATCACAGCCACGCGACCCGCGTGGGGCTTTTGAAAATTGAAACGAACCGAAAGGAAATAGGGATCCCTCTACCGCCTGTCCAAAATTCAAAACTTTCAATGTGTGTATTCCGATCTCCATCTCAATCACACATTTGATTGGAGAAGGAACAACATTCATGGAGCCACCGGGTATGAAGCTGATTATGGTCCGGGGCCCACGCTCGGGCGAAACCATAGAATTCAAACCCGGATCCAAAATCCGAATCGGCCGAATCGTGCGCGGCAACGATGTCACCATCAAGGACGACGGCATCTCGTCTAAGCACCTCATTATCGAATCCGTGTCGGGTAAATGGACCATCCAAGACCTGGATTCCTGCAACGGCACCTTTCTCAACTCTACGACGCTTCCACCCAACACCCCCTTCGATCTCCGCGAAAACGACACCATCAAACTCGGAGATTGCACCACCATCTCGGTCCAGATGATCACGATGGACAGCCAGGATGAGTCGGTCGCGAAGCCGAAGAGGAATCCGAGGCGTCAAGCGAATGTGCCCGGGACTTCCAGCGTGAGGGCGACTAGGGGTCGTAAGAAGGCGGAGGCGGAACCCGTCGAGACTTTGGGATTAGAAGGTGGACAGATTGAGGATCAGAGTAGAATTAACAAAAAGGGTAGGGGGAGGAACAAGAATTTACAAGAAATGCCACCGCAGAGTGTCGAAGTTCAAGTTGAAAGTAAGGAGAATTTGGAACTAGAAGAGGGTGGAGAGATTGAGAGTGAGAGTAAAATTACCAAAAAGGGTAGGGGAAGGAGCAAAGATTTACAGGAAATGCCACTGGATGGCGGCAAAGTTAAAATTGAGAGTGAAGAGAATTTGGAACCTCTTGAAGTACTTGGAGTTCAAGTTGATGGTAAAGAAAATTTTAGACCAGGTAAGGAAACATCGAAGAAGTGTCAAGTTCAAGTTGATGGTAAGGAAAAGACGAATGTGACCCTGATTGCTGGTGCGAGAGTCACTCGGAGTCGGATGAACGCATTGAATTTGGGATTTGATTGTGGAGAGACGGCGGCGACTGAGAGTAAAATTACTCGAAACGGTAGAGGAAGGAAGAAGAAATTACAGGAAATGCCACCACAGAGTAGTAGTGAAGTTGAAACTGAAGGGAAGGAACGTCTGGTTCCAGAAGAAGTATCAAAGACTTGTGAAGTTCAAGCTGATGGTAACGAAAACTTGAGATCAGAGGAAGTGGCCAAAGAGGGAGATGCTAAAGAAACTTGTGATAAGGTTGAGGATAAAGTGGACAATGGGGTTCAAGAGCAGAAGGTGGATTTGGCGAAGATGACACTGGGGGAGTGGTTTGATTATATGGAGGTTTATTTGCGGAAGCAGATCCTTAATACAACAGAGGAGATGATAGAGGAGATGAAAAGTAAAGCTGAGAGAGTTCACCAGTACATGATTGAGGAGAAGAAGAAGAAGAAGATGGATAACCTTTGAGAGATATGCACATTATTATTCATTTTTGGTAGTTTTAGAAATATGTATTTGTGTTTCCTCTGATTTTATTGTTAATGCAAATGTTAATGTTGTTGTTGCACAGTGTATCTTTATGTCGCACACGTTTATCACTTCGGACTTCCTAGATGTTATGCAATAAGTAGTTCCCTTGTGTAAGTACCATTACTGTTTGAAGTATCCGTAGAGGAGGGAAACTTTCACTTGCCTATGAGATTAGTTATTGTTGTAAGCAACTTACCATGCTTGAGTACTTAAAATTAGGATAATGAATGTGACAGAAGCTGGAAAGAGTCACTAATTATGCTAGAGTAGAATTAGCACGTATTAGGATTAGGATAGGTCCTTGTTATCAACTATTAATCCTCTTGTGCCAGCGAAGTTCTGTATATTCTAAGTCATTTCTTAGATGGGCTTATAGTTATTTGATCTGATGAATCTGTGACCAATGAAATATATCTGTGGATGAAACATAGTGTATCATCAGATAAGCAACAAATACTATGTTGTTAGATAAGTGGTAATACTGTCCTGATTTTTCCAACTTCTTTGGTGATAATGTTTTGTTAAGTTGAAATTGACAATAATATAGTCATCAGTCCTCCCAAATCACAAAGACTTACATATATTGTGATTTTAAATATTCTTTTCAGGGGCAGCTTCTGGAACAATGGCCAGATATGGTGCTAAATTTGAAAGGATAATCTCCTCATGTTGGTCCAAGGGAGTGCAAAGTGCACTTTGCAGCTAAGTTCACTGAGCCACTGATTTTCTGAGAATCAAGTCTGATGGTATTATTCTCTGTTGATTTTTGTACCTAGTCTATTTTTGGTAAATGCCTTGGCTTCCAAATGTTCCTGTTAGTTGAAATCTCCTCCCAACTTCATGGATAACTGTTTAACATAATTTGTAAAATCTAGCTTACTAACACAATCTGACTGAGAACTCAAGGATGGTTTCAGTTTATGATTTTTGCATTTCTGATGGTACCCTTTAAATTTTATAAAATGCTGCAGTTGATTCCTTGAAGTTGTCTGTTATGCCTTTATTTAGATTTGGGGTCAGGGTTCATCGTAGTTCGTGCACATAATGCTTAAGTGATTTGGTAAACACTATCACTAAAGACCGGAACATATGAACTTTCTCTAGTATAAAAACTTCACTTTCAAATTATTCTTGAGTTATTTAAACTATGTACTGCATTTGTTCCTAATTTTAAGGATAAACTGGAGAGTAAAGGAGAATTTTTAATTTTGAAGAAAAATATGAATGGTTAAAATTTTGCTCGGAATCTTCACGCAGACCTGTGCATGTCTTTTTAAATGATGAGTGAAGTTTTTAATATTGAAGCAGGCCGGGGAAGGGGCATTCAAGGTTTGGTTTTATTTGCCTTTACTTTTCCAATTTTGAAGTCAAAAAGTTTGTCCCGTACTTATTCGGATCAGGTAAACTTAACTTCTGTGAAGTTGATTTTTTTTTTTTCAGTTTTATGATAAAATATCAATTGAGGTAACCATTTTTTAGTTGGCACGGTTAAATTTTAATTCAATGGTTGGCTGATGTGGCAGTCCCTATTGAAAACTCATTTTAATTATTGAAACTTTATGATCTTCACTTTACATATTTCCAAAAACGATCCATTCCTTACATCTAGCCGTATTGAAAAGTCACCATACCGGAAGGCACCAGGTTGCAGTCTCCAGTGAGCGGAAAATTTTTTCCACTCATTGTTGCCTTCCTTGGTGGACTAAGAAAAGCCATCAGTTTGATTTGAAAGCCAGCAAATTGCAAATTCACTTCTGTATAAGGAGACTAAACAAGAGAAGAACTTGTAAGTTCCAACAGATTCTGATTTCTGATTGGTCAGCTCCTGTGCTGGAACAAAATATCTATGAAGCACCCTGTGGCTCTTAATCATTGTTCCAAATATTTAAAAGGAGACGAGGCAGGTCATGGGCTCAAGCATAAGATAAAGCAAACACTTGCAACCAAGTTTAGAAATGGATAGCCCTCTGCCTCTCCATGTATGCCATGTTAATAATCTTTCAGTGATAATTAACAAGCTACATGCACTCTTGCATTGCATAGCTATAGGTTTCCTGATATACTATAGAGCCTCCTATCTCTTCCAAGAAAAAAGAGCAACACCAATCATGCCATGGCTTCTAATCTTTGCCTCAGAGCTGCTTCTTTCCTTTATATGGCTCCTAGGCCGTGCTTATCTTTGGCATCCAGTTTCTCGAACTGTATTCCCGGAAAGATTGTTGGAAGATGACAAACTTCCGCCAATTGATGTGTTTATATGCACCGCAGATCCAGAAAAGGAACCTACTATTGGTGTGATGAATACTGTGTTATCAGCAATGGCACTGGATTATCCAGCGGACAAACTTCACGTATATTTATCTGATGATGGGGGCTCTCCTATAACTTTACATGGTATGAGGGAGGCTTGTAGGTTTGCAAAATGGTGGCTCCTAGGCCGTGCTTATCTTTGGCATCCAGTTTCTCGAACTGTATTCCCGGAAAGATTGTTGGAAGATGACAAACTTCCGCCAATTGATGTGTTTATATGCACCGCAGATCCAGAAAAGGAACCTACTATTGGTGTGATGAATACTGTGTTATCAGCAATGGCACTGGATTATCCAGCGGACAAACTTCACGTATATTTATCTGATGATGGGGGCTCTCCTATAACTTTACATGGTATGAGGGAGGCTTGTAGGTTTGCAAAATGGTGGATCCCCTTTTGTAGGAGATATCAAATCAAGACAATATGCCCACAAGCTTATTTTTCTGAAGCATACAGCGATGATTATTTTGGTGATAGTGAGTTTATGGTAGAGAAAAAGAAGATTAAGGTATGTTGAAATAAATTATGGTGCTACTATCTAAAAATTTTTCGTGCTTTTTATTGATTTTTAACAAGAGTGCTGTACAATTGTACTTGAATACAATTTAATCCGAAAGGGAATGAGCGTGGATGATACTTGATATGTTACAAAATTTGGTAATAGGAAAAGTATGAAATGTTTGAGGAACATGTGACGAAGGCTGTAGAAGATGGAGAATATGGGAACAGCCAAAACCACTCTACTATTATTGAGGTAGCTTTCTGTCATACTCTGCCACTTACAAATTTAAGTTACTTAAATAACATCTAATTCAATTGGATTCCAGCAGATAATACAAGAGACTTTCGGTGAGAGTGAGACAATTAGGCAAGCAGATCTTGTTGAAATGCCTTTGCTTGTTTATGTTTCTCGTGAGAAAAGGCCTGAACATCTTCATCATTTCAAGGCTGGAGCCCTCAATGTTCTTGTATGAATCAATATACGCACAACCTACAGATTATGCTTGTTTGTATGTAAAATGCTCTGATTAACATTGTTCAAGCTTGCAGCTTCGTGTCTCTGGCGTGATAAGCAATTCTCCCTACATATTGGGGCTGGACTGTGATATGTACTGCAATGATCCAACTTCAGCTAGGCAAGCAATGTGTTTCCACCTTGACCCAAAAATCTCTTCGTCCTTAGCATTCGTTCAGTTCCCTCAGAAATTCCATAATATCAATAAGTATGATATCTACGATGGACGGTTTAGATCTGCATATTGCGTAAGTAAATTAAAGCCTATCTACTATCACCTTATGCAGATAAATGAGCAAATATTAAACCACTAGATGTAGCAATTATGTACATATAAGGTTTTGTTATTTATGCATTCCACAATCAAGGTGCAATGGCAAGGGATGGATGGGTTGAAGGGACCAGTCTTGTCTGGCACCGGCTATTATATAAAGAGGGAGTCACTATATGGCGATTTCACACATACTGGTACCTCCTTTTGCCGACTTTCTTGCAAATTGATGTTAAAAATTCAAAAATAAATAGCATTTCCACCCTTTTAAGTCTTGTCTCTATTGGACATCATGAAATTTTTAGCATAAAAAATTAAAGTCAGCAATCTAAAGTCCTAAAGATGGTTGAAGAATACAGCTCATTAATCGATAGTAACTTTTTATTTTTTATTTTTTTGGTTTAATGAACAGATATTGACATTTTAGAACTTAAAGACACTTTCGGAAAATCCAATGTGCTCATCAATTCCCTCCATCAAAGCTACAAGCGAAACAATGCCAACGGTGAAAACTTTTCCAGCGTTTTGCGACAGGAGACTGAAGTTTTAGCCTCCTGCAGTTATGAGCATCAAACAAAATGGGGTGAAGAGGCAAGCATCAAGCATACCAACTTATACATAGTCAAGTCTTAATTGCATTGCTAAATCATTATCACATAGCATAACACATCACCCTCTCCTTGTGTTTGATATCAGGTAGGCATTTTGTATCAATCTGTTTCGGAAGATTTATTTACAGGATTCATTTTACACTGCAAAGGCTGGACCTCGACGTATCTTACCCCATTCAGACCACAGTTTCTGGGTACTTCAACCACAAATTTGAACGATCTGCTGATTCAAGGTACCAGATGGGGCTCTGGGTTGACTGATGTTGGTCTTTCAAGATTCTGCCCTTTACTTTATGGACCATCAAGGATGTCTTTACTTCAGAGCATGTGCTATGGAGAGCTATCTTTCTTCCCTCTTCTTTATTGCTTGCCTCTATGGTGTCTTGCTACTCTTCCTCAGTTGTGTCTGTTAAATGGCATCTCTCTGTACCCTGAGGTAACAACTAATCCTAAGAGTGCCGTCAAAAACATTGAAAACTTACCTGCTGAACAAGCTGTTGATAATTTTATAGACAGTAAAATAGATTATCATATTTTTTCCTTTTTCGCAGGTTTCAAGCCCATTCTTTACCGTATTTTCATTCATTTTCATATCAGCGATTTGTAAACACTTGCAAGAGGTCATTCCACTGGAGGTTCAATCTATGCATGGAGAAATGAGCAGAGAATTTGGATGATAAAGTCTGTCACAGCTCATTTCTATGGAAGTATGGATGCTATTTTGAAACTTCTTGGCTTGAGGAAAGCCAGTTTCCTGCCAACCAACAAGGTTTTGGATAAAGAACAAGTCAAAAGATATGAAATGGGCCAATTTGATTTTCAAACATCCTCTATGTTTCTTGTTCCAATGGTTTCTTTGATGATTCTGAACATGGCAGCCTTGCTTTGTGGCTTTATCAGAATAATTGCTGTGGGCAACTGGGACAAGTTGTTTCCGCAACTGTTGCTCTCACTCTACATCTTGATCATCAATTTTGCAATTGTTGAAGGGATGATAGTGAGAAAGGACAAGGGAAGAATTTCACCATCAGCCATTTTATTATCAAGTGTATTTTTCATGATTTTCTTGTTCTTTGGATCTATCATTCTTATGTAATTATAAGCAAAATGTAGAGTGTTTCATTTTATCCTAATTGCCACAAACAAAGCAAATAAAATAATTAAAGTTTTGTTTGGTATTGAGGTGAGGTGATGTGGAAAAAAAATTATAAATATAAAAAAAATTAATAGTATGTAGTAAATATAATATTTAAGTAATAGTTTTGATAAAATTAGTAAAGATATAATATATTTTTCATCATATAAGTATAAAATCAATTCAATTTAGTTTTCAAGTTACTGTAATTAGTTTTTATCAAATACTTTAAAAATTACAGCTATTCAACTCGAATTCTAAATAGAACTAAAATTTCGTTAAGAAAAGAAAATATTTTTGCAATGATATTGAAATATTATAGTTATTATATCTTTTTTTTCCCCAATTACAATGTATAATATTGGTTATAGAACCTTGAAATCTCAAACATAACAAAGACTCGAGAGACAGTCTTTAAGTGATTCGGACATATCGTATTGTTTTATCACCATCTACGCAAACTTTTCAACTTCGCCGCTTATTGCTCGCAGTGCACGTTTACAAGATTAAGCTCTTAAGTGAAACCTCCATCAATGCTTGGGCAGCACAATTACATTTTGCGGATACACAGTTAATACATAAGTATTAAGGGTCCACTACCACCATGAAAAGAAGTTTTTACAAATATTTACAAGCATGTATATTAATAGATAGAAGATAAATAAAAAATTATTTTAAATTATACGGCATTCATCAATTGATTGAAAAAATAATAAAATTAATTCACTTGATTTTGTTAAGAATTATCAACAGTTTTATTAGTGACATATCATTGAAGATAAAATTTAAGATAAATAATTTGAAATTCTATGATTACTCTTATGAACATATATAAGATGTTTATATTCAATTATTGTAATTGGGAATCTCTTCAATTATTTAATTAGCAAGAGAATAATTTAAGTCGAACATAGAAGTTGGAACTAAAACACGCACTAAAATTTAAAATAGGTGTCAAAAAAAATTTAGTGGATTCAAATAATTCCACCCACTTTACTTTTCACCTTTTTTTTAATTATTTCAAGGATGGACTTGTCTGCGTTACAGACTCAGTTAGTAACAGACTGTGAGTTGACAAGATGATATATGGGTGCGTGGCACGTGGACGGCGGATGGAATGGGAGATTATATATGGAACCTGCCATTTCAGTTTTCTTTCGGTGACAAAATGAAATTCTCCCGGTCGCTGACCGGTAACCCGTCACTGAATTTGGAGCACGGGCGCTGTTTGCCTGTTTCTAATGGGCCGTGTTTTGAAAATCCAAATATTTGCCGTTTGATAGTGGAAAAATGTGGGTGGGTCTAGGATTGCAGCGTTTCGATATTTCATTTGCACTCTGATATAGCAAGCGAGGCGACGTTGCATCTCCTGCAAATTTTCTGACTTTGGATCCACGGTGTGTGGTCCAGTTTCAGCGATCGAGGCTGCATCGGAGATAGGCTCACCGATCCTCACATCTGATCGCCGGTGCTTCGTCGCCAATATCGAGGTCCAGTTAGATGCTGCTCAGATTCGTATGAGAAAGGTTACATGCTGGTGTTAATTTCTCCAACCACGTGGCCTTTTGTTGCCTCTCACATCCGGTTGCACACTAACCATTAAAACCGGTTTCCCTATGCTATGGAATTTATTTCCACTTAATTTTCTGACCGCTTGCCAACCCTCCATCTTTTTCTCTCCACATCCAACGATTGAGATCACAGGTCTGTTACTAACAGAGTCTGTAACGTAGACAGGTCCTTCAAGGATAAGCATAATGCATTTACTTTACCACTACCTTTACTATTTTGATAAAATATCAACTACCGTAACCAATTTGAAGGAGAATGATTTGCACAGGACAGGTCAAAGTGGGATCCTCTGTTATTTATTTATTTATAATTTAGTTAGTCTCACTTCCCACTTTGAAACTCATTATTCTACGAAATGAAAAAGTTTCATTGGATGAACATATCATCTGAACAAGGCCTGTCTTGTACAAGTTTTTCTTACATGTAAGCTCTGTTTGAAAGGTCAACGTACCTGAAGGCACCTCTGTCAGCAGCAGCCAGCAGCAATCCAGTGAGTGGAAAGATATATTTTTTTTTGGATGAGGTGAGCTTGCCGGCCAAGGAAAGCCATAAAGTTTCCGCTCCTTGTTGACCAAGGAAAGCCATCAGCTAGGAAGCATCCAGTGATTCTTAGTCATTGTTCCAATTATTTAAAAGGAGATGAGGCAGGTCACGGGCTTCAAGCTTGAGATAAAGCAAACACTTGCAACAAAGTTCAGAAATGGAAAGCCCTCTTCCTCTCCACGTATGCCATGTTAATAATCTTTCAGTGATACTTAACAAGCTTCATGCATTCTTGCACTGCATAGCTATAGCTTTGCTGATCTACTATAGAGCCTCTTATCTCTTGCAAGAAACCAGAGCAATATCAATTATCCCATGGCTTCTAGTCTTTGCCTCTGAGCTGCTTCTTTCTTTTATATGGCTCCTTGGACGAGCTTATCTCTGGCGTCCGGTTTCTCGGACTGTATTCCCAGAAAGATTGCCGGAAGATGATAAACTTCCGGCAATCGATGTGTTCATATGCACTGCAGATCCAGAAAAGGAACCTACTATTGGTGTGATGAACACTGTGTTATCAGCCATGGCCCTGGATTATCCGGTGGACAAACTTCACGTTTATTTATCCGATGATGGGGGTTCTCCTATAACTCTGCGTGGTATGAGGGAAGCTTTCAGGTTTGCAAAATGGTGGATCCCCTTTTGTAGGAGATATCGAATCAAGACAATATGCCCACAGGCTTATTTTTCTGAAGCAGAGAGTGATGAAAATTTTGGTGATAGTGAGTTTGTGACAGAAAAAAGGAAGATTAAGGTAAGTTAAAATAAATTTAATTTTGTGCTATTATCAAAAAATTCTTTTCGAGTGTTTTTTATCGGCTTATAACAAGAGTGCTGTAAGATCGTACTTAAATACAATGTAATCCGAAAGGAAATGAGCATAGATGATGCATAATGTGTTGCCAATTTGGTAACAGGAAAAATATGAGATGTTTGAGGAGCATGTGATGAAGGCTGTAGAAGATGGAGAATATGGGAACAGCCGAAACCACTCGACTATTATTGAGGTAACTTTTTTGTCGTACTCTGCCACTTACAAGTTTAAGTTACTTAAATAACATTCTAATTCAATTGGATTCCAGCAGATAATACAGGACACTTCTGGTGAGAATGAGACAATTAGGCAAGCAGATCTTGTTGAAATGCCTCTGCTTGTTTATGTTTCTCGTGAGAAAAGTCCTGAACATCTTCATCATTTCAAGGGCGGAGCTCTCAATGTTCTTGTATGAATCTCTATACGCACTACCTATAGATTATGCTTGTATGTATGGAGACTGCTCTGATTAACATTCTTCAACTTGCAGCTTCGTGTCTCTGGCGTAATAAGCAATTCGCCCTACATACTGGGGCTTGACTGTGATATGTACTGCAATGATCCAACCTCAGCTAGGCAAGCAATGTGTTTCCACCTTGACCCAAAAACCTCTTCGTCCTTGGCATTCGTTCAGTTCCCTCAGAAATTCCATAATTTCAATGAGCATGATATCTACGATGGATCACTGAGATCTGGATATCGTGTAAGTAAATTAAAGCCTCTCTCTGCAATCAGCCTACGCAAATAAATGAGCAAATATAGAAGAAACTAGATGTTGCAATTATGTTTCTAAATGTTTTCTTTATTTATGCATTCCACATTCAAGTTACAATGGCCAGGTATGGATGGGCTAAAGGGACCTTTCTTGACGGGTACAGGCCATTATATTAAGAGGGAGTCATTATATGGCAATTTCAAAAATAAAGGTACCTAGCTCCGTTCAGACTTTCTTACAAAAGACAACTTGATGTTAAAAATTCAAAGAATATTATGGCATTTCCTCCCTTTAAGTTATGTCTCTTCATATAAAACATTTAGCATCAAAATTTCAGCGTTAGCTGTCCTGAAGTCCTAAAAATTGTGGAAGAATACAGTTCATTGATCGATAGTGACCTTTTTATTTTTTATTTTTTTTGGTTGGGTTTATTGAACAGGTATTGACCTTGCAGAACTTAAAGACACTTTTGGAGAATCCAATTTGTTCATCAAATCCCTCCATCAAAGCTACGAGCATAAAAACGTCAATGGTGAAAACCTTTCCAACGTATTGCAGCAGGAGACCGAAGTTTTAGCCTCCTGCAGTTACGAGCATCAAACAAAATGGGGTGAAGAGGCAAGCAACAAGCACATCAACTTATCAACTTAAAACATATTCAATTCTTAATTGCATTATTAAATCATTATCTCGTAACATAACATCACATCTCTCTTTGCTTTCGAAATCCAGGTGGGTTTTTCGTATCAATCTGTTTCGGAAGATTTCTTTACAGGATTCATCTTACATTGCAAAGGCTGGACCTCGACATATTTCGACCCATCCAGGCCACAGTTTCTGGGTACTTCAACCACAAATTTGAATGATGTATTGATTCAAGGCATCAGATGGGCCTCTGGGTTGATTGACGTCAGTATCTCGAGATTCTGCCCTCTGCTTTACGGACCGTCGAGGATGTCTTTACTTCTGAGCATGTGCTATGGAGAGATGTCGTTGTTCCCTCTTCTTTATTGCTTGCCTCTATGGTGTCTTGTCACTCTTCCTCAGTTGTGTCTACTAAACGGCATCCCTCTGTACCCTGAGGTAACAACTAAACCTAACAATGGCTTACTGATTAATTTTTAGATGTCATTATAGACCATTGTGTTTTCACTTCTGCCACAGGTTTCAAGTCCTTTCTTCATGGTATTTTCATTCATTTTCTTATCGGCGATTTGTAAACACTTGCAAGAGGTCATTTCAACTGGAGGTTCAGTCTATACGTGGAGAAATGAGCAGAGAATTTGGATGATAAAGTCTGTCACATCTCATTTCTATGGAAGTATGGATGCTATTATGAAACTTCTTGGCTTGAGGAAAGCCAGTTTCTTGCCAACCAACAAGGTTTTAGATAATGAACAAGTCAAAAGATATGAAATGGGCCAATTTGATTTTCAAACATCCTCTGTGTTTCTTGTTCCTATGGTTTCTTTGATGATTTTGAACGTGGCAGCCTTGGTTTGCGGAGTTATCAGAATGATTGCTGTGGGCAACTGGGACAAGTTGTTTGCGCAAGTGTTGCTCTCACTCTACATCTTGATCATCAATTTTGCAATTGTTGAAGGGATGATAGTGAGAAAGGACAAGGGAAGAATTTCGCCATCAGCCATTTTATTATCAAGCGTATTCTTTGTGACTTTCCTGTTCTTTGGATCTATCATTCTTATTTAATTTTAAGCGAAGTGTAGAGAGTTTCATTTTATCTTAATTACCACAGGCAAAGCAAATAATGTAATTTCTGTGAGAAAAGATAATGTTTTCGTAGTCATATTCAAATACTTTATTTTATTTTATTTTAATAATTATGTTTAAACATACCAATTAAAAGAAAGTGTTAAGTGATGCTGATATTATCATATCAAAACATCACAATCTATGCAATTTATTAAATTTCGTCACTTATACTCTTTTAACTAAACATCATCTCGGTCAATAAAATGATGTCAAGTCAAACCTCTATGTTAGGACAATACAATTTGCTAATAAAAAAGATCTAAAAGAGTGACTATTGCTATCAATTATGCCATTACTAAAGTTAAATCAACAAAATAAGTCTCGTTGTTCAATTTCCTTTACATTATTCTAATCTAAGAAACTCGATCAAAATTTAATCCCTATATATAATTAAAAAAAATCAAAAATCTAATAATATTTACAATTGGAAGGTTCTCACCATTAGGTTAGTTGTTTGCGTTACTCCTGTTCAGAGTCTAAGGTTGTTTAAGCTCATTTTAGGTATTAGATGTTTTAAGTCCCCTCCTTCCAGACTTGGGATTCTTAGAAATAACAAAATATGATAATATAATTGAACATAAAGGAATCGCTAAAAAATTAGCCTCTTTTGAATGGTTTGGTTCTCAATACAAGAGGTGAAGAATATCGTAGATAATTACTTCAAAATAGAGTAGAAGGATCTTAATATAATAAAAAAGTAACGCAGAGTTATGCTTGCTACCATATTGGGTAGCAAAAGGATGATGATGAAAATAATTGGGTAGACACTAGATATATATAATATTTATTTTTATATAAGAGAAATTAAAGTCTAGTATGAAAGTTGGAATTGGAATTGTGGAACATGTGTCCTCAAATTGAGGACACAGTTTCTTCCCACCATTTTTATACTAATTAATTCTTAGACATTTGAATAAAGAAAAATGATGTTTGAATATTAAGAAGACATAGCAAAGATAGAAAGAAGAACATTATAGTATGAACAATAACACCATTTTTATTATGTTTGAATGCTAGAATTGAGTATGAGATTGGACTAATTTGGAGATTAAATATTTATTTTATATTTGGCAAGCTGAGTTGGATTGAACTAAGAAGGACTAAATTTAAATTTAGTCTTAAAATCATAGGATTTGTAATCCTAATATACACATAGATTTAGTTGGAATAAGATTAAGGAAAAAAGAAAGTTGTCCATTTATAACATTATTTTTTATTTATACCAAATATCAATCAATTAATTAATTTTTTTTATTTATGATTTACTTATTTTATTTTTTATTTATTATTTATGATCTAACTAAATTGGTACTTTTACTTCTACTAGATTAAATTTTCATTACTTGCATATTTAATAATTTATCTATAAAATTAACCATTTAATAATTTATTGCATTATTGATTGTAATAAATTTAATAATCACTAATACAATATTAAAAATAATCATGAAATTTAATAATACCATAAATTAATTGATTTTATACGATAATTTTTAAATATTTGATAAAATTAATTAAATTTTTAAATTTTTATTTCTTCTTTATTTGTTCATTATATTATGACTACCCATTAACTTATTTACAATACATTTAATTTTCTTATTAATTACTTTTTAAACTTAGTTTATTTATTATTATAAAATTTCATGAATAATTGATATTTATATTTAAATATCAACTTAAATGCTATTTATTATTATTTAAATATAATTTAACAACATTCAATCAGTACTATACCAGACATAAGACAATATAATATAATTCAACTTAATTTAGTCTAATATTGAGTTTAATTTTAATAATTAATTCTATCCAATCCTGCGCACTAAATGTAGCCTCAATATCTTCTTACTGTTTAAATATCATTACTCTTGAATAAATATCTGCATAAAAGCTGACGTGATTCAATATTAAAACATTAGCATTTTTCATTTTTCCTTCTAACCTTATGAAAAACTATTACCGAAGTTTGAGAATCCAACAACCTTTATCATGGTTTTGGCTAAACCTGCATGTGTGTTCTAATGATAGTGTCGGGTCACGAGAGGGAAATTTGTGCTGCTCAAATATTTATGTTGTATTATTTGTACTCCCAAAAAATACCAAAACATAACGGGACAAAAGTAATTGGGCAAAAACAAGACACACCTTATTACTGATTGATTACCGAATCACACGTGTTCAGATGAATTAGGCATTTCGGTTCAATTCAAGTTGCTCCATCTTTGTTTATGAGCCAGCCAACATTACATTGTTTTGCATGTAATAATATAAATATGCAAAAGCTTCAATATACTTGAACTGTCGTTATATAATTAAAACAGTAAGCTTTGAACTCTATTAATGGAACCTCTGCCTCTTCATCTTTGCAAACCCTACAACAGGCTTTCATCAATACTCAACCGTTTGTATTCTTTAATCCATGTCACAGCTTTAACATCACTCATTTACTACAGGGTTTCTTCTTTGGCATCAACACCCTTAGCTTCACTGCCCGCTCAGCTTCTAGTCTTTGCCTCGGAGCTGCTTTTGTCTCTTCTTTGGCTTCTAACTCAAGCTTATATGTGGAACCCGGTTTCCCGCACGGTTTTCCCAGAAAGATTGCCAGAAAATGAACAAAATTTACCCGCTATCGACGTGTTTATATGCACGGCGGATCCCAAGAAGGAGCCACCTGTTGAGGTGATGAATACAGTTTTGTCGGCTATGGCACTTGATTATCCTTCAAAAAAGCTTCATGTGTATCTTTCTGATGATGCTGGCTCCGCTTTAACTCTGCTTGCTTTGAGACAAGCTTGTGCTTTTGCGAGCTCTTGGCTTCCTTTCTGTAGGAGGTTTGGTATTAAGACTAGATGTCCTAAGGTTTATTTTTCAAATTTAAATGACGATCATTGTTTTACTCGGAGTGTGGAGTACGAAAAAGAAAGAGTGAATATCAAGGTTTGAGCTCATCATTAATAGCTACATGTTTGTGCATTGCGGATCTAGTGCTCATCTGAGCTGTGCTGATCTTTTATAGATTTTGTAATTCGCTTATAGCAGGCCACAGCTAAAACTTAAAACAATCTCTCAAAAGATCAGCACTGTATCCAAATCCGCATGGATTATGTGTGTCAAGTTTCACATTTTTGTTATGCTAATGCAGAGGAAGTATGAGTTGTTTAAAGAACACATTCGGATAGCAGAGGAAGACAAAAGCAGCGCGACGGATAAAATCAATCCTTCAATTGTTGAGGTATGTGCTGGAGCATCCTGTTTGTTGCTGCAAATATAAATTATTATTACTTATGTGTCCAAGAATCAAGACCTTGTAGACCATTTTGTCAATTTAATCATGCGGAGTAGAGCATTAGATGCTACTTGCATTGACTCATAATTGATTCAGTTCCATAGCTATGAAATAATTTGGGATCCTTTTCTTTTCATTTTTCCAGGTGATAATTGATAAATCTGATGATGAAGTGAGGGCTAACCAAGTTGAGATGCCTCTTCTTGTGTATGTTTCTCGCGAGAAAAGACCACCTCATCCACACCATTTCAAAGCTGGAGCTCTGAATTGTCTTGTATTTCTCTATTCCTCTAGCTTCATCTCTTTGTTTTCTGAGTTTGTGCGGGCTAATGTTTATGAAATATAAGAATTTGTGACATTGACGCAGCTTAGAGTCTCGAGCATACTCAGTAACTCCCCTTACATATTGGTATTGGACTGTGACATGTTCTGCAATGACCCAACATCTGCCAAGCAAGCTATGTGCTTCCACCTTGATCCGAAACTGTCTCCCTCACTGGCCTTTGTTCAGTTCCCTCAGAAATTCCACAACATTAGTAGCAATGACATTTATGATAGCCAGTTGAGAACAACATTCCAGGTACATTCGTGAAATCTTATCTTTGTATAACTTTTACATGAATCAATTCCTTAAATTGGCACCACATTGCCCATAAAGTTATGCACACACCAAATCATGGTTCCTATTCTAAAATTAGACTACAATTACAAGTACTTCTGCTGTGTGCTCTCACCTGTAGTTATTTTTCTGGTCTTCAATTTGGAAAGATGATAATTATTGCTACCTCTTGAATCACGTTCAGGTAAGATGGCCAGGTGTGGATGGAATTCAGGGACCTATGTTGTCGGGAACATGCTTTTACATGAAGAGAGAAGTATTATTTGGAAATTTTTCGCAGAAAGGTATGTCCACTTTCCTTTTTGCTGCAAATCAGCATTCTCAGCGAAAGTAGCATAGCAGTTTATGCAGACTGTACATTTTTTATCCCCTTTAGCTTTAGAGGAATTGGTGGCTAATTAAAAAGGAACCAGAACAAGGTTACAATGTGCTACTGCAAGATTTTTTTATATCTGGACACTATTTTAATGAAAATATGAATCTTGGCTAAGCATTGTTCTCAAATGGAATGCGAGTGAGAAAAGACAGCTGTTAGGTTCATCAAGTCAACAATTCTATTAATCTTTGCAATACATCATTGCATATATTTGCAAATGACTTAATGACAAAATCAGTCAGCTGTAAATTGTTAAATCGTTTGTGTTTGATTCAGAGCTACATCATCTGAAAGAATCCTTTGGTCCTTCAAATGAGTTGATCATCTCTCTTCAACGTAGCAACCAACGTAAAACCATTGACAATGGTAACTTGTCTAGCACACTGCAACAAGAAGCACAATTTTTAGCTTCTTACAACTATGAGAAGAACACTTTGTGGGGAAAACAGGCAAGTAATAACCTCTGGGAAAACATTGGGATGCCGTTAATATTATTAAGCAGATACTGATTATGTCATTGAATCTTTGCTTTTGGTTTCAAACCAGATAGGATACTTGTACAAATCTCTGATAGAAGATTATTTTACCGGATTCATTTTGCACTGCAAAGGATGGAAATCCGTCTTTTGCAATCCATCACGGTCAGCATTCTTAGGAAGTGCTACATCAAGTTTGAATGACACTTTGGTTCAAGGCACAAGATGGAACTGCGGTTTGCTTGAAGTCACCTTCTCAAAGTTCTCCCCTCCTCTTTATGGGCTATCAAGAATGCCTTTGCTTCAAACAATGTGCTATAGCTACTATGCTTTGCAGCCATTCTATTCCTTGCCGTTGTGGTGTTTAGCTTCTGTGCCTCAGCTGTGTCTCATAAATGGAATTTCCTTGTACCCAAAGGTAACCATTTCTAAATCGAGATTAGGAGGCAATTTGGAGATGCTTTGTCTTATTGATAGGTCTAAAACATTGTAACTATTTATTTCTCTTCTACTCAGGTTTCAAGTCCATGGTTTGTGATCTTTTCATCTATTTTCTTATGTTCACTACTGAAACATTTGGTGGACGTTCTCGTCACCGGTGGTTCAGTCCAGATGTGGTGTAATGAACAGAGGATTTGGATGATAAAATCACTCACTTGCTACACCTATGGAACTATAGATGCCATCTTGAAATGTTTTGGAATGAAACAACCATGTTTCTCGCCCACAAATAAAGTTTCCGATGATGAACAAGCCAAGTTACATCAACTGGGTAAATTCAACTTCCAAACCCCAACCAAGTTTCTTGCTCCTTTAGTTTCCTTAGTCATGTTGAGTATGATTGCTTTTACTGGAGGAATTACTAGAATGGTGATTTCGGGGGGCGCAAACGAGTTGCTTGGACAAGTTATCCTCTCATTTTACATCTTACTGGAGAGTTACCCAATAATTGAAGGGATGGCATGGAGGAAGGATAAAGGGCAAGTCCCAGCTTCTGTTGCGTTACTGTCTTTGTTCTCTCCACCATTTTCTTGCTTTTGGGTTCCGTGGCTCTCAGGTTAATTTGAATTGTACTACAAGTTCACAATAAGAGTGAAAGGTTACAATTATGTGCTTCATTTTTGAAATAGTTAATGCCCCCATTAACTTCTTATTGCTTTCAAATGATGCCGGTAAAGGCAATAGCCCTGTTTCACAGGATGACCTAATTAGAACAAAATTGCAAAATACTGGCACCTATTGCTTTATTGAAGGTCCTTGCGCTTGTTCATGACACACTTAAGCTCATTGACTGGGGGCACAAGAAATCTCGATACCTTGCATATCACCACTTAATTTTGTTAATTCAAATCAATTCTTGTTCCTTATGCTGAAGTACAAACGATTTATATTAACCATTCAATCATTTTTCATCTCTAATTAAACCATTTCACCATTTCATTTGGAAACAATTTCACTTTATATTAACACCAAGTGCCCTTTTTTATTCAATTGAATATGCCACTCACAATGCCCTTTCGTAAACAACACAATGCCCGAAAGATTACATCTCTCCTTGCTTCCAAGGTATTGCAGCAAGAGACCGAAGTTTTAGCCTCCTGCAGTTACGAGCATCAAACAAAATGGGGTAAAGAGGCAAGCAACAAGCACATCATCTTATCCACTTAAACATAGTCAAGTCTTAATTGCATTACTAAATCATTATCACATGCCATCACATTACATCTCTCCTTGCTTTCGAAATCAGGTGGGTTTTTCGTATCAAGCTGTTTCGGAAGATTTCTTTATAGGATTCTGTAAGAGAGATTGTATCATTTTGAAGTTTGAAATTTTGGAAGAAAACGGCTATTGAAATACTTCATTTTATTTTAATAATTATGTTTAAACATACCAATTAAAAGAAAGTGTTAAGTGATGCTAATATTATCGTATCGAAACATCACGATCTATGCAATTTATTAAATTTCATCACTCATACTCTTAAACTAAATATCATCTCGGTCAATAAAATGATGTCAAGTTAAACCTCTATCTATGTTAGGACAATACAATTTGTTAATATGGAAGATCTAAAAGAGTGACGATTGCTATCAATTATGCCATTATTGAAGTTAAATCATCAAAAGAAGTCTCGTTGTTCAATTCCCTTTTCATTATTCTAATCTAAGAAGCTCGATCAAAATTTAATCCCTAAATATAATAAAAATAAATCAAAAGTCTAACAAATTTTTACAATTGTAAGGTTCTCACCATTAGGTTAGTCGTTTTTGTTACTCATGTTTAGAACCTAAGGTTGTTTAAGCATATTTTAGGTATTAGATGTTTTAAGTCCCCTCCTTCCAAACTTGGGATTCTTAGAAACAACAAAATATGATAATATAATTGAAAATAAGGGAATTGCTAAAAGATTAGCCTCTTTTGAATGGTTTGGTTCTCAATACAAGATGTGAAGAATACAGTGGATAATTACTTCAAAATAGAGTGGAAGGATCTGAATATAATAAAAAAGTAACGCAAAGTTATGCTTGCTACCATATTGGGTAGCAAAAGGATGATAATGAAAATAATTGGGTAGACACTAAATATATATGATATTTATTCCTATATAAGAGACAATTAAGTCTAGTATGAAAGTTGGAACTGTAACGGTGGAACATACATGTGCCCTCAAATTGAGGGCACAATTTCTTACCACCATTTTTATCTTAGACATTTGAATAAAGAAAAATGATATTTGAGTATTAAGAAGACATTGCAAAGATAGAAAGGACAGCTTTATAGCATGAACAATAGCACTGTTTTTATCTTCTTAGGCCATGTTTGAATGCTAGGATTAAGTAAGAGATTGAACTAATTTTGAAATTAAATATTTATTTCATATTTGGCAAGCTGAGTTGGATTGAACTAAGGAGGACTAAATTTAAATTTAGTCTTAAAATCATGGGATTTGTAATCTTAATATACTCATGGATTTATTGGAATAAAATTAAGGAAAAAAAGTTGTCCATTTATAAAAGTTTCATTCATAACATTATTTTTTATTTATACCGAATATCAATCAATCAATAAAATAATTAATTAATTTTTTTATTTATGATTTACTTAAAATTTATTTTTTATTTATTATCTATGATCTAATTAAATTGGTACTTTTACTTCTACTAGATTAAATTTTCATTACTTGCATATTTAATAATTTTTCTATAAAATTAACCACTTAATAATTTATTGCATTATTGATTGTAATAAATTTAATAATCACTAATACAATATTAAATTGATGTTTTCACACTTTTAGTAGATAAATTAAAAATTGTCTCTAAGTAGGGGTACCCTTTCTCAAATCCTTTTTAGAGTTGAACGTGGTGATAAAATGGAGAGTTAAGAGCATAACAAAGTCAAGAAATAAATGAAAATATATTAAAATTTGATGTTGAAGATCAGCCTTAAGACTTAAAATTACACAGCACATATCTAGGCTCTTGAATTTCATACGACTCATCTTTTCTGAAGTATAAATTTAAATAAGAGACTATGTAAAATTTCTAGCTAGGGCCAATCAAAGAGACATCAAATTCAAGGTTGATTTATAATTAATTAATTAATGCTTCGTTGAACTTACTTTAAACATAAATCAAGGGGTATAGATTACTTCAGTGAATACAATAAAGGATGAGAAACTCACAGTATATTTTTGTATTCATTTCTTTTGGTGATTCACATCCTTATCTCGCATTATTCTCGATTGTTCTTGGCCCAAACCTTCTAGAGGCTCTCATATCAACCTCATTTGCAGCAAATCTTCAATTACGGTTTCCCCGCCAAAACCACTGGGGCATTCTGTCGAACACCTAATGACATATATCAAACACCTTACTTTTAACTGTTACTAATGTTGTGTATGATACAATAAGCATGGCAACCACAAAGTCAATTGCTTTGCTCTTGTTGAAAATAAGAAAGAACTGCAAACAGAGCTTGCACCATCGTTAGGAGAAGTATGGCAAAAGCAGCAAGAACGGAGATGATTGCCCACGGAGTGTTGAAATAATTGTGCCTCAAATTGGCCATCCACTTATTACGACGCCTGCTGCGATGGAAGTTCACTTTGTTAAATACCTCCCAGTAATAGAACTGCTTACCGAGTACAGCACCATCACCAAGCTTGTGCATTAAGGTTACAATCACTTCATCTTCTCCTAAAAAATTATCAATTATTCCACGATGACGAAGTAATTCAGCATCCTTTGAAGAGTTGATGAGGCAGCCCAACAATTCAACATAATCTATTACATGCTTCGGATTTATATCTTGGGAACACTGCTCGAATGTAATGAGATTCTGAAAAATAGTTTCTGTAGCATCAGTAATTTCCAGGGATGGGATCTTCATTACCCCATTTTCGAACTTAATATCGAACAAGGAATCATCCTTATGGACCTCAAACATCCCGAACTGGCCTCCAGCCTCTTGAATGCCGGTGGCAGAACAAATGAAGCTCCAGTCACTATTATTTTTGCCATTATTCCGAAATGCATTAATGCCTGCAGATGATGGAAGCCAGTTATCGTGTATCAAATGGACTAGATGTTTGATTTCATTTATGGGATAGAGATTATCTCGACGAACAGTATCTTCTCGACAACCCTTTCCTGGTAATATGCCATTGAAAAAACGCAGGATCATGAGAAGAAATTTATCACTATCTTGATCATTAGGCATCTTAGTCATGGTAAACAACTCCCAGAGAACAAAAAATGGAAGTTGATTCTCAAGCAAAATCATATCTCGTGCTATGGAAGGTAACATCCAACTCAGTTCAAAAATTGGGTCATTTCCTCTCAAACGCGTCAATGCAAACTTACGAATAACCTCAACGATAAAACAACCATCGAGAAGCATCATTAGCACAAACTTATCTGTCTCTAAACTTAGGGACCCTCCATAACAATTTTTAGCTCTTTCTTCCATTGCCCTCATGGCCATGACATAGTCTGGCAAAGGCTTGCTCGTACGGTCTAGCAGTTCTCTGAGATAGCGTGTTTTGTGCACCTCAAAGGTCGATAATTCTTCTTTACCGTGATGATAAGGACCAATTGCTAGCATTTTTGGTTCATAAGCCTTTTCATTTAACTTACGCAGTACATCAGGCACCTTAAAAATGTTGAACCGATCAGATGGTGTAGCAGTTAGACCATCAAGCTTTTCCTTAACAAGATCAAGTACTCTGTCAGCTGATGGACTTGCCATGCCTTGATCTGCATTTTAACTCGCAGCATCAAAATTTCAAAAATGTTGAAATCTGTATATCCATAATTATTGACAACCACAGAAGACACAAGTACTTGAATTTTTCATAAAAGCTACTATGATTGTCAGGAATTATGTTTGAATTTTAATAAATCTAGCTAACACCTAGTGATAGATAATAGTTTCGACATCTAAGAATTATAGTTGCAGCACTGCTTGCACAACAGGAGGGAGTGAAGCAAAATCATCAATATTCAACAATAACTCATTAATTGAATGACCAAAAACAACTCAAAAAGTTATATATTTGTTTCGATTTCAATTCTTTATATCCTTAGTGATAGTTCCTACAGCACTAAGCCAGATCATGGATCTCCACTGTCACACGACTAAAGAAACTAAGCAAAATTATTATTCTAAACAATTTTGTAATTAACTTACTCGTTTGAAGGCCACCGTTCCTATTGCTTAACGAGATCGCAATCTTACCGGTGCAATGACGAGATCCCAGTCTTACCGTTGCAAGGAATTCGATCCTTTGTTTTCTTTTGATGAAATAAAGTAGCAGAATGTTTACTAATAATACAAAGGAGACTTCACGCGGGTGTGGGCTCCAATCCGACAATTTTGAAAATTTAAAATATTTTAAAATGATTCTGACCATAAATTCAGCATTCAACAAAGCTCAGCTAAAAAAGAAAGCCTAATTCATTTTACCATCCGGCCAACCGAAAGTTATAGACGTTATAATGTTCTTAAAATTCACTCAATATGCAATTTATTTCTTTATTTTTATTTTTTATTGAATGTATCCCAATATTCACTTGTTTTTTTTTTATTTTGAGGGGTGCTAGTGTCAGTCGTTATTTTGAGTGATTGTCCCACTCGCTGATTCTAGATTCGACATGTGTCCCATAACATATCTTTTATATTTACCGAAAAGCACACTGTATTTTTGTCTTTTGCATCATTATTTTATTTGACTTAACATCATCCTACAACCTCACAATAATTATATCTATACCATATTCAATTTTACAACATTACCCCTTCAACTGTAAACTTTCTTGAACACTCTTTCTCCCTCAATTGTTTCTCTTCTTTTCAAAAAAAAAAAAAAAAGAAAGAAAGAAAAGAAAAGAAAAATTGTTTCTCCTCAATCTGTTGAAAAGCCACTTGAAACCAGAGCTCTTTTTTTTTTTTTTAAGTAAAATTTATGTTTCAGAATATCATCGAACAAGTTCTCTAGCTTAAAATTTTCTTGACAAATCTTTTTTAATTTTTACTTTTTTTATTAAATATACATTTCACAATATCACATGAATTACATACACAAGTGAATTTTTTAATTTAAACGTAAAGACTACTTAATGTTAATAATTTTTAGATTATTTGAGTCATTCTATGTAGTAAAAGACTGTGTATTTGTTTAATAATTATATTATACAGTTTGTTAAATTATTTGGTCCTTTTTCATTGTCATTGAAAAAGAATCTTTGAAATTATGCTTCAATCATTATTAAATTAAATGGGTGCATATAATGCTAAATTTATTATATAAAATGTTATTGTTTATATTTATCCTTGCCCCATTTTGATCTTGTTATGTTTGGAATATTTTACTCTAGCTAACTCTCTAAATAATTGAAAAGGTATCAAGAAACAATTTGTTTGTTTATTTATTTAAATCTATGTGTGGCTCAAAAAAAAAAAAAATTCATGGAACTTAGATAACTACAAATATAGTTCAAATAAATTTCTAAGTTTCTGGCTCCTCTGGGACTTGAGATAAGTAGTTGAAAGTAATTTCTCGAAATTTAGGAGAAGTAATTGGAACAATTTTAGAGAAACAGTTGACGTGTTTTGATCAAAAGTATTTTGCTTAAACTTTGAAAGGACATTGTGGTAAATAAAAAGTGGCAGGGCCGTAATTATAATAAATATATGGGATGATAGTTAAATCAAGTAAGACAATGAATATAATAGACAAAATAAACAATAGATAAGTATAAAACTATAAGGTAGTGTTTACTTACTGGAGTGGGAGTGTGGAGTGTGAATTTCTCCCACTCCAGTGTTTACTTACCTTAAAAAATGAAGGAGTGAGAGTGGAAATTCGTGGATCCCACTTAATTTTAGAGTGGGGAGTGGGATTCCCACTCCTATGGGGGGAGGTGGGAGTGGGAATCCACTCCCCCCTCTTCCTATTTTATCTTTATAATTAAAATTAAAATAAATAAATAATATCATATTTATTAAAAGTAATAATTATATCATATTTATTTTATTAAATTTAATAAAATAAAAATAAATAAATATTATATTTAAATTAATAATATTAAACATTAATTTTAATAAATATTATTTATTTATTTAATTAATAATAATAAATATTTTATTCTAAAAAAATATTAATTTTATACTATATTATCAATAATAATATTTCATTTGTGTTGCTATTATTAATAATTTTTATTCACATAATTTAAATTAAAATTAATAAAAAATTATGATTTACATAATTAAGAATATTAGTAATTATTATTAATTTATAAATATAATAAAATATTTATTTTATTTTTCAAATATATTTTTTATTAATTTTTTAATTATAAATTATAATTCTGTACATAAGGATAAAATTATAATTTAAAATAATTTACTCCCAATTCAAGACAAAGTAAATAAATAATTGGGATTCTGATTGACAATTCATACTTTTATTTATTCTAAGTAAACACCTTACTCTCACTCCCACTCCACACTCCTAATCCAAAAATTCTCACTCCTCAGAATTCCCACTCCAATTCAAAAAGTAAACGCAGCATAAATGATGTTTGGACTTGCCGCCTATGGTACAGACTCTGTACCTAACATCTCCCGTCATCCCACCATCCCATTTTCTATTGTTTAATTTCTCACTCCACATCCAACGGCTGATGCTGCAGTCTGTAGCTTACAGATTCTGTAAGCTAGTCGAGTCCATGATGTTTATGGAGCCTACAACACTTTTTATCTCTCACCTGTCAAATGCAAAACGAGAGACCATAGCATTCGTCTTTTTATGTTTTTTTCTGCTTTTCTTTTAAGATTGACACTTTTTCCTGATCGGCATCACTTTGTACAAATCAATTCAATTGGTATAAGATTGTTTTATACCTTAATTAAGGTCTTTGGTAAGTATAGTTGTATTAAATATTTTTTAAATATTTTTTAAATATTTTTTGAGAGAATTTTATCTTAATAAAAAATACAAAGATTTTTTTTATTATAATCTGTTTTGTAAACAGTAATTAAAAAAATGATTTCAAATTTTTAGATAAAAATTATTATTACCACTCTTTTGGCTAAAACTTTTTCAATGGATGTGAAAAAGCTCAATAATAAAGGCGAACAAACTTTTTGATTTGGCCACCAATACGACTGGACTGACTTAGCCATTATGAGTCCTTTTGAATAATATTGTTTTGCTGCATTTTGGAGGACTTAAAACTTACTTTCCAATTTCATTAAATGTTCTTCAAAGAAAAATAAAAAATGATCTTGCATAGGTTTTTTCTTCTAATTACTTGGGAGGACGTTTCGGTAATGGTTTTGATGGCTTTCCTCAGTAGTTTAATTTATTATTTAGTTTGCTTTTGAGTTATAGTACTTTTAAGTCTTTGTAGCTAATTGACGTTCGCAATAGAACTAGCAATAAATTAAACTATTTAACAGAAAGAAGCATATCCTATCAAAAAAAAAAAAAACAGAAAGAAGTATATAGTATTCACATCTTCATCAGATATCAGAATAAATATGATGATACATACATACATACATACATACATACATATATATATATATATATATATATATATATATATATATATATATATATATGTATATGTATATCTTCAAGATATGAGTGTATGCATCAACATAAAGGTTAAAGTGGCATTCATACAAAGATTCATAAAATTAAACAACAACATCCCTTTTTCCTAGAATCTAGGGAGGATGAATACCGATTTTCTAAGCTCTCTGACTTTACTTCGAAGTTCGGATCCGGCGCCGGTTCCGGCACCGGCTTCGGAACTGGAGGCGGCGCCGACTTCGGCATACATGGGTCTGGATCCAGTGCTTGTACTGGTGGTGGTGGGGCACATTCTCTTGGAAATCCATTTTCGATTTCGTCATCATCATGCTTCTCTTTAGGAGAACGGTCTTTCTTACTAGTAGTACTCATGATGTGCTCTTTTCATACTAAGTCTTTGCTCCTCAGAAAGCTAGCTAGCTTCGGGTAAATAAGGTTAGCCATATTTGTTAGGGGTGGGCACGGTTCGGTTAGGTTCGGTTCAGTTTGAAATTAAGTAGAACCGATTTAAATCGGTTATTTTATAAAAAGAATCGAATAAGAACCGAACTCAATAAGAACCGAACTCAAACGGTTCTTTTCGGATCGGTTCTTTTCGGATCGGTTCGGTTTTTTCGATTCTGGGCCTATTGGGTCTATTTTGAATTTTTAAATTTTTAGCCCATTGGGCCTCATGAATGTAATAATTTTTTTCAACAATTAATTTATCCTAATTTTATTACAAATATTAACAATAAATACAAAGTATTCAAAACACATTTTATCACTAATATCTTACTAACTATTAATAAGATACTCCCAAAATATGAAATATTAAAATTTCAAAATACATAACTAAACTCCAATACTCCATCTATATAAACATAATCATAATGTTATAAAGAGAAATAACACATGTTTGATTTAAATAAAATCATGTTTGATTTGAATAAAATCAAAAAATAATTCGGTTTTTCGGTTCAGCTAAGTGAACTGAATACCGAACCGACATTTTGGTTTTTTTTACAAACGGTATATTTGGTTTTTAAAAAAAATAAAAACCGAACCGAATTAAAAAAAACCGTCGGTTCGGTTCGGTTTTTTTAACATTACGGTTTTTTTGTCCACCCCTAATATTTGCTACAAAAAGACACAAAAACCTAACAGAGAAGCAAAACCCTATTAATGAAGGATCAAGATTCTCTCTTGATCTGATCATGTTCTTAGCAAACCACTGAAGTTAAATCTTACCCATATATTACCACTAAAAGACACATGACATAAGATTTTTAAAAGATCAGTATAGCTCAGATCAGGAGAGGATCATGTTCCATTCATGAAACCTCTCAGAAATCAAGCTTAAAATAAAATAAAGGATGTGTAAAACTTCATGCAATTTCCTCTGATATTTCTCATAATCAAATAATGCTGATAAACGTGTATTTGTGAATCGGATAATTCAGTAATCCTAAAGATTAAGAAATTGTATTATTCCCAACAGTAGTGTACTAACAACTTGTTTTCTAAGTTAAAAATAAATTGTGTTCATCGAATTTAACCTAATTTATTTATTATATTTTTCTGCAAATTTTTCTTGGCTTGATTTTAAGGTTAAGGGCTATGAAATTTTGACAAAAGAATAAATCCTCGTTTAGTCCTTATATCTTTTAAAATGTTCCAAGACTTTCCTCTTAGTAATTATGTTACATCCTTGCTTTGTTTCTTTACTTTTATAATAATACTCTTATAATAATATTAGGGACATAATGAAAAAATAAAATGTTAATTTAATATTAATAACAAAAAAATTTATATCCCTAAGATTTGTTGCAAGGGTCTTTTGAAAAAGGAAAAAAAAGTAATAGTGAAGCAATTGTAGGAACTAAACGGATACTTAATAAAAATTATTAGGATTAAACGAACACTTATCCTTGACAAAATTAACTCTTCTTTGATTCTTGGAATTTTTATTTGTCTCTTATCTTTGATAAATGATGAACACAAGGAATAGAAAGTGTATGCAATACATATGAAAGAACATGAAAATTTTAGAAAAATGATGGTTCGAAATTAAATCCTCTGTTTTTTGTTTAAAAATTTTAGAAGAATGATCTTGCATAGTTTTTCGTCTTTCTTTTTTATTTAATACTTGGGAGGAATATGGGTAATGGTTTCATAACTAGACAGTATTTAAATTATTATAAGAGAATTAAAAGTCGTATATTAACAAGAAATGGGTATCAATTACATTAATGCTCACCCTTGGTTTCATTTTTTTCCCCTTTTTTTCTTTTTGCTAAACGAAAATTATTGAAATATAAGTTTAATTGTAATAAATTAGTGTGATCCTAACAATTGTAGTACTGTATTGTTGTATTGTTATTTATTTTTTTGACGTTTCACTCACCCTCAGCTTACCAAATTAAAAAAAGAAAAGAAAAAAAAACTAGAAATTTTAATGTAATTTGTTTTGTCCCATATATATTGGAGTTTGTATTTTCTATTGTTTACTGAAAGAGAATTTTATTTTATTTAAAATAAGGGACTGGGGGACTCATATCACTGTTCACTTGAGCAAGAGCAATTTATATGTTTATCCAAAATCCAATTCAGAGAGGAAGCATCACCACTAGTCCACTACGGCACACTAGAATAAGATCACTGTGTAAAAGCAAAGTATATATGAACTGATAGTGAAATTTACTTGTTAATTCCTATATTAAACGAATTAAATCCCATTTTTCAATAATAAACTTGTTAATTTCAATAATAAACTTGGTGAATGGTGATAAAGAGCTTCACGTCCCAGTATATGATTTAGATTTTAGATTAAACATATTAAAAAGCCAAAGGCAAGAAAATAATTTTTATTCATCAGCTATCTTCTATTTTATAATGATATAAATACGCAAATTATCCTAACAATTACAATAGAAAATTAAAAGGAAAATAAATGAAAGAGAGTAGTAATTATCTGGTGGGATTGATGGTAGTTACCATTATGTTTATTACATTTTAAAAGTCATCATTACATGACATCATTACATTTTTGTACGTGCTCCATAATTATTATGCTAGCTGCCAATAAAACATTTTTTCCATTTTCCAGCATATGTTTGGAATTGCATTAGCCTATGGAGAGATCAATTTTTAATAATAAATTAATGTCATCATCAATAATCCGTCTTGGGATTTTGATAATCCGCTTTCAAACTTTAGATCGAACAAAAATTTTACCCTTTTAGAGATATTTATAATTAAAAAAAAAAGTGAAATATTTTTTTTTGGGCCCCCCCCAACTTAACATAAAAAATAGGGCCTAAGTGAAATATTTAACAGATTATGATAATTATGAATAAAAGATTAAGAATTATGAATGCCTATTAAAACTTAATTGGAAGAGGATTTGTGTTTTGTTGTCTTCAGCCTTGAAGATTTGCAAATGTGAAACATCATGGTTTGTTGTAGGCTTTAGAGATTCTAGATGTAGGAAACGAAGTTATTGAGTTAAATTGTTTTTTAAATTAGAATAAGGATTCTGAAGAACAAAATAATTAATTTGATTAAATATACTTAAGCCGCCAACTCTTTTAATTATATATATACATATAAACACACACGCATAGGATAGAGTTTAGTGTGGGCTTTTTATAAAATAAAATTACAAGGGACTTAAATAAATACAGTTAACATTAAAATTAACAACCTACGTTAAATAAATAATTGAATTTAGGAGGAAAGTTTAGTTCGAGGGACTCTCGCCCCCTGTGGTCACTCGTTGGATTCATCAATGTTCATACGAATATTGGAGCCCCTACGCACCTGCGAACCAAACATTTTACTTATCAGAACAAAAACGAAGGGAAGAAGGGAATATCGTATAGCAATTGGAACGGTAGCATTCAAACAAGTTGGCTCTGATTAAAAATTGTATAATATAATTTGTATCTTATAACTTTGAAGCATTAATCGACTTATTAAATGATTTCCCTTGCATGGTATTGTACCCTTGAATTTTGCTTCTTTTCTTTAGCCGTGTGAGACACAGGATCCCTGATCTGGCTCAGTGCTTATTCTCTTTAAATGTTGAAACTATTATCAATCACTTTGCTTGTCCCGGGATTTATTAAACTGCAGTCTTAATTACTGACATTTAAACGCAAAATTCCAAGTACTTGTGTGGCACTTTTAATTTGGTTGTCCACAATTTAGTAAAATTCAGATTTCAACATTTGTGCCTCTGTGTATATTTAAATGCAGATCAAGTCATGGCAAGTGAACCACCTAACATGGTACTTGATCTTGTTGGAGAAAAGCTTCATCGCCCAACCCCTGCACCTTCTCAATTCAGCATTTTCGTACTTGATCTTGTTGGAGAAAAGCTTCATCGCCCAACCCCTGCACCTTCTCAATTCAGCATTTTCGGAGTCCCAGATGTACTGCGCAAGTTAGATGAAAAGGCTTACGAACCAGAATTACTAGCAATCGGTCCTTACCATCACAGTAAACATCACTTATCGGCCTTTGAAGAGCACAAAATCAGCTATCTTCAAACTCTCATAGAGCGAACGGGTATACGTTATGCAGAGTATGTGAGGGCAATGTGGGCACTGGAAGAAAGAGCTCGAAATTGTTACGGAGGATCCATAAGTTTTGGCAAGAACGAGTTTGTTCAAATGATGTTTTTCGATAGTTGTTTCATTGTTGAGGTTATTCGTAAGTTTGGATTGCCACATTTGAGAGGAGATGATGGCCCCATTTTTAAACAAGGATGGATGTTACCTCATGTGGGAAGAGATATGATTTTCCTTAAGAATCAACTTCCATTTTTCGTTGTTTGGAAGTTGTTTATAATGTCTGAGATGTCTAATATTCCAAGGAACGAAATTTACACTATCAAGACATTCATTCTTTTATTCTAGGAACTTGCATATTTGTTGTTTGGTAGAAAAGGAGTGTCACGGAATAGAGAAAAGTTCCACCCCACCTTTAGTCTGATAATATGCCTCTCTGTTAAGTCTTTAGGTGTCTTGTTTTTAGCATATATATAGCAGAAGTCCAGCAGCTAACTCGTCCTTTACATTGAACAAATCTTAATTAGCTGAGAAAAAATTCATAAGTTGAACAAATATTAATTAGCTGAGAACTAATCATGAGTTGAACAAATATTAGGGTCCGTTTGGGCTTGAGGTTGGTCAATGTGTTTGGTAAACACTAATCCAGGTACATTGGTGAAATCTTGATCTTTGTACGACTTTTTCGTGAATCAATTCCTTAAATTAGCACAATATTTCCCATGAAGTACTAATCTTAATTAGACTGCAAGTAATTCTGCTGTGTGCTCTGGCTTGTAGCATTTTTTTGGTCTTTAATTTCGAAAGGTGATAATTATTGTTAATTCTTGAATCACATTTCAGGCAAGATGGCCAGGTATGGATGGAATTCAGGGACCAATATTGTCGGGAACTGCTTTTACATGAAGAGAGAAGCATTATATGGCAAGTTTTCACAGAAAGGTTTGTCCATTTTCCTTTTTGCTGCAATTCTGCATTTTCAACGAAAGTAGTATGGCAGTTTATGCAGACTTTCTACATTTTTTTTTTTTCAGTTTCAGAGGATTTGGTGGCAAATTGAAAAGGAAACAGAACAAGGTTACAACGTGCTACTGCATGATTTATTTATATCTGGATACTATTTTAATGAAAATATGAATCTTAGCTAAGCATTGTTCTCAAATGGAATGCTAGTGAGAAAAGACAGCTGTTAGGTTCATCAAGTCAACAATTCTATTAATCTTTGCTATACATCATTGCATATATTTGCAAATGACTTAATGAAAAAATCAGTCAGCTATAAATTGTTAAATTGTTTGTGTTTGATTCAGAGCTACATCATCTGAATGAATCCTTTGGTCCTTCAAATGAGTTGATCATCTCTCTTCAACGTAGCAACCAACATAAAACCATTGACAATGGTATCTTGTCTAGCACACTGCAACAGGAAGCAAAATTTTTAGCTTCTTACAACTATGAGAAGAACACTTTGTGGCGAAAACAGGCAAGTAACCTCTGTGAAAACATTGGGATGCCGTTAATATAATTAAGTAGCTACTAATTATATCATTGAATCTTTGCTTTTGGTTTCAAACCCGATAGAATACTTGTACAAATCTCTGATAGAAGATTATTTTAGCGGATTCATTTTGCACTGAAAAGGGTGGAAATCCATGTTTTGCAATCCATCACGGTCAGCATTCTTAGGAAGTGCTGCATCAAGTTTGAATGACACATTGGTTCAAGGCACAAGATGGAACTGCGGTTTGCTTGAAGTCACTTTCTCAAAGTGCTCCCCTCCTCTTTATGGGCTATCAAGAATGCCTTTGCTTCAAACAATGTGCTATAGCTATTATGCTTTGCAGCCATTCTATTCCTTGCCGTCATGGTGTTTAGCTATTGTGCCTCACCTGTGTCTCATAAATGGAATTTCCTTGTACCCGAAGTTAACCATTTCTAAATAGAGATTAGGAGGCAATCTAAAGATGCTTTGTCATATTGATAGGTCTAAAACATTGTAACTATTTATTTCTCTTCTACTCAGGTTTCAAGTCCATGGTTTATGAACTTTTCATGTATTTTCTTATGTTCACTACTGAAACATTTGTTGGAGGTTCTCAACACCGGTGGTTCAGTCCTGACGTGGTGTAGCAAACAGAGGATTTGGATGATAAAATCAATCACTTGCTACACCTATGGAACTATAGATGCCATCTTGAAATGTTTTGGTATGAAACAACCATGTTTCTCACCCACAAATAAAGTTTCCGATGATGAGCAAGCCAAATTACATCAACTGGGTAAATTCAACTTCCATACCTCAACCAAGTTTCTTGCTCCTTTAGTTACCTTAGTCATGTTGAATATGATTGCTTTTACTGGAGGAATTGCTAGAATGGTGATTTCGGGGGGCGCAAACGAGTTGCTTGGGCAAGTTATCCTCTCATTTTACATCTTACTAGAGAGTTATCCAATAATTAAAGGGATGGCATGGAGGAAGGATAAAGGACAAGTCCCAGCTTCTGTTGCGTTACTGTCTTTTGTTCTCTCCATCATTTTATTGCTTTTGGGTTCCGTGGTTCTCAGGTTAATTTGAATTGTACTAGAAGTTCACACTGAAAGTGAAAGGTTACAATTATGTGCTTCATTTTTGAAATAGTTAATGCCCCCATTAACTTCTTTATTGCTTTCAAATGATGCCGATAAAGGCAACTGCCCTGTTTCACAGGATGACCTAATTAGAACAAAATTGCAAAATTCTGGCACTTATTGCTTTATTGAAGGTCCTTGTCCTTGTTCATGACCATTTAAGCTCATTGACTGGGGGCACCAGAAATGTCGATACCTTGCATATCACCACTTAATTTTGTTAATTCAAGTTAATTCTTGTTCCTTATGCTAAAGTACAAACGATTTATATTAACAATTCAATCATTTTTCGTTTCTAATTAAACCATTTCACCAATTCATTTGGAAACAATTTCACTTTTTATTAACACCGAGTGCCCTTTGCTATTCAATTGAATACGCCACTCACAATGGCCTTTCGTAAACAACGCAATGCCCGAAAGATGAACCGCCTTATCTTTCTATCAACACATAAAAAAGTCACTCAAAGTTCACATGCATCGTCTCATTCTAAACCATAAAATCACCACCACCGATACAGCAAAGCTTCTTTAATATCAATATTTCCTTTTCAAACTTCACAAGGAAACCGCCCAAAGGGCTAAAACCCTGCTTTCTGTTTCAAGATTGTTCTCTACCTCAAGAAACTACTTAAGCTCCAATTCAAGAAACATCGATTCTGTTTCTCTCACAAAGCCCATCATCAATGGCTCATCACGAACAAGAAGATCAATGCAGCAGTACTGGTACTATTGCCCAAAAGATCCAATACCCACTAGACCCAAGCTCCTACAAGATTCTCGACGAGATTGGGGTTGGCGTTAGTGCAATAGTTTACAAAGCCATATGCATCCCCATGGACTCAACCGTCGTTGCAATCAAAGCCATTGATCTTGATCAATCACGAACCGATCTTGATAGCATCCGACGTGAAACCAAGACCATGTCGCTTCTCTCACACCCAAACATCCTCAACGCTCACTGCTCTTTCTCTGTCGATTCCCGCTTGTGGGTCGTCATGCCCTTCATGTCATGTGGCTCTTTACAGTCCATAATCTCGTCGTGTTTTCCCGACGGGTTACCCGAGCCATGCATTGCCATTGTCCTCAAAGAAACCCTAAGCGCCTTGTCGTATCTTCACAACCAAGGCCATTTGCATAGAGATGTTAAAGCTGGTAACATTCTCAGTGACTCAGACGGCTCTGTCAAGCTTGCTGACTTCGGCGTATCGGCTTCGATTTACGAGCCCAGTCACCACCACCACCACGGGTCGGCCATGATCACTGACATGGCGGGGACGCCATACTGGATGGCTCCTGAAGTGATACGCTCGCACACAGGGTACAGTTTCAAGGCTGACATTTGGTCGTTTGGGATCACAGCACTTGAGTTGGCTCACGGCAGGCCTCCTCTGTCTCATCTCCCGCCTGAAAAATCTCTGTTGATGAAGATGACGCAGCGGTTTCGGTTCTCCGATTATGAGAAAACGCTCAAGATCAAAGACAAGAACAAGAAGTTCTCCAGGGCTTTTAAAGATATGGTTGCTTCTTGTCTTGATCAAGACCCTTCAAAGAGACCCTCTGCTGAGAAGCTTATGAAGCATTCTTTTTTCAAGAACTGCAATAAGGGCGTTGAGTTTTTTGTCAAGAACGTGTTGCATGGGTTGCGTAGTGTTGAAGAAAGGTTCAAGGAGAGCAGGAATCACGTTGGCGCTGAACATCATGAAGATGAGGAATTTGAGGTTGGCTCATCACCGCCCGTGAAACAGAGGAGGATCAGTGGGTGGAATTTTAACGAAGAAGGGTTCGAACTCGACCCTGTTTTTCCATTTTTCACGACGGAGTCGAGAGCAGACTCCGACTCCGTCGTGAAACAGGTTCGATTTGGTGGGGAAACAATCATTCCGCCGGATCGTATTAAGAAACAGAGTGAGTCGGATACCAACTCTGAGGAGTCAAATTTGGGAACCCAATTGGCTGTTCATCATCAAGCCGCTGAGAGTGATCAGAGCAGTGAAGTTGTTGGAGCGTTTGATAATGAAACTGTGTTGGGAGGTTTGATGGCGCTGAGGAGGAGCTTGGATGAGGAGAGGCAGCAGGTTTCTAATATGATTGCACTGTTGGGAGGGGAAATTAGCAGGGAGGATCAGCTGATGCAGATTGTTGAGAGGTTGAAAATGGAGTTAGAGACTGAGAGGAGAAAGAACTTTGAACTGGAAATGGAGTTGGAGTTTCTTAAGCATCAGATTTCTGGTGCAGACAATAGTGGAGGCACAGATTGATCATTTAAATTTTCCACATGCTTGTGAATTTATGTTTAATGTAGTGAGACACTGAGACTCAGGTATCAAAGTTTGTTTTCTGTTTCCATATGAGAGGAATTAGGATAACAAGTTTGTGCATGTTCATTTGTGCGACTGATTTTGCCATTAGAGACCCTTTTTCTTTTTTTAAACTAAAAGACTGGTAAAAATGATCTTGATAGACATTTATTACAAGTAAAGAATTGGTTAAACTATTGCATTCTTACACTAAAGAAAAAACCAGTGCACTAAAAATGCCTGAACGAAAGATACTTCTTCCAATAAAGAAGGTATATGCTCTTTTGTAACACGCTGCGTCTTTAGATTTGGTTCTTCTAACTAAAATCTTCTAGATCTAAAGATTGAAAGCTGCAAAATTAGAAGACAGCCATGTCATATAATTTATAAAAATAGTAGATGCAACCACACAAACGCTAGATTAAGATCCTTGTACATAGTGATGGGACAAAAAATGAAAACTGAAAATGTCAGTTATACAACATATTGGGCCAAGCTCTTTTATTAGGGCCTTGTAAGTTCATTTTTGGACAAAGGGTATTATGCAAACACCCCCTTCTGCCTCGATATGACACCCCTATTATTAAAAGATAAAAAGAACTGGCTCAATAGAGTTCTGAACTCAATTGTTCAACCCAGATTCTCCAAAACAAACGAAACGGTTGACAAAATAAAAACCAGTGGTTAGCTAGCCCAGTCAAGTCAATGAAGCTGCACCACCAATCACAACCTTTGCCGTAATACACAATTCAGAGTCACAGAGCTACAGCTACGATTATTACTGCGACGTACGAACACAAACGTCTGTCACTTTCGCAATCCTACATAATCTCACAACCAATAAAATTAAACTAAACCCCTTTTGCTAGTTCCCAAGTGCTTTTCAACACATTACCACTTACATAGCTAACAGAGTAGCAGAGCCAAGATACTGATGGAATGTTTTTTCGAACGAGCTAAATAGTAAATAGAACCAAATGGTTATAGCTAGCTCAACCCTCAAGGGCTTTTATAAATTTGGTCTTATGCTCTCTCTTTCGCATTTGTCTTTTTTGTCATACACAAACATGGAAACAATTTATCGTATCCACATGAATTAAAGTAGCTTTTAATTAGCTTTATTAGCTTAACCTTCAGCCTTCAGCCATGAGTGGAAGAGACGGCAACTTGTTACACTGCGGGTAAACACTGCAATCTCGGCTAAATAACCTTGTAAAATCACGGCCATATTTAGCATGGGATGCATTCTCCTAATTGGCTTTCTAGTCTTTCAATAAAACTTCAAATTTCTCAAAGCTAACTGCAGCAGGGGATCTTTTGTTTATTTGAGTTTCTTTGATCAAACTTACTCTCCCCTCTCACTGAGTGCACTGAGATTTCCTGCAATTGGGTTCTTGAATCAAAGCTTTTTCTGAATGAAATGATATTTGCTAGTGCTAGCGGCAGTCCATGCCACACACAACTAACCCTATATACTACTACTCTTTAGTGGTGCATCTACCGAAGCTTCATAATTTATAATGCAAGTTAAGACAAAGTGGGTGTGAAAAATAAGAATTCAAAATCGATTAATTTTTATTTTAATTTGGCCTGTTGACTAGGTTTGATGTTGAACTAGATTTTACTTTCGCTTTCTAATAATCTATTAACTCTCATAAATCATAATTTCTCCTCGAATGATTGATCGAGAGACCAAAGATTTAATGGTGTGTTTACTTATCAGTAATCGAAATGGAAATTTTAGAATCGGAATTAATGATGGTTTTACTTACAAATTCGAAGCATGAAATTGAAATGAAATTCATGCGGAACCCACAAATTTGGGATTCATTACTAGAGTTTTGATGCCCAAGGCACGGTGGGGGGATTGGGAATCAAACTCTCATTTTTGATATTGACCTTTTTTGTCCCTGTCTAAATTCCCTAATTTCCATTTTATCCTAGATTTAAATAATCATAAAAAAAACAAAATTGGATGAAAATCAAAACAAATTAATCCCAGATACATCTAAGCAAATTCAAATTAGCAGCACCATGTCGAGCCACCAACAACAGTCAAACCAGTAACAACCATCGTCGTCACAAATGTCGAACCACTACCAGCAGCATACGTCTCATCACGAACATCGAACCAGCAATAGCAGCCATCATGTCAATGATTTTGATCCTAATGATGATGATGATGTCGATGATAATTACGATTTTTTGTTGTTGTTGTTGTTGATGATGATGATGATGATGATTATTATTATTGATAACAATAATTTTATGGATAATAGTAATCATAATTATTAGAGTACAAAATAATAATTGTGACAATAGTTAATTAAGGACTTTTTGGTAATTTAAAACAATCTAACTCATTCTGATTCTAATTCTATGACAAAATAAACACATCAATTGCAATACAACTCATTCTGATTCTGATTCATACTACTAAAATAACCAATTTATTTTGATTTCTCCATTCCTCATTTTGATTCTAGCCCGTTCTGATTCCAGTCTATTCTTATTACTGATTAGTAAAAGCACCATAATTGTCTTTCAACATTAGTGTGTCTTCTTTTTTTTTTCTCTCTTTATACTATTACATTATAAAACTATATAATGGTCTAGCACCAATATCGACCCCACAGTAAGGTGGATCAGTTTTCAAATATTTGAAAGAAAAATTTAACAAGAAAAAGAAAATACACATCCATATTCCCTTCTAAAGAGAGTTGCATTACTACTCACCACCTAACTAATGGTAGTCTCACATGCGACCGTGTCATAACACCAAGTAATTACTTTACACTCTTCATTTTTATTTTCTTTATTTTTTACATAACCGTTTATTGATAAACATATGTTTAAACTTCATTTGCATTTAAAAAACACGAATTTGAATATTTCATTTGATTATTCATTAAAACAAAGAATATAACGTACACCCGTGTCTTTTGAAGGCGCTTAAAATGATTTGCATGCTTGAGTAAATGGCCAAGAAGAGAGGAAATTAATTACATTTATATAAAAAACAATGAAATCTCATTCATGAATCATAGTTGTTAACTTGCAAAAATTTTGTTCCTAATTTTTATTACTTGAACTTTTATAGAATGGATTATTCAGTTAATTATAAGATTGGTAATACTTCTCTCTCTTCTCAACTTGTTTAATAATTTTTGCGTCCAAATTAACTTGACAATAGATTTTGTTAGTTTTAAATCACTTATCTCGTTTTCTCTATATATCCTGTATTTATAGCGTCTATGAAGTAAACGAGATATATGTTTTTGTATGTTAGAACTATCATAAAGTTTCTTTATTTCATTTAACCTTTACATGAATGAATAAGTAATTACGATGGTCCCTGAACTCAAGAATGTATCTTTAATTCATGCATGTCTCTTGGTGGCAGAATACAGAATGTTGGATTCATTCAATTCAACATGAACAGTAAGAGCCAGTGCAAGCATTTGAAATTTAATTCTGGTGCTAGATCTTCCTGTCTGGTGACATGGATGGAAGAGCATGATAACCACTAATTAGCCATTAATTAGGCATTAATGACCGGTGAACCCTGTGGGACACGATAAAAGAAAAAAAAGGAAAAGGAAGAAAGAAATCATTTTAATTTTTTAATTAAAACATTTCTCCCTCCTCTAACTATGTCTGATTTTAACCAATGGTAATAGGACAAGTTTGCAAGCTCATTTAACCACGCCCATCTACCAATTTCTCTACAGTTAATAATTTCTTTACAAATGTATATTGCAGAACCAAATTGTATACACACACACACACAAATATATAAAAAGTTACAAGTAAAAAGGACACAGCTAAATCTGTTTAGATTTGACAAACAGGAGTGCAAAGCTAGCATAACGAGGTTCTTCAAATAGTAAGTAGTAGTGACCAAACGTTTGGCTAGGATCCTCTGCAGTGATACCCTCCAATGGGATTTTCACCTTGTGGTTTAGAAATTTGATGGGGCTCTTTGATATTTTCTCAGGTCAGTTACTTTTTAGACATGGGCAAGATTTTTGTCTTTTTATAATATTTTTTTTTTCGTTTTGTTGTTTTAGTTTCTTGGTCTCTTTATAATTGATGTGAAGCTACAGACCGTTTTTTCTTATGTGTCTTTGATCTTTGTATAGGTCTCTGACTGATTAACAAAGCCAAAAAGCATATCCATGGAGAGGAACATTATGAGCAACAGCTTGAAAGATCACAAAATTGGCAGTAGATTCACTAGGGACAGCATCAGCAACTGCAACGGCTACAACAACCAAAACAGTGGCAACAAGATGAAAGATTCCTGCCAGCAGCGGCAGCAGCAGAGCTATGGAGAAGAATATCTAAGTGGGTTTTCATGGCCACCAAGATCTTACACATGTAGTTTCTGTAAAAGAGAATTCAGATCTGCTCAAGCTCTTGGTGGTCATATGAATGTTCATAGAAGAGACAGGGCCAGGCTGAGGATATCACCTCCGACTCCAAAGGATATTATTGTTAATAATAACATTAACAATGGTCAGTACCCTTTGCTCAACCTTAACCTTAACCCTAACCCTAACCCTAACCCTAACCCTAATTTCTCTACCCCACCTTTGGTTTCTCCTTTTTCTTCTTTTTCTTCTCAATCTTCAGCTTCTTCAAGTGAAATCAAGAAATGGAGTGCCCTAACTGGTGCTCTAAGCCCCAAAGATTCAGTGAAAAAGAATGAAAAATCGTTTTCCGGGGCCAAAGAATTTGGTGGATTCACCGAAGAAGATGATGGATTTAAGCTATCAAAGAAAGGTGGTGAGATTGTTAGGTTGGACTTGGAAATTGGAGTGATCAGTGACTCAAAGGAGGATTTAGATTTGGAGCTTCGATTGGGGTACTCTTAGACAAATGTAAGCTAAGCTACATTAATTTATGAACACAAATTGCTGTAGTTGGCCCACTACACCAATTTGTGATCATTTCTGCATTTATATATTTACTGTTTTCAAATTCAAGTAATGAAGAAGCACAGATATATGTAGGAGATGCTTCGATGTAAGATTTTGCAGCTAAGATTGATGATGGTGGTGATGATGATACTAAATGTCACAGCTGCTTAAATATTTACTTAATGAAATTTTCAAATTCCATAATCTATCCCTTAGAAAAGTGTCTTGCTTAACAAATATATATTATTGTAATCTTTTTGCACTATGATTACTTTGCTTTGAGTTTTGACTCATACTTCACAGAGAGAGAGGGACACACAAAGAGAGAGAGAGAGAGAGAGGAGAGCTTTTACCTCATCAAATAGCTGCTTCGTCATTTTTATTTTTTTATAATTTTTTTTTCTTGTTTCTTCTTCTTTGCTCTAGTAATTATTTTTCCGTTGGCATGAGGCTCTTGTTAGGTTAATTATTTTCTGCTGTTGGTATGAGGTTCTTGTTAGGTTAACTGTAACTTAACAACAAAAATAGCTGATTTAATAAATTAAAACAAAAAGTGTTCACGTGGATATATGGCCTTTACAAAAAAATAAAAAAAAAAGAAAGAAAGAAAAAGAAATGTATATATGGCTTATTTTGTGGCTATTCTACTTGCATAGCATAAACTAATCTGTGGTACTCTTTAATGGAGGATATGGGGAAAAGCAAAGAAAACATATGAGAAGAAGATGAAGTTAAGTTAACAAAAAGATAAATTTAAAAAAAAAAAAAATGGAAGGGTCTCTCGGACTAGCTATAGCAGCATGCATGGTGGTTTGTTACCTGCCTAACCAAAAATAAGGGTGACCAGAGTGACAGGACATATACTTATATATCATTAAAAATTAACTGAGATACTTTGACATTATAATATAAGTAATTAATTAGAAGAAGATCAATAAATAAATTGGTTTGCTACCTGCCTAACCAAATTAAGGGAGACCTGTGAAAATTGATAAACAATTGAACTGAGATACTTTCATATATATAATAATATTAAATTAAAAGTGTTGTTATTGCATGATGGTGCATGTCTTATATATGGAATTTGTACTTAAAAATAATCATTACCAATTAATTAAATACTAGTCTAAACATGTGAATGTCAGTTGAAGTTAAGCGGCTTTTTCTTTAGTTTAGTGATCATATATAATTTAAAAACCAAGTTAACGAGTAGGCACCTTGTTTTTCATCATAACCTTAATTAATTCATCATTTAGCAAATAGCAATACAACAAAATTTCATACTGCAATCCAATGTCGCAATTGGTATCTGGATGTGTTCTGGAATGCAAGCTGCGTTTTTGGAAAAGATGGCATGGATTAGGTCATGCTCCAAAAAAGAACAACTCTTTTGTTTGAATCACTGGAACAAATGTAATTGTTTATGGAAATCAAAATCTACAACCACACAAAATTAACAAAATTGACTGCCCAAACTTTTTTGATAAGTCTTTTTCAATACATTCATCTTACATTGTGCATTATTACAATCATGATAGCATATATGTCATAATTGAAACCAAGTTCCAATGCAAAATTCATTATTGTATTTGTATACTGTTCGAAAGAGAAAAAAAAAATGATTAACAAACATGTCATTTAATTTAAAACAATAAGCAAGTCTATAAGCCACCAACTACCCATAGTCCTGTCTTTATTGATCCAAGTCTCATCACTTCGTAATTCATGAGTTTAAATAAGACTAGACCACCCCAAATGCCATTATCTTCCGAACATGTTTTTACGCTCAAATTCGTGTTCTTCATGATTCAATCATAAAACTTCAAGTAGCTCATATTCGTGGTATTGAGGGAATCATACTCATTAGTCAGACGGTAAAAGTACATTTCTTCCTACAAATACGAACAAGTATTCAAGTCCGCTTGTACAAAATGGAAAATAATATTATCTTCTAAATTAAAAGGCAAATCCTACCCATTTGGAGCCCGGACATCCAGATTGCATAGAGTAATCTAAGCAAGATTGAACAGAGACCTAAATTTCTAAGTAGGGTTGCCAAAGATTAATATACAAAAGAAAAATGGGGAAAAAAAATCTGAAAAGTTGCATGTATAATTTAATTAGTACAATGTATCGTAGTGATAAATGAAACTGAAAAGTTACACGAGAAAGATGTAAGCAATCTCTATCAGGTAAAACTGTAACATGTATGCCAAGTAAATGAAAAGAAATGATGTGAAACAGAAGCAGCGACTAGTGAGTGATGTGTTTGGATGCATTTTCCCAAAAGCTGAGGGGTTTGCATGTTCCCGACAATGCCTAGGTGTCAAATGGTATGATGACATTTCCTTAAAAGAGAATGACGAGTTCAAAGCATTACAGAGAACTGAGAGACCCAAAATTCTTTCCCATTGTAGCACTCATTCTTTCAGACACACATCCATATACTTACAAATTAACCTTTCCCCACCACCTCACCCAACCTAATTAACCCTCCGAGTACTAGTCGCTGCTCAGCTGTGAATGATGTTATAAATTTGTACTGTTCTTTCTGATTATTAATGGGCCACTCGTTCTTTATTTTTCTTTTTCATGATAATTAGACCCTGAATTATATTTACATACTCATTTTCTATAAATACTTTTATCTCTTTCCAACATGCTTGGGATTTATGTAATATGAAATATATCTTAAACAAAATAGGTAAATGTCAATGATAGTGTACAAAGTTGATGCAATTACCAATTTTTCCTTCGACATATATGTATGGCTTTTTTTTAATATATATTATAATACAACTAGAAACGTAGCGAGACGATTGGTATAGTGTCAATTAGTAGTGCTGCCAAACATCAGCTTCTGAATAAAAAAAGGTTACGGAGAAATTTATCCCACAAATTGTCACTTGTGGAGAGATTGATCCCCTTCCTTCAAAGTTGAGGGAGAGAATGTTGCATTATGAATTGTATTTAATTAATAATAATGTTTAATAATGGTGGGATCTTGTTTTAATAATTTTTTTTCCTGGGTCAAGCGGTTCATATAAAAACAGTTCAACAGTTCAATTCGAGGCCACGATAGCAATTTTCGGATAATCATATGAACATTGATCGTCATTTTTTTTTTCTCATCATTAAAAAGATTTTGAGGGTGTACTTCAAGAGTGAATAATATGGTACTTTTTTTTATCTATTTTATATTATTTCAGGAATAAAAAAACAGTTCTAGATTTTGTAAAAGTCACTTCCCAATATACAGAAAAGCACTTGGAAATTGATGACGTGTGAAGTAGTCCCCAAAATTACTCAGACAAACTAAATTGATTATAAGTGTTAAGTTAAATTAAATATTTAAATTTGAGATTTAATAATTTTTTTTTTCATTTGGCCCAGAAAACTTTATAATCTTTTTGCGTGTTTCGGCAAACAACACAATACTAATCTAACGTCATCCCTAGGATCACATTTTCTTTTAACTCTACGATTAATAATTTTTTTTCCTGGGTCAAGCGGTTCATATAAAAACAGTTCAACAGTTCAATTCGAGGCCACGATAGCAATTTTCGGATAATCATATGAACATTGATCGTCATTTTTTTTTTCTCATCATTAAAAAGATTTTGAGGGTGTACTTCAAGAGTGAATAATATGGTACTTTTTTTTATCTATTTTATATTATTTCAGGAATAAAAAAACAGTTCTAGATTTTGTAAAAGTCACTTCCCAATATACAGAAAAGCACTTGGAAATTGATGACGTGTGAAGTAGTCCCCAAAATTACTCAGACAAACTAAATTGATTATAAGTGTTAAGTTAAATTAAATATTTAAATTTGAGATTTAATAATTTTTTTTTTCATTTGGCCCAGAAAACTTTATAATCTTTTTGCGTGTTTCGGCAAACAACACAATACTAATCTAACGTCATCCCTAGGATCACATTTTCTTTTAACTCTACGATTAATAATTTTTTTTTTAGACACTGTTTTTCACGACTTTACCACATTTAATTATTTGTCACTAATCTTGCTCACGTCATGAATCCAAATTTTGCACGGTGTAAAAAAAAAAACGCCAGCTGCTTTATATTAGTCACAATCATCCTTTTAAAAAACAAATACTTGCGAATACAAGTTAATTAACATTGCGTTTCAGAAATTAATTAATCAAGTCAAGTAACTTCCGAATATTATTTTCTTTGTTATTTTTGGCCAAGTGACGTTGACTTGCATGTACTTATATATGTGTTACTATCTCTTGTTTTTGAGTTTTGACTTCTAATTATTCCATTTACTAGCTTATGATCAATCCATAATTTTTGTGAATTAAAATAAAAAATTGTCATTATTCAGTTACGGTTACAGAGGGATAAGTCGAGAATATTATCGAAAATTAATATTTTTCTCGATACAAAACTTGTTAACTCATTAATTATCATTTTTAGGTGTTATAAATTAAGTGCTTACCACTAGAGATACTTCAAAGAAAAATGTTCCTTTCTTTGGTCACATGATGAGATCAAAGGCTATAAACCTATAAGACATACCAAATAATAAATACAAAATATGGGTCGTAGTTACTAAGACTAAAAATTTAGTTTGATTCGTATAACATGATTAATGATACTGGGGAAAGTGATGATCACATGAAAAGCTAGACCAGCTCAACCCTAAAAAAGCTTATTGCAGGCACATTAATTAATTTTATTGCCCAAAAATTTGGAAACGTTATGGGAAGGTCCCTACACGTGGAGAGTGAAAGAAGAAAAAAAGAAGTGAAGACAAATAAAAATGAAGGGAAATTACCAAAGTGTTTGTTGTAGTGTAAGTGATATACAAAGAGAGAGAGAGAGAGATAATTAGAGGGATGGCAAAAAGGAATTGCCCAGTCGGCGCATATCAACATCTTGCTCACGCCCTTCTTCAATTAATTCATTTCACTAAGTCCCTTGCACATTGCTTTCAAGTGTCAACATAACATGCATGTATGCACTTTTATTATAATTGTTGTCACATGACCACCCTATAATATAGATGCTTTGATTATTGCTTATTATTCATGAAATTAGATATACTAGTGGGAAAAAATGAAATATTCTACGGTACAGAATTGGGAAAATTCTCCATCAACTAAGAATAATTCTTAATGCATATTTTTGGAATATCTCTCAATTCGTAAATTAATTTTTGAGTATGAGTTATGTTTTATAAATTTTTATGAGATATTAGGTCAAATGGAATTCATCTGTGAGTGGACAGATTGGTCTGTATTTAAAAGGGATCAAAGAAATAATTTTATATTAGTTGAGAATAGTTCTTGAATTTGGAGCAGTTCTCAATTTACAAGTTCACTTTTAAGTAACTCAAGAACTATTCATAGTTGATTGATATTATCTCTTTAGTAATTCACATTTTTACAAAACGATTATTTGAGCTGCTTATAGATAACTGATTACAAAACAATAAAGAGTTTCATGCATTGGAGTTCAAAAATTTTTGACATTTTCTAGCAGCTAACAAACGTGTATACTAGAGAACGACTCGTCATAGAAGTAACTTTTTTTCTTTTTAATTTTAGTTATTGAAAACTTAAAAGACAAAAGAATGGTCTTTACATATAGAATGGTACCTACAAGTTGCAGGAATGACAGAGATGAAGAAATAGTTGTAATTGTCTAATAAGGCAAGGTATCTTGGAAATTTCAGCATGTGGCACATGAAAAGAGTTCAGAATTCAGTCTCATACATGAATGACTTGCCGCTTACATCAAATTCAAGTACGCAATAAAGTCGTAAGCACTTATAATTAGTCCTTTTTGAAACAGAAGAGAAACATCAGATTAATTTGGTTAATCAGAATAGATGAAAGAAGCCCTATTGGGCGGCACAAATACAAATATAAAGCTCCATATGACAAAAATTTTAATAACAACAAGATTACATTTATGCTTAATATACATGATGTATTTTTTTAACTAAACTATCCTCCTATGAAAACAATTATTCTGCTATTAAACTGTAATAATCGTACAAGAGAAATTTTTATTAGTCTGATCCAATTTTAACATTTAACTACTGATAACATCAACTATTGTAGGTGAAGATCTCATTCAATTTAGAAATAAAATTATTCATAGCATACGTAAATACACCTCAAAGGATGATATCACTTTAATTAAATGTTTAATCAAGTTTGGCCAAAAAGGGCGAAACAAATTTTGTTCATTTACGATGCGAATGATAGAGTGTCTCTTCTTATCTCCTACCATTCAAACAAAACAAAATAAAATAAAATAGTAAATTGTTCTAAGAGATGGATACTTAATCAAGTTCTTGTAATTTGATGTTACAGACATTAAAATGTCAACTCTAGCTAGATATACTGACATTTTGTTTAGGGCATATTTCGAGGATTGTTATCATCTATATAATGCATTAGCAAAGTATGCTTATTGTTGTCTGAATGGAAGAAATCCCAAGCCAATTTGGTTATTATCTTTTAGACTTAGATTAATAAAAATTTTCTATTTAAGAAAGAAAAAAAGGTCAATTCTAGGCAGATATATTGCCAATAAAAGGAGAGCTCAAACAATATTATTGTACACACATTACAGAGATATTTATTATAAAAGGCCAGGATCATGTATATAGGTGATTATTTTAGAGGTAGTTAATTGATTGCTCATCAATTTCTCTGCATTTTGATCATGTTAATTAATATCAAATGAAAGTTTGATAGAGAATAACCATTGGTACTCTCGATCAATGACACAACTCCGAAAACCATCTTTATTATCTAAATTAATTAAATTCTATGTATAGCAATTCAAAATATAAGGTTGAATTAGTAATCTTAATGATCTTTATTTGCATAACCCGATTAGGGTATGCACAACATTCAGCATTTAGATCAGTTATCACCATTAGTAATCTTAATGATCTTTACTAGCAATTAACCAATCAAAAAACCCAATTGGGTTGGGCCAACTGGATCTAAAGATCCAAAATTGGCCCAAATTACACTAAATGATTATCAAAATAATTGCTTTGGTAAACGGCTGATCCGCAACATTGTTTTCGTGGATCCTAAGTACCCTATCAGATGTTGTTATATATTATATGTACGAAAGAATAAACAATACAATTTCAAAGAAAAGATCAATCAGTTGACAAAGTCACTTGTAAATTTGTCCGAGTCGCGAAACGACAGTACCACAGAATTTTAATTACACTAATTAACCTTTAAAATCAAGCTGATGAGGCTGTTCATGATTGATGCCTTTGAAAGCAAAAGCTTTATCCATCATTTACCTAAAATATGTTTTTAATTTTCTTTTAAGTTTTAATGTAGGCTATGTAGCATTAGCCAACAACATCAACATCTACATCCTTTTATATGTCGTTGAAACAACAACCTTCTATAGGAAAATCCATTTTAAGTTCTAACAAATGGGAAAAAAAATTGGGAGTTAAATTCAAGATCAAATTTTATTTAGTTACTAATTTCAATCCAGCTGACCTTGGACCGTGCTTTCTAGGATTAATCAATGAACACAAATAGTTTAATCCGGCTTGCTTTGTGGTAGCAAAGTATTGAAATCGATTAGAAACATTCCAAGTTTCAATTTTAAATTGACCAATAGAAAAATGATCCAAGATTTAGATATATAGGGTTCAATTAATCAAAAAGAGTCTTGATGTATGAATTTTTGCCGCAAAGAAGGTACAAAATGTCTGGGAGTTACCGTAGTACACCTAGCTAATACAGCAGTTACGTTGTTGTCATTGACGCCCTTCTCCTTCCATTTGTCAGACATTGTATCTTATTAAGCTTAAATTATTATTTTGTTACTACGATCGACTACAATAACAAATCTTGAGTTATGTGTAACGGCAGCCGATTTGATTGAGGAAATGGTCAATGCTTAATTAATCTTCTGCCGTCTTAAATTCAAAGAACAACCAGCTAATAAGCATGTAGCAATAAGATTGTTGATCACTACAGGACATATATGTGTTCGGGACTTTTGCATTAAAGAAATTATCTAGTGATTTACATCCGTTTACTCTTTTTGAACTGCTCATCCCTGCCCTTCTCATCTCTGTAATTAGACATTTAGTGAGTCAATAATTTAGGCTTTTGCATTAAATGAAATTATGAGATCGGAACATATGGATAATTTGAAAAATAGGACTTAGTATTTGATGGAGGTAGATGTTGACATGAAATAATGCTTAATAAGTTACCCTAGATATAGCATCCAATGTACGTTCACACAAAAATAATGCCTCTTAAAATTTTTGAGAATCAACGAGTTGATGATACCAAGAAGTATACTGGGTTGTATAATTTTCAACTAGTGCTGATCTTTTAATTCTGATGGTTAGTTTCATTGAAAAAGTTATATTCAGTAACCCTTCCTTACTAGCAACTAACCATATGGAGTAAATTGTGAAAAATAACTCTGTTTCTGTATAATTTTCTTTGTTTTCTTGTAGTCCATAGTTCTTAACATCGCTATTCCCTCTATTATATATGAGATAGTGTTCACATGTGCATAATATCATATTGCAATGACAGTTTCATTATTTCTCTAGAATTTGAAAGAGAATTACTTTTCCTAATTTCTGCTCCTTTTTTAATATATAACATTGTCTTATAAAATAATATTAGTGGCCAAATTTTACAAAATATATAGGATGTGCGTTCTAATTGAGTCATGGAGAGACTTGAGAGACTTGCCAAAAAAGTGTCGTATTAAGAAAGTTGGCTAGATGCAGTATGCATGAAAGCTACATGAGCATAATAAGTAAGCAAATCAAAGTTATAAAGAGATATATGATATAGAGAACAGAGAGAGACAGATTAAAAGGAGTTTAAAATTTACCAAAGATGGATCCAACCACAGCCGACTCAATGCAAAATTCCAAAAGGAAAATGCCAAGGAAGTGTCAATGAACAAAGCCAATGTCATCAACTTGCCCTTAAAGCTTCCCTATTTCCTCTCTCTCTCGCCACCCATTTTCACATTTCATAAATTTTTAATTCTGCAAAAATTGTAGCGCAAATTATCTAGGGTTTTGGGCATGGACTCATCACAGAAACAAGTGGGTTCCGATCACTCATCAAGTGATGAAAACGAAGTCAAGGAATTAGACACATCAAGTGCAAAAAGATCATATGAGTGCACTTTCTGTAAGAGAGGCTTCACCAACGCTCAGGCTTTAGGTGGGCACATGAACATACACCGCAAAGATAGAGCCAAGGCCAAGCAAACTACTGGTCCTTCTTTTATTACAAGCAATCCGATGCTGATTCATGAAGATTACATGAACCCTAGATATATTGCACCGATTTCAAGTGACACATCAAGGCACTCTCCGGTTTTTGAGTCTCAAAGGAACTATCTCAGGTACTACCAACCATCAGCATCTAACCCTAGAAACCCTCCTGCTTACAATGTTCCGAGGTCAGAGTCTTTGAGCATGATGAATGAAGATCAGCTTTTGGGTGCCAATTTGAGCCTGGGAATTGGCCCTTCATGCGTTGATGAAGATAATGAAGTGATGAGGAGGGGAACTGTGGAAGAAGCTGGACTCGATTTGGAGCTTCGTCTTGGTCGTAATAGGTAAGCTACTGTTTCATCATTATACATATATGGTTATAGTGTACATAGAAGGAATTCAATCAAAGGATTCCTGTTTCATTGAGCCAAATTTGAAGTATATATTTTGTATGGGGTGTTTATAGAGAGAAGCTTTGGCATTGCATTATTAAACCCTCTCTTTTTTGGGTCTTCTTAATGAATCATATGATAATGTCTATTCTTCTGTATTGGTCAATTGAAAAGCTGCTTCAAATATCGGTGAAACTCGGGTTTCCATTGATGGAAGTGCATTAATAAGAATATGGCATATTGCAGATTCAACAATGTGACCGAGTAATAAGTTCAACCAACTATTGCTTTTTTAAATATCATGGTGCTAGCTAGAGTACAGAGAAATAGAGGCCCTATGTATAGGTTACAGTAGACTCATGTGCTTTGAGTTACACTGGGTTATAGAGGCATTACAATTACATACTCCATTAATCCGATGACCTATTGATTTCAAGAACCTACTGATCATTTGATCATTAATTAACACTTGATTATTACAACTAATAGTTTTAACAAAGAAGAAATTTCTGGACTAGCCTTTGAAAGAGGTCGGGTAAATCCTCGACTCCTTGGAGATGTTTTAACCTTCTTTAGCAAATCATGAACAGTCAAAGCATTCAGCTTTATTTCGTCCTTATTCCATGGTGCTAATTCCTACATTGTATAAGACTACAGTAATACACCTACGGTAGGGCATATATATGATTTTTTTTTATTTATCATCAAGTGCTATATTTTGATATGATTTTGAAGCCAGCTAGAGAGGATTGATTATCTCCAAAGTATTTTCTTTATTTATATTAATCAATCCGATCCCGTTTTCCTATTTAACCGATGTCAAATGCCTAACACAGTGAGATCTCTAGCCATCATTTTTTGGGGTACAATGCTCATGCGTGGAAGCCCCAGTCATAAAATATATTTGCATATAAGTGAGAAAATATTCCTGATTTTTACACTCTATCTTGTTGGATTCCATCATATACACAGTACTCTCTCATTTGATTATTACCACATACACCTCTCAACTAATCAAGTAATAATTCAACTAATGAAACAGTATATACTGAAAGTATTCAAGATTTTTCCACATTTATAAGTAACATAAAAACAACGAAAACGAACAGTACATGTCTTTTCTTTTTCTTTGATTTTTAACTTTTAATTTTGTTTTCTTGGCTTCTTCCAAAAATCACCTTATAAGAATGTGGAAATAGTAAATAATGTACTATATAAAGCACTCCCTCGACTCTAGAGCAGCCAAGAATGAGACCATATTTGGTATTGATAGCTGCATAAAAAAGTTGTAGTTATAAAATAAAAATTACTTATGTAATTTAGAATTAAGTTGATTTTTTTTCAACACTTGTATAATAAAAACTTATCATCTCTTTATCATTTTTGTCAAAATTATTATTTAAAATTTATATTTACCACACACCGTAAACTTTTATTTCATACTTATAATTTCTTTTTTTAACAACAATTATGACTTTTAAACGACAATACCTTAATTTCAAGTAGCACTTTAAAGTTTAAACTTCAAACAAGCCAATAAAACCTGACAATAGGCATGTAGCTAATGGATCCCACTACCTTACAATCAATGTATGGTACATCCCTCACATGAATAGTGAGTGGGTCCTACTCATTCACTGTTCATGAGTGAGGGATGTACCATACATTGATTGTAAGGTAGTGTTTGCCGTAGCTAATAGGTTATGCGCAACCTCTGCTTTTTGCTTAAGTTTAAATGCTGTATCTTCAAAAACCATGATAGTGAGGAGTTAATTATTACTAAAATAAAACGAAAGCGTGATCAGATTTAAAACTTCTCTCAATACTATATTACGCAATATACTAATTAGCCAGTGATTAGTCTCGTAACAGACTTGGATGTGTTCCAGTTCCAGAACCCATGTTAAATTAACCCTCGAAAGATAGACACGGGCTGGATACTTTGGCCCCCTTATTTCGTTGGGCCTAACTAAACGACTTTAAATCCCCCGTAAATTTTCTCTTAACACTTTTAAAATATGTGATAAACTAAATTACAAAAGAACAAAAAAATTTCTTTTCTATTTTTTTTTTGTTGGGGGGGGGGGGGGGGGTTGGGTGAATTTGGTTAATAAGGTTTATTCTTTCTTTTTTTTAGTAAAAGGTTTGGATGGAGATGAGAAATCTCATTCATTAATCTTTTATTATTATTAAAACTCAAGTGAATGTGGGATCAAACTAATCTGAGTTACGGTAATGAGACAGTCAAATTAATATGATGATAAGTCAATTTTAACCATCAATAATGATTAAGAAGCCTAAATAATAAAACCGAAGATTTGAGATAATTTAATTTGTTCGATCGATTGTGAAAATTACTGATTTATTTAAATTCTAAGCAGACAATAAGGAGTTTGATTGTTATTTACCCCACCCCACTTAAAATTTTATTGGGTCAAATGTGGCCCGACCAAACTGCCTGCTTATAACATTTTAGCAACGACAACAGAAATAAAATCATTAAATTGTAACTAATATGTAAAAATAATGCCCCCACAAAACCATAAAAATCCAACCACAATTACCCCACCTTAGGTCACTCTGGGACCGAATGTATACAAGGTTATATAATGTCATTAGTCGCTTTGATTAAATCGGCATTTACTTTTTGGGTTCTGTCTCTCTTCATATAACATTATAAAAAGGCCTTTAAAATATTCATTAGACTTTCTTTTTTTTCTTTTTGGGGTGTGAAATTAGCATAATCTCCGAGTTTTGTTTGAAGTGAAAAAAGATTAACTTAGTATCGATATTATAATTCATAAACTTCATGCGGTCGTCGAATTGTGATTATCGAGGAATGTGCTGAGTCTGCTGACTTCAAAATCAACATGTACACATTGAAACCTCATTGGATTTCGTCTGTATATTTTCTCTAATGAATTGAATAACGTTTAACTCACAGGCATAAGTGAGAAATGAGAAAATCTTTGAAAAAATTTCCTGCCGACTGCCGACAAAGGATGCTCTATTTTTTCTATTTTTCTAGACTTGTTATTATATATATATATATAGATAAGTTTTTTTAAAGTAATTTAGACGGTACCCCAACTGCTTCCCCACCCATAGAATGGACTTTAAACCCTATATCTATTATTTTCAACTTAAAATATTTAATCAAACTCTAACGTGCATATAATTTATACATCGGAAAAAACCACGAGATTTCTCTCTGTTTCATTATATTGATTAATGGTTGTTTTATGGTAAAATAATAAAAACTTATCTTTTTTTTGGTGGGGGGGGGGAGAGGAGACGAAATTAACAATTCTCTTTTATGTTTTAACACTCACTATAACTTACCTAATGTTATAATGCTAAACGGTATGTCCATTTCTTATTGAGAAAAGTTAAGGCAAAGATGAAGATGAAGACGAAGACAATAATAAATCACTGAGAAGTTAAGATTGATGATCAATAAAAAAAAATCCCAATGATTATAATTTGAGCATCTTCTTTTAATACTTGCAATCTTTATATAAATAGAAGCATTTGTACTCGTGAATAAATAAAAATAAATTTTTAAAATCTTTTTTCTATTGCTCTTTAGAATCTTTCATTTATAACGTAAATGCATCATTAACAATAATTTTGAAGTAAAAAAAAACCAAATAATTAATAGTTAATAGAATATTATTATTCTTAGAGAGTTCTTGTGGATTTTAAAATGTGAAAGCTTAATGTTTCTTGTGGATTTTAAAATGTGAAAGCTTAATGTCACCAATAAAGAAAACAAAAATAGAGTGGCTTCGCTCATTTTCTCTAAAAATCATGATTAGAGGAATTTGATAGATTTCCATAATATTTTCTGTGGTCATTATTGATTTGTGTACACATAAAAATCGTTTGTGTCGCCACAAGTCATGCTAATTAATCAATGAATTGTTGTTAGCTAGTTATAAATGTTGGTAATTAATAAGCTGAAGTCCTAGGTAGCTAGACTCAAACCAATTAATAATGAATGAATTCAAAGTTCGTATAATTATTTCATCGATTTCAAAATTTCCATCAACCAAACACTCCCGTCCCTACACCCCCAATCACAACTAATCGATTCTTTTTACATTCCATTCCACCACAAGTAAAATTAATTTTTGATTTCTTGCCAAGTTCTTTTTTTTTTTTTCCTCTTTCATAATAAAGTCATAATTTTGGACACCTTTTTTGGCTTCAAACACATGGGATGTATGCTCACGTATGGCAAAATTGGTGTTTGAGCATGTGCGACGCACAGCTTTTGCTAGAAATGGACCATCTCCTGTGCCGCACATGATTTGAGATCTTGACTTTCTTCAGTCACCCTCTTCCCCATACTTGTTCATTGAGTTGAGTTGGATATATGATGTACAAATTGAGGGCCCGTTTCGGAGTGTGGTGAGGTAGTTAAGTTGTCAAAATCCAGTTACTAAGGTATTTGATAACATTTATAGTTGGGTTTTGGTAGCTTAATAGATTTTTTTTTTTTAACTTCTACTCTACAGGTATAATTTTTACTTCACAGCAGCTGCAGCTTAAAAATTACAACACCTCACTTCCAAACATACCTTGATTTTCATACTTCCTTTGTTACCTTACGAAATAGATATTTATTCAGGAGGAGTTTCTTGTCCACATTCGTATGGTTTAAAATAACACAATGTTAGATTAAGTTTTGGTAGTAATATTTAGTCCTCAATTTATATTTTACAACACTATAAATTTCTCTCAGTCTTTAAGCTTAGATGTCAATTTTCAAATGATCATTGTAACCTGTTGTTACTCGTATTAAATTTTTTTTTTAATTTTTATGAGGAGTACTGGTAAATATTATTCATGATTTTTTTTTGTTTGTCCTCAAAAAATAATATCAGATTATACTAACCAAAAAAAAAAAATTTCAAGTCATTTCAGAAAAATATGATGAGCAACTAAAAATTAATACCTAATCCTAAAGATTTTAAGAAAAAAAATTATTTTTTTAAAACATGCCAACGTCGGCACTCGATGATTTTCATTTATGATGACAGTGAGCGACGGAGCTCATATGGTTTAAGTTATAAGGCCACTGTTAACTAGCAATAATTAATAATTAATTATCGGGTTTAAGAAACAAGGAAATTAATCAACAACAAGAATCATGTTGTCTGTCCTCAAAGAGTTTTGAGCCCACAGGAGTATGATGGAAAATGCTCGAAACAAATATGTTGACTTAAAATATTTGCCATACAACGTACAGGGCCCTGAATCGAGCTAATATCAACAGAGAAAAAAAAAAAAAAAGATAGATAAAACAAATTTACTTTATAAGTAAGCTAAGGTTTGCTACATATATGCATGAACCTTGCCTTTAATCAGCCCACTTTATCATCGATGATAGAACAACAATTTGACAAATATAAATAAATATCTTGATAATAAAGTCTCTATGACAAAACCTAACTTTCATTCTCATCCACTACCTGAGTAAACAAAAACTTTGGCTGCCGTTGAAAAAGCAAATTAATTAGATTTGTTCTTAATTTCGTTTTACGAATGATGATTCATCTCCCCTTTGCACTTTGCTTTATGAATTATAACACATATAACTGAACTATAAATTAAAAAGGCAATGAGATAGATTCCCTTCTCTTACCCCACAATTTCATAATCAGCTTAATTACTCATAAGTATTTAGTTCATGCATGAAAATGATACCAAAAAAAAAAAAAAATCTAGTACGACTTGAAAAGATTTAGTTAACGGATGAAACAGACTCATTTTCAGTGATTCCACATCCCTTTTTTTGAAAAAATAAATAAATAAAGTTTACCATTTAGATCATTAAATTAAAAAAAAAATTGATTATCATATCACTTCAGGAAATTTTTTCTGTTGGATTTTTTTTTTTTTAAAAGTAAACTAATAAAGCCGTAAAACTGACGGCATTTTAAAAGTATTGAGATATGGGGGTTTTTTTTTTATGACATTAAACTATTGCTCAAATTACAACTCATATTACATGAAAATATAACTGATATGTACAATCATATATATATATACTGAGACCTGTTGACATTAATGCTGATATGACACCGCTCAAATTTTTAACCCTCTCAAATATTCGAGGGACGTCAACTCCCAGCCTGAAAAAAAGACTGCTTTCACTCAAGCTCTGAGACTCCAAGGAAGGACATTTAAATTAAACCCCTGTAATGCGTCTGCAAATGCTCGAACCACTTCCCTCACATTTGTGAGGGAGTGGCTCTAGCCACTTGGGCTAAGCCCAAGTGGTTTGTATTGAGATATGGGTTTGAAAAAAGAGTTTGGCTACAATCCCAATCTAAACTAATATAATAATTTATTTGTAGCTATAATATTAATCATGCATTAACATTTATCATTGTGAGAACACAAAATTATAATTCATGAAAATTAGTAAATATCAATAACTTACAAAATATAACAGTTGTAAATAGATTTTTACTATCATTGGGATTCAAATGTAAGAATAATCGTTAGAATCCTTAATGGGACATTAAAAAAAACACAACTATTATTTATGAGAAAGTGTATGTGCTTACTCCAATTTTTTTTTTTTGAAAAAGTCAAAAATAATAGGAGACTCGACAGGCAAGAGCCATGCCCTTCGATGGAACAACTAGTATTTACAGTCAGATTATATTAAGTATTTTCAAAATTTTTAAAATAAAATAATTGATGAAGGACTAAAATTAATCCCCATAATATTTTTATGGAGGCTGAAACAAGTACTTTCCTATTCGACCAAAGGCTGATTGGTTTAGCGCAAGATATTTGAAAGAATTCAATTTGTATTCGGAGTAAATTAACATTCGAATCCAAACTGTTTTATGGTTTCTTAAAATGAAACATTGTTTTATCCATTTACTTTGAATAGGTCCTTAATATTTATTTAAAATTTAAAATGACTGAAACTCCCTCTAGCTTTAAGTTTACCAACCGCAATTCAACATCGTAAGGACACTATGGTCATTTGAACGTAAAATACGGACCTATTTAATACAAACAGCCCATTTATACCTTATATGATAAATTGTAACAAGCTAAGGGGTCCAAAGGTTATTAAACCCATTATGATTCAGGAGACAACACAAAATTTGAGAACATGGGATAATTTGAAAGTTGAAGACACAACGGTCCCAATCCTTGACCTCAAAACACACCAATCTTGAGACATATGGAGTTTAATCCGACCAAAGGTTTACTGCCGCCACTATGTTTTTGACAAAAAAAATATTAGCATTAATTTCAAAGAAATAACCATGAAAGTTTTGAAAATACAGATGATGACGACGACGACTTGAGAACATGAATGCCGATAAGCCGTTTAGTTAGTTCTTGAAGCTTCTTTAACAATAGAATTACAGAGTCGGGAGGCTCATCAAATTTTAATTATGATCTTTCTCGAAGGCGCCAATTCAATTTTACTTGTAATAAGCTCTATCAAGAAGGTGGTTCGGACTTAAGCTTGTCTGAAATGGCACGTAATCGGTAATCCAATAAACACGTGTTTCATGTGATATTTGAATGAATAGGGGAAAAAAACAATTACATATTACTTATATAGTTAGCATAATTGATAGTAATACAACAGTGGAGTTTTATATTTATTCTTTCATTTACCAAGAAAGTTATAATAACACCTCATCCTCGGGCAACGTTAATACCGTTAATTTTATATAATTTTTTGTAAGTCATGGAAACTAATTAAATTCAAGTTCAAGTGTTTTTATGTTTTTTTTTTTTTTGAATTGGTGAATTTTGAGTTAAAGATTGGGAGTGCATCACGATAACAAAAGAAGATAAAAGACTTGAAGGATATTATACTTCTCTTCTAATATATCTTATATATGTATGTATGTATATGTATATTTCTACATTCGAGTGGTAACCTCTTTGTATAAGAGAAATACTGAAATAATCATTAGTATAATTAATTTAGGAAAACTTATTTCATATCTTGTGGGATTAGAGTTTGGTGAGGATTAGAACTTATTTTGTTTTATCTTATTTAGATTTAGGACATATTATTGGATGCAGTCCTTCAACTCTTTAGGCTTGAGGACTCATTTTTTTTTTTATCAGGTTAAGTTAAGTAAAAATAAATTTAAAATAAATCTATTTTAAATTATAAAAATTAAAATAATGTGGTAGAACCTTAAGCCTAGACCAATAGTTGTCAGAATCTATCTAAACTATTTAAAATGATGAAAATTACTCCCACATCGCATATTAAGAAGGAGATTTAGATTCTTAATTTTAATAATGAGACGAGAAAGTGTCTATCACTATATAAAAATAGTGAATTAATTGTAAGTGCAAATACTAAGCAAGAACATTTTCGAATTCAAATTGTCTCCCACAAGAGTGATGGCTTTAAAAGAGATATTTTTAATTGTCAAGAGTTGAGAGACCCGGCAGGCCATGGCCTTAGTCAAAAACAATGGGTGGGATTACAGTGCCAGTATTGAGAAAGAGACACAATTACATGCAAAACGGTAAGGTTTCAGCTTTTGAAAAGGAGAATTAATTACTTGTACAAACGGAAACCATGTGCTGTGCTTAGTCACAGTAGGCAAGCAATAATTTGGCTTGTGCAATGGTGTGTGTACCAAATCAACAATAAAGCTTTAAATTGTCCAGTGAGTAATTTCCAAGAAAAGGGCAAATACAATGCTTTTTGTCTTTTGGTTTTATTTTACACAGTGGAAAAGAACATGGTCATAATAACGCAGCTTCATTATATAGGCTTTCATTGGCTTTGAACCCTAGATGCTCCGACTTTGACAAGTGACAGCAAAAATATCATATCGATCTCCACGGCAATGCAAATATTATGTTCATGGTGCAGTGTATGTATTAATTGTTTTTGCTTTGACTTGTGCAAAAACGTATGCTTTTGGAAAGCATCATCCTCTCTCGTACGTGATGTCTCACTTATTGCGTATGCCAATGAAATTTATCTTGATCACTAGAATTCATTCTTATGCGTTCTCGTGATCAGTCAACGAGAGGAAAAATGAAAATTCATAATATCTATCCATACATGCATGCCGGGAAATTAATTAAGATGCAGCCAGCTGTCGGGGAAATTCTGATTACTCCATTGATTTAATTTAATTTATTTTGACTTATAATTCATAAGTTACATCACTTGGCTGGTTATTATCTCATTAATTCGGCTCACTTTCTGAATAATTCTTTTCTCTGTAGAGAAAAAGGGGTTATGTAAAGACCCAAATGAATGGGGATGCATTGAACTGCCGCATTAATGGGAAAGTCAACAATCATACAGTCCCAAAATACATGCACATTAGAGTTCTTAATCTTTTCAAATTTCCCTTTCGAAATCATTCAACTGTCGATAAGCGTTATTATTGTGCGAACGAATGAAATAATAATAATAATAATAATAATAAACTTGAGAATATATATTCAAGATCAAAGAAAGAAGCTGGTTTCCTCTTTTGCTTTTAGGGCGAAAAGCATAAAGAAAATTAAACGAATGAAACAGGCACAGGCTGCCATTTTCCATTTGAACGAATGCTAAAAACATGCACACGTACAGAGCTATCCAACTGCTGATAAAGTGGGTTTTTTTTGTGCAAAAGAATTGAGAGTTCAGCAGACATCAATTTATTAGTTCCCATTTTAGATGATAATAATGGCAATTCTTCTTTTTAATTCTGCATATTTTTCACGGAGAATGCGTGAACTTTATTGATATTTAATCTTTGAGGACAAAAAAAAAAAAAAGATCTATTATTATTTTAACTTTATTATTTTTACAAAAACAATTATTTACCCTATTTTTTTTCCATTAGTCATGCCTTTATAAATCATTTACACTGAAATATTATTACAGTATATACCATCAGAATTTTCCATCCAGTATTCATCAATGTAGGAATTAATTTGCCCCACAAAAAGTTTAATGAATGTGAACGTAATAGACTAATGGGCATGAATTTCTTGTTATTTTATTTTTATTTTGTGCTATGTTACAAATTATACTTTACACAATTTAAATCATTTTCATTGTAATAGTTCACGAAATTTGAAAGGAATTACGGTATTTGATAAAGCAGAATTTGTCCGCGTTTGTTGTAACCAGTGACATTGACCCTAGGACTCTTGATTCTCGTGAGTTTTTTTTTTCTTTTTTTTTTTAATATTGATTTTACCTTTCAATGTCAACAAAATATTCACATTCTTCTTCACAGCAGAACACGTCATCTGTAAGTTTTATTATTAAATCAAATTTGTTAATCATGACGAATATATATACACTAAGAGAAGTTATAAAAAAAAAAAAAATTAGACTTCGAGGTTGTTGAATTTTTATTGAATAATTAAATTACTTAATGTGCGCTACTTTTTTTTTTTTATAATTTTACTTCGTTCTTCACATGATATAACTTTTTTTATTATTATTAAAAAAAAAACAGAAAGTTTGAAGAAGGATAAGAAATCTTATCCAGTATAAACCCTTACACCTCACAAAGCTTTATAGTCAATTGAACTACGTCTCAGTAGGGTTTATAGGGCACAACCATAAAATACATTTTTTTTCTTTTCTAAAACTTGTAAATAACAATTAATAAATAATTTTTTTTTGGTTAAAATAAAAGCTTTACTTATAAATCTTTTAGTGAAAACTCTTTTTGAATGGCGCCTATTCCAAGCATACCCTTAATTTGACTCTATGTCCAAAAAAAAAAAAATTCTATGCTAGCTCAATTCTTGTGCTCATACCTGTCATGTGTATTATTTACTTCGTTGTATATTTTCTTTCCTTAGATAGCATAAGTGCATATAAGGGCACGCATAGGGTGCTTCTGATGGGATTGTATTATATTGTATTGAATTGAATGTATTAAGATGGCATGTATTAAAATGGCTTGTTATATAAAATACAAGTAAATGGTACCGCGCTGTATTGTATTATTATCAATGGTCTTATATTTACTTTAATCATACTTAATCTTGAATACTGAAGTATTAACATTAGAATCTTTATCGTAATTATTCGCTCATGATATAACAAATATTATATTTGTACTTATCATAATCATCACTCAATATAAGCCAAGATATAAGTCGCATGGCCTTTTTTTTTTTTTTTTCAATTGCTCAAGTCATGACCATAAAAAAGGAATTCAACAAACAAATAGCAACCACCATATTTTTTTTAGAGCGACTAATGCATGATAATTATTTTGTGTCCAAGCAAAAATATGAACTAACCGTACATAGCGAATGAAAGAGAACCCATAAAACTTATGAAAATCTTTCATAAGAATGCAGAAGCAAGACCAAATTTTCTCTTAAATTGATGTGGATTTTTTTTTTTAAATTCTGGATAAAAAATTTCCCTAAAGTTAAGCGATGGAATTACTTAACAAAAGGATTTGATGAAAATTTATCCTGAATTTGTTTTGAGAAGTAAGATAGAAAATGATCTAAGTTTTGGGTTCTTTTATGTTTGTTGTATTTTTAATTTTATTGACCAGGCTAATAAAGACCCTGGGGTTACCCACCCAAATCTGTATTAATTTCACTTTTTCATACAATACAAATCAATTAAATAAATTTACCAAACATTCCTTTAGAAAATAAGTACAATATACACCCTCTTAATACATGCTGCAATACATGTCCATAGTGTACAATTTAATTCAGGAAAAAAAATTTATATATAAGAAGAAATGATGTCTCAAAAATATTATTAAAATTTAGAAACAAGCCTAATAATATTGAAATTAGATTAGTATGATATGATAATATTATTGAAAATAAGTACACAAGAAGGGGCAGCCTTATTGCTCACTTTCTGTCTCTGACTACTTAAAGAAAACATGGGCATCGCTGCCTCAAAGGCAGCAATTTCCAATATTAGCATAGCGTCGCGGGCGGGCCGCTGAAATAGGTTCGACTATGGACCACCGCCTACTTCTCGTGCGGGTCACCCTTTTTTAAAACGCAGACAAAATAAGATCAAACGACAGCAACAAATTTTAGAATCCCACAAGGCACGAGCTGGCGAGCTGCTCCTTGCCGGCTGGCGTGTCAGATTAAGCGCGTGTACTGCACCTGGGGTCGGTGATCACGTGCGTTTGTTGTCCGGAAAGAGGCAGGGAGAGATGGCTCTGAAACAGTGAAACCGAGTACTCTCTGAAGTTTCGTCTTCGGAATTTACGCCAATCTTGGCCGTTGATTGTGTGGAAAGTAGGCGATTTCGCGTCCGTTGATTTGGCGATTTTTTTTTGGCTAATTGGTGAAAATGAAATTCCAATGTAATAATGAAACATATTATTGCGCAATCCAGAAGATGAATATGGCTCTTTCCGTTTTTGTCTTTTTCATTTTTCCTGGAAACTGTGATTCCATGAATATGGACATTGAATGTAAACAAGTTGAGTCCACTTGGTCGTTGAATATTTGGAGCATAAATTTGATTGATTAATTAACTAATTAATTAATTAATTGCTGTCATGTCAAACGAAAGATAGCTAAAACTTGTTCCTCAAGTCCAAAAAGAACAGAGGAAAATGTACATATTTATTACATAGGATTGGAAAATCGACTACGGGAAAGTCGGGGTACATCCGTAAAATACAAGGCTACGGTCAGGGATGGATTCACATACAAGCTAGCGCGCATAATTAATCCTGTTTAATAAAAAATTCTTTCATTTTCATTTTCATTTTTTAAAAATTTTGTTTAATTGAAGATGAATTTTATAATAAAAAAATTTGATATTGGGTCGATTATATAAATTATTAATTTTTACTATAGTTTTATCGCCAATGAACTAAATTCTAGATACATTCTTAGTTATGATCAATGGAGAAAACTTGTGGTACAACTGTGGTACCGTGCCACAGTTGTATCCAGCCGTTGGATGCCAGTGGATCCCACCCATTCAAGTGCATCCAATGATTGGATGTAACTGTGATACCGTACTACAGTTGCACCGTAACTGAACCCTGATCAATGGTTATTAAATGAGAATGTAAAAAGAAATCATTATACGTCATTTACAGTTATAAATACACACACGTAACCTAAATACAACCTATATTAACAATTTACATGAAATTTAATTTAATTTTATAGTTGTATTATATCAAGAGCTCGTTTGAAATCATTTTTAAAAATAATAATTTTAGTGTTTAGTAAATAATTTTAGAAAGTACTGCAATAGATTTTAAAAAATAAGAAATGAGAAACTTTTTAAAATCAGATTTAGTAATTAATTTTATACTTAATATGTATAATCAGTTTTTTGAAGTTATGATTGAGAGATTTACGAAAATGGGGACTTTCCTTTGTCATCGTTGCTATCAAGTTGCGTACATCAGCATCAAGGTATTTGATGACGGTGGTGATTCCAAACACAAAAAACTACATTAATAGTTGAGTTGCACTTAATTATTCTCTCTTAACTGTACGGCCAAGTCACGATCCACCACCTCTGAACGCGCGGGCATAATACTCTTCATTTAGAAGTTTAAACCGCCTTACTTGACATCAGTTTTAACCTCTTTTTGTTTAAAGCAATATCTTGAAGTACAATTAAAGTAATTTTTTAAGATCTTTTCAAACTATTTTATATTTGAAGATTTTTTATTTTTAAAATGGTGGCAAGTTTAACTAATTCATAAATTCATTTAGTTAATTTTAGACACCAAATTGCTCGTACGGAGTTGTTTTGGATTATCTATAACATTCAATTATTACTCATACTAAGGTGAGATTTTTTGGTTGATCATATCTCAAGGAATTGTAACTAGGCAGCATATGATTAGCTAAATTTGTTCTCCTTTGTTCTATTTCTCTTGTATGGGTGGAGGATTTTCCATAATTTTTATTTTCCAATTTTTGAATTCTCAATTCAAGAATAAAATATAATATTACTAAAAAAACTAATTCATAAAATTATTTATAATTAATCATACTTAATAAAAAAGAACAAACCACACCAATTGAATAAAAGAAAAAAAAAGATAATTCAAGATCTTAATAAATTTTAAATTTTAAGTTTACAGATTTGGAAAATTGGTATTAGTTTACCATTGAAGAAATTGAAAATGGATAATAATTATAGTAAAAAAGTAAATATCTTCTACTAAAAATATTTGAAATAGTTACATGTCAAACTTTTTCCCATAGTTAATTTTGTCAAATTATATTTTGAGTTATGTATTACGTTAAGCATTATATTCTCACAGTATGAACAAAATTGGAGTTATTTGTGCTACGAACAAAACTAAACTTATTTGTTTAAACTAAAATTCTCTTTTATGACAATAAAACGACAAAGCTGTACAAGAAAGAGAATATAGTTAGTATCACATTATTTATATCGTTTGAAAGTTGCAATTTCTTTTAAATTACAAAAATCTCAAAAACAATCTTGTAAAATCTAGTGATTAGCTTACACAACAAAGATTTTTTAGTATGTTTTATTGGCTACTAGAATTAAAACTAAACTTAGTTTCTCATGAATTTCATCAGTTCCAGGCTCAAGTGCCTGTTCAACCATCTTCATTTTAAAGCGAACATTTCAATGCATCAAATTTTTAAATAATTTTTTATTGTTTTTTATCTTTATAAATAAAAAATATGTACCTAATTTTTTTTTAGTACAAATGACTTGATATTTCTCAAAAAAAAAATCATGTCAAACAAGTATTACTAGTGCAATATTGGAGATAAACTAATACCAAATTTATAAATTCATACAAAAATAACTTTTTACAAATTAATGTGACATGAGTACGGATGAGATGAAAATTTGAGGGGCTAAAAGTCATTGTTCAAAACTTTCAGAGGCCAAAGTGTGTGCGCGTTGTATTGGGTAAAATGTCAAACGGTCAAAGTTAGAGACCAAAACTTTTAAAAGTCTATTTTGTGTGGCTAAAATCGAAAAATATAATGTATATCATACAAATTTTATTTTTCAACATAATTTTATCCTTCCACATGAAACTAGATGATGAGAGAAAACAGAAAAATTTCAAAAGAAAAGATGATGTTATAAATGATGATAAATCAATAAGTTTGTATAAATAGAATATTTGTGATATATAATTATTATTACTACCTATAAAGAAATAAAAAAAGAAAATTGGATCCAATATTGAGCTATGCTATACGACAACCAAACGAACCTTAAAAATCACACGCAAACAACATGGCATAACTGTTGCATCCGTACCGCCACGCGCTCGGCGCCCGTAATCGTAAACCGGAAAATCGAAAACGAAACGCACGAATTGCCACGTGGCATCCTGTAACTTACTCCTACTGGACGATAATGGAAATTAAATATAAAGATTTGAGTGACAGGGGCAGCCAGCAGGTGGATTTATGGTAATAAATAATAATAATAACAGTAATAATGAACGGTAAAAAAAAAATTAATAAAGACTGGAATTGAAGACATAAATAAAATAAATAAAATAAAATAAAATAAAATAAAATAAATAGGAAAAAACAAGGAAAAGGATTGAAGAAAAAAAGAGCAAGAAATCAGAATACGTCTAAGTAAAAGAAAAAATAAATAAATAAATAAAACAAAATAAAATTTGGGTATGACGAGGACGTTTGATTCAAAAGGGCGTCTAAGTTCTCTTCATGTAAGGAGCTGTGGGGGCCCACCTTCCACCCCTTCCTTTTCTTTCACCTTCCCTCCTCGCTTTCTCTCTCCCTATTACTAAAAACAACGGCGCTGTCCGCAAAACCTCTCTTTATATAATAAATATTATTATTTTGCTTCCTTTGCTTCCTTTGCTTCTTCGCTTTCGCTTCTTCTTCTTCTTCTTCTTCTTCTTCGTCTTCTTAGTTCTTAGTTCTTACAACATAACTGCACAAAATCTAATTAAAAATAAAATAAAAACCAGTTCTTTTATTTATTTTTTTTGTTTTACCGTTAAGCTACATATAACAGAGAGATAGCCGAAGGAGTTACTAACAAAAGCTAAAGTTTTTTTTTTTTTTTCCTTTTCCTTTTTCTTTGTTCGTTGCTCGGCTTATTGCTTCACCGCCTGCTGTTATCTGTATATCAGCGGGATTAGCGGCGCGGGTTGGTGGCTTCGTTTTCGCCTTGCTGTTGTAAATATATATTTCTCATTCTATTGGGATTTTCTTTTTTTCTTTTTTGGAAATACAGTAGCAGTTACGTTTATATAAATGGAGTTTCAGTGAGTTTGAAAAAAAGAAAAAAGGAAAAAGAAAAATACTTGAAGATGGAGTTGTAAACTATGTAAATATGGCCCTGCATGTTAATAGAAGAGATAAGATCTGAAGATGGTTTTGATTAGAAATCTGCAGTGCTGGCTGTGAAGCGTGGATTCTTTTTAAGGTATGTGTGTTTTTTTTATCTTTTTCAAGTCTGCATTATTATTATTATCATTATTATTTTTTGTTTTCTTTGAGTAAAATGTATGGGGGATTTGCATCAAAATTTACTTTTTTGTTTGTTTGTTTTTTATTTCTTTGTTTCTGAAATATAAAACGTTTATTTTTTTTTCCTATTTTAGGAAGGAACTGTGGCTTTTTTAAAAAAAATATTTATTAGTTTCGGCTCATGAATAGTAACTCTGTTAGATAGATCTCAATTTAATAGTTTTCATTGGGTTTCTTTTTTTTCTTTTTTTATAAATGGATGCAGGAAATGAGAATTGAAGATTGGGATGTAAACAAGGTTAATTGAGTATATATTTTCAAATGGATTGAAGAATCAGTACGATAGCAGTCCATTTTTGGATGCAATGTTAAGGGCATTAGCTGTTGGGCTGGTGGTTTCTTCACTTCTGATATCCGTATCCGTGGTCGATGGCGATAATAACTTTCCCAGATGTAATTGCGACGACGATGCCAGTTCTTGGAGCATTGAGAGCATCTTAGAAACCCAGAAAGTGAGCGATTTCTTGATTGCTGTGGCCTACTTTTCAATCCCTGTTGAGTTGCTTTACTTCATTAGCTGCTCAAACGTACCATTCAAATGGGTCCTCATTCAGTTCATTGCCTTCATTGTCCTGTGTGGATTGACTCATTTGCTGAATGGCTGGACCTATGGCCCTCACTCTTTTCAGCTAATGTTGTCCCTCACTGTGTTCAAGATCCTCACTGCTTTGGTTTCATGTGCTACATCTATTACTCTTATTACTCTCATTCCTTTGCTTCTCAAAGTGAAGGTGAGAGAGTTCATGCTGAAGAAAAAGGCCTGGGATCTTGGGCGAGAAGTTGGGATTATAATGAAACAGAAAGAGGCCGGAGTGCATGTTCGCATGCTTACTCAAGAGATTCGCAAATCGCTTGATAGGCATACAATCTTGTACACAACTTTGGTGGAGTTATCCAACACCTTAGGTTTGCAGAATTGTGCAGTTTGGATGCCTAACGAGATTAAAACAGAGATGAATTTGACTCATCAATTGAACGGGAGGAATTATTCGGATATGTGTAGTTGTTCTATACCAATTACTGATCAGGATGTTGTACGGATTAAGGGGAGTGATGGCGTGAATATCCTTGGGCCTGACTCTGAACTTGCTGCTGCAAGTAGTGGAGAGTCTGTTGAGTCAGGCCCTGTTGCTGCAATTAGGATGCCAATGCTTCGAGTTTCAAATTTTAAAGGGGGGACTCCCGAGCTAGTCTCAGCTTGTTATGCAATATTGGTTTTAGTTCTTCCAAATGAACAGTTTAGAACTTGGAGCAATCAGGAACTAGAGATAGTTAAGGTGGTTGCTGATCAAGTGGCTGTGGCACTCTCTCATGCTGCAGTTCTTGAAGAATCCCAGCATATGAGGGAGAAATTGGAGGAACAGAATCGAGCATTGCAGCAGGCACAAAAGGATGCCTTGATGGCTAGCCAGGCGAGAAATGCATTTCAGAAGGTAATGAGCAATGGGATGAGGAGGCCCATGCACTCAATTTTGGGTTTGCTTTCAATTATGCAGGATGTGAATTTGAACAGTGATCAACGAATGATTGTTGAAACAATGATGAAATCCAGCAATGTCCTTTCAACCTTGATAAGTGATGTGATGGACAATTCACCAAAGGATAGTGGAAGATTTCCATTAGAGATTAGATCTTTCCGACTACATGCAATGATAAAAGAAGCAGCGTGCCTAGCCAGGTGTTTGTCTATTTATAGAGGCTTTGGATTTTCAATTGAGGTTGACAGGTCCTTGCCTGACCATGTTATGGGTGATGAAAGAAGAGTTTTCCAGGTGATCTTGCATATGGTTGGGAGCCTGTTGAATTGCAACAGTAGAAGAGGGACTGTATTGTTTCGAGTTGTCTCAGAGAATGGAAGTCAGGATAGGAATGATCAAAAATGGGCAACCTGGAGGCAAAGCTCAGTTGATGGGGATGTACATATCAGATTTGAAATTCTGCTGAACGAGGTTGGTTCTCAACCAGAGGTCTCAACATCAGTGGCACAGCTTGGCATTAGGAGAATTGTCAATGAAGGAATTGAAGACCGAATGAGCTTCAGCGTTTGCAAAAAGCTAGTGCAGGTGAGAATTTCAATTAAGTTTCCTGCATATGTTTTTACATGTTTTCGAGTGACTTGATAGAACTACAGAATAAAAAACTAGTAGATTGTGAAACTAGATTCTAAGTCATTTACGATGGTTCTTTAAAACTTTTGTTCTTTGTCTGCGATGAAACTGCTTGTGTGACCAGAAAATTTCAGCTCTGACTCGATTTTGGTGGATTTTTAAGGACATGAGCCTTATCTTGTCTTTTTTGATTAATGTTTCCTCCATGTGCATGTCCTTTCTGCCTCTTGTATCCTGGAAGAACAATGCTTTGGTGTAGGCTATTTTTCTTATAGCAGTTCTTATTGGAATTGATAAAATCTGGCTGTACTCTATTGCGATATGATTTCCAAATCTTAAGGTTACCAGTGCATAAGATTAAGAATCCCAAAAATTGTCATGATTCAAAACATATATGATTATTGCTGCAATAGAGGATTAGTATTTTTAGTGTCCAAGGTGTTCTGTTGATTCTAGGGTCTGAAAATATACTGTTATTCTGTTAATTACTTGTGGCATAGTGAAAGTAACCACATAGCAATGAATGAAGTCTTTTATTTGTTTTGACAATTCTTGATTAAATTTTATTTTTTTATAATTGGCAGTTGATGCAAGGGAATATCTGGATGGTCCCCAGTTCTCATGGCTTTGCTCAGAGCATGGGACTTGTTCTTCGATTTCAACTTCACCCATCCATTGCTATACCCATATCTGAATCTGGAGAATCTTCGGAGTACTCACATTCCAATTCTCTCTTGAGAGGCTTGCAAGTTTTATTAGCTGACGGTGATGACATGAATAGGGTTGTGACTCGGAAGCTTCTTGAGAAGTTAGGTTGCAGTGTTTCTGCCGTTTCAACTGGATATGAATGCCTTAGTGCCATGGGTCCAACAGCTGTTTTCCAATTGGTTATTTTGGATCTTCAGATGCCTGAGTTGGATGGGTTCGAAGTTGCATTGAAAATACGGAAATTCAGGAGTCGTAGTTGGCCATTGATTGTGGCCTTGACTGCAAGTGGTGACGAAGATGTGTGGGAAAAGTGCATGCAGGTTGGAATGAACGGTGTTATCCGAAAACCAGTTCTGTTGCAAGGTATTGCCAACGAGCTTCGAAGAGTCCTGCTGCATGCAAACAAAGTTGTGTAAGTAACAGAATCTCAGCAACCATAGAATCATCTTTGGAGATCTCAATGAAATAAGCAGACAACGTCCCATCCGAATTTTGGTCCCTCCCCTATCCCCCGCCGAGTTTCCAGCATAGAGATGTTACATACACAACATTGATAGTCAAAACGGTATACAAGTTTAGCTCGCTCCTTTTTCTTTGATGTTGTTGAACCCTTTTTTAAATGTTGCATAGATGGTAGTTTTAGTTGGAATCACATAAAATCAATTGCCCTCAAAACACTATTGACAGATAATCGCCAACGTGATGGAAGCTACAAAGGTTAAGAGGAGATTAGAATATAATAGTTAGGATTTAAAATATTTTGTAGAGCACTAAAAGCACACACCAACTTTGCATTTGTTCAAATGTTGATTATATATATATATATATATATATATATATAAATTTTAGTCTAACGGTAGTTTGATTCTTGCCCCATGCATGTGAACAAGGTCAAGCTCGGGATCTCCTGTTTGTAACACAAGAAAATTTACTATATCAAATTAGATGATATGAGTTTTTTTGAATTTTTTAAATTTTTGGTTATGCATCTTTTAATGATAGTATATCTTTTAATGATAGTATATGGGTATGATTTTTTTTTTTGAAAAATTAATTAGTTATTAATCAGCACTCCAGTTATTTGCGTGGCGCATGATCAAATCCATCAATTAGATAGGCTCCCGCCGAATGTTAATAATTAAAAGTTAATGGATTATGTGAAATCATTGACACAAAATTAAGCTTCAATATTATGTCTTTTTAATATCCCATCGGGGTATTGTTAATTGGCATTGATTCTATAGAGTAACCTTAAAGGAAAGTAATTTCGAATATATTCTCATCATCCACAACCCATCGTCATACCTGAACTTGCGTAGTCAAGTAACACTTCTCGTCGCTATTCTCTCGTCCTGAAGAAACAGTCGTGGGGTGCGTTTCCTGTATAAATTATTCTTATATGAAAATTTTTATCAGGTCGGTGATTACTCTTTTATAATAATTGATTATTAATACATAAATATTTTGCTCTTTATATTTTCATTTTAATAATTCAAGAAATCTCTCATTAAAAAATGTGTTTGTGTGTGTGTATAAATAATCAGGAGGGTAAATAAACTTTACCCAACGCGCGACAAGAATTCCAAAGTATTGCACACTAAAGTGAAAACTGGCGGCCAGTATAAGGGTGAGGGTGGTGGGGGGAACATGCATGAGGACGTACGAAGACTCCCTCAATTTTAGTTTTCTTTCGAGAAAACGACACGTGGAATCTTTTCAAACCTAACCCCGGCACGTGGTTTCTTTCTAACTCCAGCCGGTGGTTTAGTAAAATATTGCCATCAATTTTGGTTACTTAGATTGATTATTTCATTTATGTTGATGGTGTTGTATCGTATGGGTGCAATGAATAATTTAATTTAGTGTGAGGACTTGACGTTAGATCCTCTTGGAATATTGACCAAATCCATACACAAATTCTTCTCATTTGTTGTCACTTGTCACCCGTTACCTTTATTATTATTGTTGTTGGCCCTATTCGATTTCATTTTCAATTTTGCAATTTCTTGGAAAGTGCTATCTTTGGTGCGGGGCTGGCTTTTGATTTGATTAATTTTGTATCATTATTATTAGGTATAACGATGGTTGCTTAAATCATTGTCATTCCGTTAACATTATTTTGATCATCTTATGCATTTCACTGTGCGGGTTTGGTCCCATCCATACTGTTTATTTCTCTTTTGCCCTTTTTGTTTTATCAAACAACAATGCCCCGTAAATGGTGTTTTCCAAAATTTGTAATTTTACTTGAGGAGATGTCTACAATAAATAGTTAAAATTAACATGGTTACTGTCACGTACCACGCTTCTACTCTTTATTAGATTATCTAAAATAACTTTCTGCTATTGACTCAAAATTTTCACGTATTGTACAAAACACATCATAAGTCAAGTATTAGAGATTAAAAAAAAAATTTATTAGAATTGAGAATTATTCATATAAACTAATGTGATACAATAATATTAGTGGAATGAAAACATTAGATAATGAAAATGAATCACGTAGGGTCCTCTCCTCAATTAGAAACTCTCAATACAAACAATATTAATTTGCATGTTGGCAACTTAATTTTAAAAATGAATGGGGTTCTACCAAAGCCAACAAAATATGCAAAGGGAGCTCAAATATTTTGTCTCTCTCCCTTGCACAAGAGACACCAATTTGAGCTAGAGTCCAACGAAGATTGAGATCCCAAATTACCAAATACTATAAAATATAATATATAATCGATGTTGATGAGATCTAGTGATCTATAGATAGATACCACGCATGAATGCATGATGTGGCTCGAGATAATAAAAACAAAATGGCACCACATCACATCTTTAACTCGAATTGCTAATGGCACGTTCAATCGAAAACAAGAAATTCATACCCTTCTAATTTTTCAAATTTTTTGTTTTGGGTGTAGTGATGCTGAGATGGGATGCTGTAATTTTTTAACTATAGTTATTTTGATAAAAATTTATGATCGATATATAAAACTTAATTATATTTGTTAAATATATTTATAATTAACATTTGTTTAAAAATTAAAAAATATATTACAAGGTTTTGATTAAATAATTACGAAATAAATTTAATTTGACTTAATAAGTACTCCACATTAGAACCAAACACATATTTTGAAAACGGAAAATTTACAAAAATAGTCATAATATTTTTATATTTTTCAAATTTAACCCCCTAAACTTTTTTCTATCATAATTAGTCAAATACTGAACTTTTAGACTAAATTACCCTTACCATTTTCATCAAAATTTCAAATAATGTTACTCTTACAATACTCAACACTGTCAACAAATCTTTGAGAGTGTTAAGGTTTATTGAGAGTGTTGAGTATTGTAAGAGTGGCATTGTTTGAAAATTTGATGAAAGTGGCGAGGATAATTTGATCCAAAAGTTTAATATTTGGATAGTTTTGAAAAAAAAAATTGAGGGGTTAAATTTTAAAAAAATAAAAATATTATGGCTATTTTTATAAATTTCCCTTCGAAAACAGCATTGCGAAAATAATCAATTAATGGTGTCTCTGAAGAGGGTGGCATATCGTATGAACCCAGATCACAATAATAACATTGCTTGTTGAAAGATCTAGCACGATTTGGAATCGAGAAACTTAGTCAAAAAAATGAATGATGAACTTCAATATTATAAAATATATTCAACTTGCTCTACAAATTTTAATGCCCTAAACACCTAGCAAAAGTATTTGTGCAAGGGGGTATGTATCCCAAAATAATTTAAATTGTTTTGATTTGGCTTTTTATGGATTGGATTTCAATGAACTGAATCTAGAACAAATGGGCATACATATTTTATATCAACTTGGGTTTATTTTATAAATTAATGTGCTTTGGAAGGGATAAAATGTTCTATGTCCTAGAGCTCCGTATGCAGCCTTACTATTATAATTACTACTATTACAAGTGCATTGGGTTTTGAAGAACGCTCGGCGAGATCCATTTTCACGTAGGTAGACTTTGAAGTTAGAGAATCATGCCTATTTTTTGTCTATATTGAGGTCCAATTTTAGGACTTTAGATCTCAAATTATTTAATTCTGTATTACTTCAAGTTGTAATCGCTAAACTAAAACAAGGGTTAGGTTTTTGAAATAAAATAAAACCCCACAATGGACAAACCTGCCCTATAACTTAATTGATTTTATATATCAATATTTGTTTTTATATTCATGGCCTCTCACATCTAGATAATTGAAATTCGAAGTTACAATGATGAAGGCTTATAAAAAATAGAAAAGCAGCTCTTGTCCGAATATGTCGGGCTATGAAGCCAGGCTTATTAAAAGAATTAGATTGCCCAATTGAGTAATGTGGACTTAGCTGTCTCAATGTTGGCTTAATAAATTAGTTACCTAGACTTTAACAAACATAATTACTTGGACTAATCCTAGGTCAACTTTGACAAATAATATCATTAGTACGACCTTACTAATACCCACAGTCTCAATTGCTATTCCAAAACTGCTTTATATGGTTCATTACTAATACCCAGTCTCAATTTCATGGAATAAAATAAAATAAAAGAACATGGCATAATTTTTTGAGACCTTCAATACTAAGTCTCAAATTTTATTTTTATTTTTGTTGTTGTTGTTGTTATATTATCATTTTTTTTCTTTCCTTTTCTTTTTGCATGAATTTCTGACCGCGATCATGGTTAATATGTTATGTCAACTTTAGGTTAGAAATTTTTATTTTGAGCATTGTTATTTAAACAGTAGAGAAACAATAGGATGATAAAAATATAAATATTATTCATGCTATAATAATATTATCATATACAAAATAACAGCACTATTTATGTTGTAACATAAGTAATGTTGTTGTTTCTGTCTTTCTATTATGTTATTGTCGTTCAACTAACATTTTCTTTTTGAGTCCGGCTACTATAAAAATACTCTATCATATAACACTCCTTCATAGTTATACAATTAAAATTATAATATATTTTTATTAATTATCACTTTAATTATGTAATTTCGAAGAAGTGTTCCAAGTAAAGCATCTCTAACATAATCACTGCCTTTCTTGTTATTTTTATAGGTGAGCAGTTCATACATCTTAATTTTTTGTATTATATCATGAGTTAAATGGTATTTCTCAGCCCAAGGCTTCTGTTTCGAGTTTCAAAGATCCCTCTTGTTCCCAACTTCAACTTGTTAGAAAATTGATTACCTAATCCTCTATAATTAATGGACAAATAATAAAACCAACTGGGCACGGCATCCATGACAGCATCTGCTTGCTTTTCCAAAGCACAATTGAGGTGTTATGAGCCTTATGACTGAAGTTATCGTTGTCGTAATATATATATATATATATATATATATATATATATATATATATATGGGAGCCTCTAAGTTACAATAATTGTAACATACATCCCTCATGTGAACCACACAAAATTATAGGACCCACAATTTGTGTGGTTCACATGAAGAATGTATGTTACAATTATTGTAACTTAGCATTTGCCTATATATATATATATATATCAGGAAGCAAATATAATTTTTAATAACAATTATGATAGGAATAATAAAGATGTTTAATAACTCTTTAGTGAAGGCATATTTATTTTAATAAAGTAAAAATATCATTAGCATATAAAAAAATAGTCTCCAATTCATTGAAATATATATATATATATATATATATATATATATATATATATATATATATATATATATATATATATTTGTATTGTAATGTCATCTTTACTTTGTTAAAGTGTAGACATGTTCATTAGAAAAGGAATACATATATACATACAGTCATGCTTAGGTGTAGATATCTGCACGAAAAATTCATGTAGATGGAGCTAAAAGATTAAAAAAAAGAGAGAGAGAGCTCTAATATGGTAAAAGAAATCCGTATTTTTCACTCTATCTGCATTTTAATTTAGTGTGAGTATCCGTACATGAGCACCACTGTATGTCTGTGTGTACCTATATGGGGTAAAATTAATTTAACTTTCAAAGCACATCAACAAATATTTATTAAATACTTAAGAGCTGTCCAATAATAATACCAAAAAATCCTAACAGCCATATTATTTTAGCACTCAAATGTATGAAAAATTTAATGAATAATGAGCAGCAATCTAATTCATATTTTCTTACAATTTGAAGGCAATTAAGCAAAGCATAAAAGTCGGCATGCTGCAAATTTATGCCACTTCTTTAAATTATGAAAATATATAGTTAAGGTTCATCTAAAATAGTAGTTTTCTAGTCAGGAATTTTAAAGTGCGGGAAAGTATGAGAAAACTTTAAAATTGTACGGCTTTAAAGGCTTACAGTTTTAAGCCTTTAAAACCATGCAATTTTAAAGCTTTCCCGCACTTTAAAATTTAAGACTGGAACATTTCTCTCATCTAAAATATGTAATTTGAAATGATTGTTTTGACTTTTGAATTTTGATAAGAGGATTATCAATTATGCGGGGTTGGCAAAGGGTTATTTTTAGAAATCTCCCCTGAGATTTGATATAATTTTAGTTAGATGATGAGATTGATTATATTCTCACTTACCTCCCCTACCGTTAGTATATATACACGTATAACGTTAGTATTTGAGGGCAAAAATGTAAAAGACATGTGGAAAATCTAAAAAAATCAAATAACAATGGTTTGATATCCATTGGATAATTGTATTATCCGATTACACACAATATCCATTGTGTAAAAGAGTGCATTTCTCTTTCTCCAGCAAAAAAAAAATGAAGATTTCTTTCTCTCACATTAACAATCAAAACACTTTTCACTTCACTCCCCTACTCTTAGTTGTTGGAACAAAAAGGAAATAAACACAAATAGCATATATAACCCATGAAGAAGAAAAACATGGGTGGTCGGAGAAGGCCACCGACCGATGACGATCAACGCGTGACCGAGATATGTCACTGGTATTAAAGTTTGTAAGAGGTTAGTTACTTTATCAAAGTCTAAAATTTTTAAATACCTTTAATTTTCTAGTTTTTGGAGATTTTATAAGTAGTTGTTGGTTGTATTTGATTTGTCTTATTCATTGATTGGTGGTGGAAAAATTGATTAAAAAGAGAAAGAGTTCAGCCAAATGTGGCCATGAGTTGAAAAAAAATTGTTATTCGTTATTTTATATTTAAGATTTACACCATACATAGTGTAATAAGGCATATAAAGCCAATAATTTGTTATTTTTATGCAAATGAGTATGTAAAATAGAAGTAGTCTTAGCTAGAATTTTTAATTTTCTGGCCAAAGTTTGCTAAAGTTGATATATTTATGAATTTACAGTGTTTTTGTGCGCCTGTCGTACAAACACAGTTCCTTCGTTTTTTAGCGACAGAGCTTGTCCCTTTTGCAATAGGCCCACGTTGCACGAACACAATTTATGTGTTTTTTTTGCAACAATGATGTCACCCATGTGACGGACTTATGTCACTCGAATTCAGTTTCTGTGTTTTTGGACAACAGAATCCTATCGCACGGGCGACAACCCATGTCGCCCAAAAATAATGTTTTAGTGTTTTGGGCGGCGACATGCTATTGTCGCACGTACACACATTTTGTGTTTTTGGGCTATAGGTTTTGTCTCCCGTGTAATAATTATATGTTGCCCGTGCGACTGGATTCTATTGCACAAACGTTGTTTCTGTTTTTTTAGGCGACATGCATGTGACACGAAAAATACAGTCTGTGTTTAATATCAATTCAAAAAAAAATAGTATACACACACGCGCGCACGCATATATATGTGTGTGTGTGTGTGTGTAATTAAAACATATATATACGTTATTATTATCACAATTATTATTAATATCTTTATTAAAATGTATTACTATTATCATTAGTGTAGTTGTTATTGCAAATGTTGTTGTTGTTGTTTAGTAATGTCATTGTTATAATTATTCTTAATTATTATTCTGTTTCACTTATTAACGTTTTCATATTCACAAATGATAGGGGTGAAAAGCTAGTTGAACATCTGCTGTTCCACTAGAATCTGCAACAGAAATGGATTGGTTTGACTTAGCAGATGAGAATGAGTTTGCTATCCTTGATTTGAATAATGAGGTTCACATTAAATAGGTGACGACAATAGAAGATTCTCTTGAGAGGATGCTAGTAAATTAAGATGTCGTATCATCTTTTTGTACTCAGTCATAGGCACAAGATTAAGTTTTTGTATAAATGTGATAGTAACAAACTCACATTATAGTGACAATGCCATGTATAAAGTATAACTCAGCTATCATGGCACTGTTAGCGTAGTTGTTATTTTTGTGTATATGGGCGATTGCTGGATGTATAGGCTGATGAAATTCAGTAAATTTATGACTGTCACCAACTGTAAGCTGCAGAAATGCACATGTGACTGTAATTTAAATTATGGTGCCATTCTACTTAGTTTTATTTTCCAATTCAATTAACTCATATTAATGTTTTTTTCCTCTTGGTACAAATTTAAATATTTGTTATTTGTTATTTGTGTTGCTGGTTTGGTGACATACAAATTGATGGTTTAGAATTTACTTATTTCTTTAAACAAGTAAAATATTGGTAGTTTGGTGGTGATGAAATCCCTTAACGTATTTTGGAGACTAGTATAGTCTGTTGCTGAGAGAACTAAATTATTTTTTTATGGTTTTTGATTTCACGCGTTAGTTAAACAAGCTTTCTGTAATTTCCGGAGATAGGCACTTGTCGCCCGAGAGATGAGCATTCGTCGCTTGAAATTATAGAAACAAGCTTTCTATAATTCGGGGACTCATGCAGCTATCGCCCGAGAGACGGTGCCTGTTGCTCTAAATCACAAGCATCTGTCGCGATAGGCCCTGTCATGTGTGCGCTTCTACAAAAATGCAAATACCCTCTTAAGCTAGTTGTCGCAAACGTTTCGTGCTAGATAATGAGCTTACAAAACAGGACTTTGCATGAATGCACCATCAACACCTTAATCAACCTAAAACAAGACAAACAAACCCTAAAAGGCATTTCATTAAACCATTTTTAATATTACGCACCAATCAGTCCTAATGCTCATCTATAATTATTTATACACTCATTTGTCATCAATCAATCTTAAGCAAACGAAAAACAAAAAAGAATTTACAATATAAGGCTTGCCAAAATTACTGGAAACTAACATGATATATTGCGGCCAAAATGGCGGAAGTAGAGCCACATGTTGCCGGAGATCAACTTGTTGTCAAACGCCCGTCCAACCGCCGTCCCTTGTCGCCAGAAAACTCAAGACCTAGGTTGAATTTGGAGAGAAGAGAAGGTATATGTTTAGCAAGCTAATTTCGTTGTACCCTTGCTTTGTTAGCGCCAAAAATTTGGGTTGTATAATTGGTTTGGACATTTCAATCATTTCTCAAGTCAACTAACAGTCAAATCGTATGTATACTAACTGCAGGGGAGGTAAGTGAAAATATAATCAATCTCATCATCTCATTGAAATTATATCAAATCTCAAGGGAGATTTCTAAAAATAACCCGATTGACAAATTAAGGGATTGGGCCGGTTTTTTCAAACCCAAGTCCAAACTTAGAATAAAGTGCAAGGGTTGGGCTGACCCCATTGCAGGCCTAGGCTGAGATTAGGCTTTTATTTTTTTAAAAAAAAATTTTTAAATTGTTGCAAACTTCAAATAAGTTAATAATAATCAAGTTGTTATAATTAATAATGAATTAAAGGAAATAAATATTTTAAAATAAAATAATAAATAAAGAAAATGAAACAAATAAACATTTAGAGATTTAATTTTTTAATACTCGATTATCTAATTTAAGCACTATTAATTAATTAACACTTAAAAGAGGGTTTAGTATTATAATTTTAAGTTTTTTGATTCATTATTGATATATAAATTAATGATTTATGCTTTCTTTATTTTATTTTCTATTATTTTTTAAATTTAAATTTATTATTTTAATTTATAAATTTATTTTTAAAAGAAAATGCTTGGACTTGGCCCGGACTTTTCTCCTAAACTCTTGTCCAGACCCTCTTCTAGAAGGCCTGGGTTAAAACCCGTGGAAATGAGCCGGGTTGGCCTAGATTTTTTTATCATCCCTACAATTATGTGTGAACTTGATAGGGAATTAGCTAATTACACTATATTCGCACAAAAATATTCTTTGGAAATTGTCAACTATTTTACTATTAGTACTATATTAAATGACGTAATTATAGACTACTTTGTGAAAATTATGACGTAATTATAGACTGCTCTGTGAAAATTATTTTAAGAGTATGGATTTAATAAAATGTAGCACAAGGTAGTAGAGTTGCTTCGTTTATATATATAGCCATTAGATATTCATCAAAATCGAATTAAAAGTTTTCATCATTTTTGTTGATTTTATGTTAAGATTAGCATGTTTGGTAGAGAGTTCATCCTCCTCTAATTATAACCTATCTGTGTATCTTTTATCCGGACTCGATCATCAAAAATTCAAAATTAGATTGTTTAATATTAAAATTTTAATATGGAGCTTTTGTAGAATACTCGATTTATGTTTTAATCTATGCAATTTTTGTATTTATATGTCTCACCAATCTAATTGAGAGTATGAATTAATTAATTATGTTTTGTATAATTCAAAAGATAAATAAACTAAAGTGTCCCGAATTTAGTGAATATTTATTTCTACTTAATAGTAAATGTGTACCAATCCCTCACTCACCACTCGCTTATACTTCATAGCTAATTATTTTACTCCATAATGATAATAATTTCAAACCCACAACCCAATTCCCAAATAGTTTAGCCCGTAATGAATGAACACAATGAAGAATGAAACTATTGGCACCCCATCATTATCTTTACAAACCCCACTCCAATTGAAGTAAAAAGTTAAAAACAAATGAGAATTAAATACACATAATTTTTTTTAATCCAACAAATTACTTATATTCATAATCCATCTTTTTTTTCCTACTGGTTACTTCTTATATAACTAAAATTAATTCTACAAATTTAGTAGAGTTTATAATATTTTTTTTCATATTTCTTATTGATTAAATATTTTTATACTTAAGATTGCTTTCAAATTATAATTTAAAATTGTGTATAATTTAAGCCAATGATTAACATTAAAAAATCATCACTAAGAAAAATTTTTAATTTGTGTGTAGGGTAATAATAAGAATGCAAAAGAAATTTAAAAATAACATATTATTACTTTGAGTTTTAACAATAAAAAATTAAATGAAAAATTAGAAATATATTTAAATAAAAAGGACATTTTCAAAATAAAATAAATATAACTGAGGAAGGGGTTCATGAGGAGATTAGAGGGGTGCTAATAGGCCAACTCCACAATCAAACATCTTCACTGTTCATTGTTACTATAAGCACCCTCGCACATCCCTATGACAGTCCGTGAACGCACTAGACCATCAAATTCTGGTCCGTGGGCTATAATGTTTTGCTTGGTCAGCCTGGATTGGGGTGTTTATAGCAACTCACTTAGGTGGTCCATTGACAAATGACGCAACGAAACAATTTTTAAATTTCATTGTTGCTATAAGCACCCCTACATCCTGATGTCAGCACTGGAAATCACTGCACCATCAAATTCTGGTCCATGGGCCATAACGTCTTAATCATTTTTATTGGTCAGGCCGAGTCTATTTAATGATTGTTCTTTAATTTTGCTCAGATTTAGTGCTGACCTAACCTTTCTACTAATCATTTAGAAATTATAATTAATACTTATTATATAAGAATACAAAACTAATTAAATTATAACTGCATATTGTTGTACATACATGTTCGACAGAAGATTATAAAGATTTGAGTATAGGTAAGCTCAACAATGAATCCAAATCTTTCTTTTGTGCGCCCCCCCCCCCCACCCCCCCAATATTGTTGTATTACTAACTTTGATAAACTTCCATTTTCTTTCATTTAATAGGAGTGGGTACTATTTGGTTTGGTTTAACTTAGGCGCAGAATCGAACCAAACCTAAAGTAATTGATTAATAATTTTGTGAACTAAATACGAATCAAACACTAGAACCAAACCGAAAAAAGCCAAATTAATTCAATTTAGTTCTATTTGGTTCAAGTAAGTTCATTTTGTATATTTTATTTTAAAAAATGACATAATAGTAATGTACTGTTACTACAGTAATAATCTTGAGTTCATAAATTCACAAACAATAAAAAAATATAATAAAGCCCAACAATAGTCTACAAATCCATTACAAATTATGAAAGAAACTTTATTTCAAAGTTTCATTTCCACTGAAGACTCTCCTAATCACCACCTCTTGATCCCTCAAGTTCCATATCTATAATACCTTCATTATTTCACAAAGTGAGCCATTAGCCAAGCACCAACAATTAAACAAAATAAAATAGAGTATATAATATCACATTGATAATCACATGTATTAACTAATAAATAAAAGTATAAGCTTCATTATCTAAATATTATTCATGTTGAACAACATAAACAAATCAAAATTTTGTCCAATCTACTTAAAATAAACTCAAATTTAAACTTAACAAATCATAACTTTTGAAAGTTGATCCACAAACTCATTTTCTCGAACTAATTGATTAAGGTTTGTTGTCGCATTCAAGAAAGGAGAAGACTACAACTAATTTTATGCTAATATCAATACTTCAACCATGTTAGTAGTCCAAGACCTTCTATATTAACCTAATTTAGGCTAGGATTTTTAATTTTCACTATTTCTAAATCATTTAATTTTTGCTGCCCGAACCGTTCGTTTCATACTAAACTTAACCAAATGCCGCCCCCCCCCCCCCCCCCCCCCCAACATTTTAGACATCTAATATATTCAAATTCTTTTTATACTCATCCTATGCCTTGGCGAGTCCGTCAGTCAGGAAAGTTGGATTAAAATTATGGTTTCGGTCCACCAAAGGCTAGCCTGAGGCCCAAACTGGCAGTCGCATACTCAGGCTTCTTCTTCTGATTTTTGCCTCCGTCTTTTTTTTAATTTTTATTTTTCACTGTTTAGATTTTTTAACAAATTCTTTCGAGAAGCTATTAATCTCCTATGATCATCCCTAACGTTTGATCATCATGATTAAACATTAATATCGCTAATATTAACCGACAAATTAGTGATATTAATCGACGATCCTTTAGCTTACCGCATGATTATGCAATTCTCAGTTTAATAAACAACTAAAGACATCTGAAGGTTGCCATCGATTTTGTGGAGGTTGCGTCGACGTTCAATTGGACTATAAATAAAGAACTAAACAAAGAAAGTGACAATGAAAGACACGAAAGAAAATTAATTTAATGTGTGTGACCCCAAATGTGCCAATGATTGAAAACGCCAAGCGACATTTCTATAATACAATACAATATCTTTGTCTACTAAGTACACATAGCCGAGAGAGAGAGAAATTAAGTCGATCCCAAAACACAATGTCCCTAAATCAATACGTCTTGTTCCATGTGGTGCTGCAACTTGCGGAAAACACGTAGCCCATGTAGCCAAAAAATGACAATAACTTTGTGTTAAAATTATTAAGTCACGCTTACAAGTCACTAGCCTAGATATCTTCTAGAAACTTGTCACTGGTCAAATTGTAAAATATGGGATTCAGATATAAAATTATACTCACCCTTTTGACATCTTAAAGCGGGCATTTATCCCCCACATGATACACCAACTCTCTCTAATGTTTCCCCGTTTGCTTTGAAACAAATTGAAATTTATCTCTCTAATGTTCCCCCGTTTGCTTTGAAACAAATTGAAATTTATTTATATTTAAATTTCTGTTAATATATATCCTTTTCTACCATACATGGTTGGGAAAATATGTTCACGCCCGATGAAATAAGGAAAATGTGTGCATAAGAGTAAACGGTGACTCTCTCAAAAGAAAAAAAAAAAAAACAAAACGTCAGTGGGTAGAAAAGTTATCCGGTTCCCATGCAGGGAGGGGCAGTGCATGAGATTTTCATCAATTAATGAATTAATGAATTAATTTTCCGAAGTTTTTTTCACTCTCAGCGTGGCGACAAAAAGCAATGCTTCCCACATTTGACGGGAAAGATCAAAACCCGCGGATCCGTGGGGGCCGCAGTGCCGCATATCCGCCACGTGGCAACGCATAAGATGTTTGACCAGTCAATGGTTCGTCTTTGCTGTCGTACGCGTGTCCTGCCGTCTAATGTCTGCTTGTCCTTTTCAATTTTCGCTGCAACCCTATTCAGTTGAGAGCTGGTGATTTTATTTAAAGAAAATTCAACGGCTGGCAATTTCTTTTATTAATTTTAAAAAAAAATCCAAAAATGTTGTTGTTCATTATTGTTCTCAGTGGACTTTCTTTCGAATTGAGAATAATCTGATCAAAGCAAGCAGGTTGGTAAACAAACTCGCACATTTGTTATACATTTGTCTTGATTGTACTAAACAGATGAGTTAATTAATTTTGGCCTGAATTGTATTAATTTGACATGAAAGAAAGAGATAACGTTCACTGAATATAGTTGAGACTTGAGATGATCTTGACCCCATCCTAAGCTAGGTACATGGGCATGCCCTATGCAGTCTCACTCAATTCCATTATTAACTTAGATGCAAGAAATTAATTGTAGTGTTAATAAAATAAATCATGTGAGATGATGAATGATTGCGTTTACATTGGTGTGATCACACTTTGGTGGGATTTTTCACAGTAGAAAATTTTGAGAGATTTACATAATGAATTGACTTGACTCTCGGGAGGGAGTAGGGAGATTGTTGATTTTTCCTCATTAAAATCAAAATATATTTCACTTGCCTTTTTATTGTTAAATTTTTTTTAGATATTATAAAAATAACAAAGGTAAATAATATATTAATTTCAATCGAGAGAAAAATAATAATCTCTCCTCAAGAATGTCAAATCATCGTTTGTAAAAATTTGGGTTTTATTTCATTTTTATATAATTATCTTAGTAGTTATCTAGGCTGCTTTCATTAATCTATCTACTTTCTGGCTAGTCAAGTCTTGGAATGGTGCTCTTCAATCTTCATTGTTAGTGTTTTGACAGTCCCTGTTAGGAGCTGGCTAAGTTACAGATTCTGTAACATACAGATCCAACTTAGCCAGCTCCTGATTGGTTAGCTAGCTACCAAACAAAAACAATTGCATGCTTTTTCTCCATTTGCAGGACAGGTGTGGTGCATGCATTGGGTGGGTATGTTACAGAATCTGTAAGGTAGACATGTCCTCCATTTTAATGCAAGAACATTTATTGACATGTAGGCTACTTCTTTTTTAATTAATTTAAAGGTTCACGGGGTAAGAATTCCACAGCAATACTTTATACATCAAGAGTATGTCTTTTTTTTTTTAAAAAAAAAATTGAAATACGTCAAGAGTATTACCTAAAACTAATACTTTCTTGCATCAAATTAAGTAATTTTATACAGAGCCATTATTTATTGTAGATGTTCACATATTTAAAGTTTGAATTTAACCTAAATAAATGTAAAAGTATGTAATGACATTCGCACTGAAATTCATAATAACATAAATTGTGAGTATGCATGCACGGAAATTATGCAAGATTCATGATACCACATTCTTTAATCTAACAAGAGCCCTTGTTTGTTCATTATTGACAAGGGTATAAATAAGTGTATAAGTTAATGTGGCATAATTAGATCGGTTATTCAAAACAATGATGGAGTCAAAATAATTAAAAAAAAATTATTGTTACTTTTCGACTAATCTCTTCGTGCCACATTTATTTGTACTTATGGTTATTTATACAAACTATCTATATCTCTATCATTTTGGTCATTTCAACTGCCCACGAACTTTTTTGTTACGATCGGCTTTTCACTCTTATGAAAGAAGCTAATTAAAATGATTGGTTAACAATTGTTTTTTTTAAAAAAAAAAAAAAGAGAAAAAGACGACATTGTTGATTGGTGTTACCGAAAATTAAGTTAAAAAATTGTGTTTCAATATCGGATATTGGACAAGATGATGACGTGTGCTCGACGACAAGGACACGGCTGGATTGATATATATATATATATATATTGAATTGAATTGATTTTCATTTTTCAACATCAACAACAACGTCGACTTGAAAACAAAAAAAAGCTTACATGTTCCTTATTTTTCCTGGGTGATGCCCCCACCACACAAAAAAAATAAAATAATAATTATTAAAATTTGTCATTCTAATTAAATATAATTAAGTGGCCTTTAATGTGTGGTCTACATTTCATTAATGCAGAGTAAGTGGATTCCCTTTCAAATAATTGTTGTCAGTTAGTGGCTCCTCTCAGTCTCAACGAAAGCAAAATTCACGAATGGTTGCAGGGTGCCTACACTTGGAAAGGAAAAGGAGAAGAATATTTTTGTTTCTATTTCAACTCGATCCTACTAATTTTTTTGTTATATTATTTTAATTAGAGGGATAGTAATTATTGAACCAAAATGGGTCCATTGATTTATTATTATTATTATTTTTTTTTTGGTGACTTTAGCGTTGGAATGTTGCATTGGTGTATTCGAGTTGTTATTAATTTTTATATCAAGATTTACTAACTGCGACACGTGAATTCATGTGAAGAAGGGCCCCTCCATGTTGCCAAATAATCGATCTTAGGATTCTTTGATTGTCATTAAGTCTCATCTTTAACGTGCTAATCAAAGTAATTAATTAATTAATAGGTGGTAAAGGATAAAAAACTTTTACTGGTACTTTTGAGTAGCAGCGGTTGTAGTTGAAATGAAAGGGATGAAAAGGTATATGCATAAACACAACTAGCTAAAGCAATTCAAAAAGAAATTTGGTTGCAAGCTTTGTGAATATATAAAAATTGTATTGCATATCTGAATAATTAAGAAACTCAGTTCCAATAAAAAGTTATTAGATAATCCAATCAAAGTTTGATCTACAGAACCAACATCATGAATTTCCAATCTTGCACTTGCAAGGAACTTAAAAATACATTATTACACACCATGATTGATGTTATGATGATTACCATGTCATCAAACAAACTAAAAAGATCCGTGCAATAAATACTGATAAATAGATAAATAGCCAGTAAGATATATATTACTACTGATATATACATTGACATGCTTGGAAGGGGAAATATAAGAAATTCTTACATTATTGATCAATTAGCAATATACCAAGAGAAGGAGAGAGAGCAAATAAAAGACACATCAATAATTTAGAGGTCATTTTTATTCATTCTCAAGTGTGTATAAAATAAAGAGCAAAAACCTCTTTTTATAGTGATACAACCATAAAGTGGTGAGTAAAGATCATAAATATAAAAGATAATAATCCTTAAACTATAGAGATAACAGAAGTTATAGAAAGGTTAGAGGTTGGTTGTGGGAAGATAAGGGTTGTTTTGATCCTACAAAGAATATGTTCTATTAAAACTTTTGTAGTAAAAGACTTATGGGAAAAATACTAGTGCAGGAAAAAGAAGTACATCCTTCATTTGTATCTTAAGGAGGGGCAATCTCATTAAAACCTTACTAGGAAAAAACTCGATGGGGAAAAGCCTAGTAAAGGAAAAAGAGTACAATATTAATAACTCCTTTTGTTAAATACGCTCCTCCTCAAAATGACATGGGTGCTTCAATGTTCAATATTTATATTTTGTTGTAATAATTTGATGAACAATCTACATGATCAACGCCATCTTTTGAAAGCTTGAATACATAGATAAATTGGGTGTTGATGCCGAAATCTAGATGAGTTGGTCAAATCTCATATCCCTGCATCAGCATTAAATTTGTTTGATGGGAAGCCGCTGATTAGTTAGCACCATGAGCAGATTTTCTATGAGCAGATTTTTCGTGAGCAGACAACCTATGAGTAGACAATCCATGAGCAAATCACCCATGAGCAGACGATCCATGAGCAGAGAACCCATCAGCAGACAATCCATGATCAGAGAACCCATGAGCAGACAATCCATGAGTAGACAACCCATGAGCAGACAATCCATGAGCAGACAACCCATGAGCAGACAATCTATGAGCAGACGAACATTGAGCAGAGAAACCATGAGCAGACAATCCATGAGCAGACAACCCATAAACAGACAATCCATGAGCAGACAATCTGTGAGCCTGTGAGCACAACCACCAGTCAGGAGGCGCCGGAAGTTTTTCCGGTGAGAACCCTTCGACGCTCAAGTCAGTGATTTGGGTCTTACTTGGAAAAACTCATACCACAATTCATGTGGCTTAATTATGATTGCTTCAAACAAAAAATCTTTTAAGTAAATTTAAAAGAAAATAATTGAGAATAATTAATCTTAAAAAAATCATAAGCAAAAGAGAAGATTTCCAGTGGTAGAGAGAGAAAAATGTCCAATGGGTTCAGTTGCTCAGAGAGAGAGAGAGAGCTCGAAGCCCCCTCTTTTCCTTTCCCTTTCTAGGGGTATTATAGGAAACTATAGCGGTTTTTATCCTATCCCCTAGAATTCTCAAGAAAACTACTAATTTTCAGCCCACTAAGAATATGGTCCCTAATATTTTAGAGAAAATGTTTTGACTGAATCGTACTTCTTGGTAACTTCCTGATCGAGGTGACCAATAACATCCTGGTCGAGGTGACCAATAACATCCTGGTCGAGGTGATATGCTCGAGGTCACCACATATTATTCTGGTCGAGGTGACCCATAACATCCTGGTCGAGGTGATGTGTTCGAGGTCATCACATATTATTCTGGTCGAGGTGACCAATAATATCCTGGTCGAGGTGATGTGCTCGAGGTCACCACATATTATTCTGGTCGAGGTGACCCATAACATCCTGGTCGAGGTGATGTGCTCGAGGTCACCAAACAACATCCTGATCGAGATAATCTGCTCAACCATTTGCTCACTTTTACTTTGAGGAGAGCACGATAATGTATGAGCAAACACCTTTATCTTGATCACCCTATTTCATTCCCTAAACATTGGGGACACTATCATTTTGATTGAAGAATATCGTCATGTATATATCTTTATAATTTTGTTTTTATTCTTGAATAGAACTAAGCTTTAGCATTCATATCAAGGAAAAAGTGTGATATACTTTTCATATTATTTCAACGTTTTTAAGTGTATGCTAAACATATCTTAAATTGCAATTATGCAATTTCTTCAATTCCTTTGTAGGCATAAGTTGGAATAAAATATGGCACTTCAAGACTAAGATATACATTATATTTTAAAATAGATCAATTTTGAATATGAAATACTTTTAGTATTTCTGTAATATCAGCATTTCACTCAATAAATTTCAATCCATAAATTGAAAGGAATTACTTCATTTCAAGATCTTTTATCTTGAATTTTGTTGTTAAGCAAAATAAATTTATAAGCTATTCATGAATCTTTTTACGATGAACTCATCAACACAATTTGCAAAATTTTTTTATAGTAAAATCTCATAGTTAAGTGGATAATGACATATCCCACTTCTAATAATTTTTACTCAATTGATTATACTTTATAAGTCTAGATTGCTATAATACACACAAGTATGATTATGGCTTTATCAAGAATAAATAAGTGCAAGCTTTTTTGTTTAGCACTTCAACTACTTGTTTCAAGGATTAATACATAGACTCCTCAATTTAATTTCGACAAATATAGTTCAAAATTCTTTATATTTTGCTAATTAATTTGATGTCTTCTAGCTTATGATAAAGGTCCAATTTTGGTCAAACATATAAATCGATTTTCTTTCACATCTTTTGATTTAGGATCTTGAACATTTAATTATAACAACTAAATTTTTATTGGTCATAGCAACTAAATTTTTATTGATAACAATCTTATGTTTATTTTAATTTTACTCTTGCACCAAGTACCAACATACTATTGATCAAACATTTTTATTTTTCATAAATTTTATGACTTTAGGCATGTGAACTATATGTAAAAAATTCTTTTTATTTTTGCTAATTAATTTTATGTCTTCTAGCGTATGACAAAGCTCCTATTTTGGCCAAACATATAAATCGATATTCTTTTATATTTTTGTGGTTCAAGATCCTGAATGTTTGATCATAACAACTAAATTTTTATTGACAAAAATCTTGTGTTAATTTTAATTTTTCTGTTGCACCAAGTACCAACATACTATTGATATATATTTTTTAATATATATACCCAAGGAGGTCTTATGAAGCTTTTAATACATATACCTTTGGAAGCGCAAAAGATCTCTCTTTCTTAATTTACAAGCATATCTTTTATGGAACAATTTGAATATCTTTATTTCTCACCTTTACCTTTTTAAGGGTATTTGAGATTCATTTTTTAATTAGTACATTATATGTTTTCTGGGGCAACATATTCAATAATTTAATATAGATGAAATATTTTGCTATATGCAAACATGGTCTCTTCATGAGCATCAAATTATTTCACTTCAACTTCCCTAAGATTGAATTTTTTACCAATTGGTCTATCACACGCTTTAGACGCAGTTGCCGCATTAGCTACAGTACCCTTAACCCATGTGATGTTATCCCAAACATGGTACAAGTATTAACTTAATGTGAACAGTAATTTAATACCCCCTTAATACTACAACCAAACACACCCAAAGTGTATAACTTTTAAATGCTCAAGGGAAAGTGGTTAATGGAAGAGCCGAAGGTTGTTCTTTGAAACAAAAAAATGAGACGTGTCAAGAAGTAAATAGTGATGGAAATAAAATAATAAATCAACATTAATAGTTGATTGGTTCTATTATTGTTATCAATTCAATGAATTATTTATCTATCCACAGATAGATTGATTGATTCGAACTCTGTTGATCAATTATTATTTTTAAATGGGGTGTTATTATTTTATCACCTTACTTTTTTTGGCATATTATTTTACTATTAAATTTTTTTTATAAATATTTTTCTTACTTAATGTTTCCGTTTTTATCATTTTACCACTAAATTATTAACTCCATTAAAAAATTGGTGATGTCACATGAGTATTTTAAGAATTTTAGTGTTAAGCCCAAAGTATTACAATTTGTACGTTTTTATCAGTTAAATATTTTAGATATATAAAATAACAATTGACAAAAGCATTATCTCTTTGTATGTAATTAATTTTGTATTTTTTTTAAGTTTAGATGAATAAATTGTACTTATAACACTTAAGGGGTAAAATAGACTTTTACCATAAATTATGTTACAATTTTTGTTATTCTTAACGGTTTGATTGTAAATTAGGTGGAAATAAATAATTGTCAGAAAATTTTGATAGAAAAATGATGTGTTAGCAGAAGTTAGGTGGTAAAATTATAATATCCTTTTAAACTATATTAATTTCATATGAATTTTATTAACTACGGTAGAACCTTGATAAATTAATACTTGAAACATTGATAACTTTGATTAAATAATAGTTTTTGCTATATTCAGCTTGGGGCCAACATGGTAGATTAATAATTTGATATATATATTTTAAAAATCCTATTTTCCTATTGGACCGACTTACTATATAAGTTAATAACGACCTAATTTGAAACCAAATCCACATCCTATATCATAAAATATGTTCTATGTGTTGTTTATTGCTACTTGAAATTGATTTGGAATTAGATCTCATCTCTAACTCTTTTTGCAAAGTGAAATTCCAGTTTACATTGTCATTTTGCAAGAAGTGTGAGATGGACTCCATATGTCATCTTTAATATAGAAAAGTAAAAACTCTACCTTGATCTAATTACTATCAATGTAATACAACTAACTACTATTTAAAAAAAAAAACATGATAAATATCAAGGTTAGTAAATATTATAAACATGATCACATTTTCCAACAATAAGGAATTTCTCATAAATTAGTAATTTATTAATTTATTGATATATTAATATTCATTAAATTAATAGATTTTTCATAATCTCATAAAATTAATTTATCGAGGTTTTGCTGTATATTATTTTATTTATTTATTTTTATTAACTCACGCACCCATTGAAGATTGAACTCAGGACATGAGTTATTAAGAAAGTTACTCCTTATTAGAGCTAGATCTTAACTTCAAAAATTATGGTTAATAATAGTTAATTGGCATAGGAAACCCCAAAAAAGAGGCTCCAAAGTTCTTGAGAGCTAGTAATCCACATGTTGAACTGTATATTAAAGTTATTTTGTGATTATATGAACTTAAAATATGACAATAGATATAAGATGCTGAATTAATGCCGATAAATTAATGTTTCTTTTGATACTCTTATCAAGCATTAGTGACAACAAAACAATAAAATTGCGAACAGATTTGAAATAATTAATTAACAAAAAACTTTATGTTTGCGAATAGGGCATACTACGCAAATCAATAGGCAATAACATGTTAATTGTTTCCTCAATTTTTTTAATGTCATAGTTTAATCCACAGAATCCAAAACAATTAAAAGTTCTTTTGCTTGCGTATGGACAGAGAATTCACTCTGCCAAAAGATTTGTCTTGCAACAAGAAAAACTTTCATCATATCTTAGAAGACAAAATCATCTTATTTTGCAGAGAGGCTATCGACTATTACATTACACGTGGGATGAAGCAACTAAAGTGTCTGCAATTGGAATTCTTCTCGGTGCTGTTTAAATTGATGAAGAGCCATCCCATGCTGTAATTCAAGAAGCTGCTTTGGCGACGACAGACATGTGGGGTTTTTCAATTGCCCTAGCTAGCAGTGAGAAACATTGTATGCTCCATTGAAGCAAACTGAACCAAAAAGCGAATGTCTTTTATAATGTACTATATTAATCGGTAATATACATAGGTTAACATTTCATTTAACTATCTTTTCTTTTACAAAGTGCTGCCGTGACTTGTGATCCATTTATCAGATTTGATTGCATACGAATCATGAAACTATCTGACTTTTCTACAAGTTATTTGTATCCTATTCCTGTCTTGATATTTAAGTGTGATTTCTTTAGAAATAATAAACAAATAGATCATGTAGCTGCTGCTAGTAGATTAGTAACCAATTAAATGACAGTTTTCTGTTTATTAAAATACGAAGCGATCTTATCGAGCTAACTCTCAATTCAGCACATTTTCTCGTTGGAATTGAGCATAAGTTTAAATTGATGCAAATACATTTAACAGACGAATTAATCTAACAATAATAAATACATGGAAATCCCGAACAAATCATCCTCTGAAAACCTAAAACTCAATCTCTAGTCCTTGATCAGAGTAAGAGTGAGATGCAAGCTTTAAACAGACATGAAAGCTTTTTAATCAGCAAAGTTTTTGGTAACAACATATTAAGCTATGATATATACCAAATTAAGTCTAATCAAGTGTGATATAAACTATGATCCACTTAGCAGCTCAATATTAAAAAGAACTACATAAAGAAATATTAAAACTCCCACCTAAAAATAATATATAATTATATTTAGAAGCTGGAAAAACAATTAAAAAGAAGCTGATGATCATGATCATTTTTTTTTTATTGGAAACAGGAATATGAAGCAACACAAAGAAATATTTAATATACATTGAAACCTTTGATCCCTCTTCTTCTCAGCAAATCCTGCTCTCTATCTCCATCCTTTGAACACAACTCTCTATCTTTTCATACAACAAAATACACAAAAACGTAATCATTGGTAAGGAGGCCGGGCATGAGCCCAAGCATAAGCCTCATGTAGCTGCCCGCCGTTGGGGATCAGATTCGGTGGCAGATTGTAGGTCAGCGACGAAGGATCGGGCAGCCCCGCAGATGACGGCTGCCCGCTGCTACCAATTTGCGGGGGTGAATTGTTGTTATTGGCAGCTGCCCCAGTGGATTGGATCTGCCCTTGAGTACCTGTGACTTCTTCATCATCCTCTAATGGCAACCTTTCATAAGTCGCATTAGCAAACGTGGCAGCTATTACCATTACAGGCCCTGCTGCCACGAGCTGCCCAACCACGCTTCCTCCTACAACCTGCCCCTGCCCTCCTGCTAAGTAGACGGTCAGTCCCGTTGACCCTGGAGGGGAGGGTCCAGGGAGAAACGCCCCCGTCAGGGACAAAATCTCAAACCTACCGTGCAGTGCCACCACGGCCCCTGGCGCCGCGGGTTGCCTCAGCGTCACGTTAGCCACGGACCCGCTGCCGCTGAGCACGCAGACGCCACGCTGGCGCCTCCTTGCGAACAGGGCTACGCTCTCCGCCACGTCAGCGCCGCCAGCGACCTCCATGACGTGGCTGCGGAGGGAGTTAGGGCTGTCCCTGGTTACGAAGATTGGCGGCTTGGGTTTGTTTTTGGATCCGGGAGGGCGGCCGCGGGGTCTCCGGGTGCCGACTTCAACGGCTCCTTCTCTAGGCTCGTCGGCGGTATCTCTATCTTCTTCTTCGTTTGTGTCGTTGATAGAGAGTTCATGGTGATGATGCTGATGTTGATCGCGTTTGTTTAGGATCGATGAATTGGCGGCAGCTGCCGGGTCCATACCCGGCAACCCCACTTGACTTGTCCACCAAGGATTAGCCAGACTTGCAAATTAAGGAAACACAACAATAGAACAAGAACAAGAAGCTGTAAGAATTTGCTGATCACAAAGTCAAAGCTAATATTAAAGCTTAACAAGAAACAAAATATTTTTTTTCCTGTTCAAACAGGGATTTGTACAGTCCTTTCATAGATATTGAAAAGAGTAGAAGAAGAAGCAACAAAAAGGAGCTAGCTATAGCTTGTGAAGAGAGAATTAGATGCAAATTTTTTCTGCTAATGGAATCGAGTAAAGGGAAGGGAAGAAAAGAAAAGAAAAGGGGTTCTTTAATTTAATTACAGGTGAATTGATGAGGAATCTGAAAAGAAAGGAACAAAAAAACTTGATAGAAAATCAATTAAAATAAAAACTGAATTAAAATAGAAACACACACAGCGAGAGACAGAGAAAGAGAAAGAGAAAATATTACAGTAACTAAAAGAAGAAGCTCAACAACAAATGAACTGTTTTTTTTCTTCTTCTTTTTTCCCCCTTTTTGTTCTCTGTATTTGTGTTGCGATTAGAGGAGCTAAGTATTTGGTTTTGTTTATGGCAGAATATAAGTTTAAAAAGGAAAAAATGAAGTGAGAGATGAATGAATATAAGCTCTGCTTTTAGAGAGAGAGAGAGAGGGGTTCTTTGAAATTAGGGTTTCGTGGGGTCGCGTGCGCGTGGGCAGGTGGGAAGCACGTCGTTTTCTCGTGCCCCAACATATCGATTTGTAATCTTACGGAGAAAGAGAGAAAGAAAATATAGATAGCTACAATTCATGGACCCTAGTATTGCTGCTACTACTAGTACCGGTAGCATTATTAGTTGCTCATAACCTTTCAATGTTTTAATCTGCAGTTTATTTGCACATAATCTTGAGTCCCATTTCACTGCATAATTAATCTCGAGTCTTCCGTTAGGGGGCAGTTTAATTAATTAATGTTTTAATTTTAACTCCTTATTGACCGTCTCATAAAGTATGCAACTTATAGGAATTTCTAGATCAAGTTGGTAAGAATTTCAAGTTTAATTAGGCAACATTTAATGTCAAGCTCATAGCATATTGTCCTAATTCAGTAATTCTCCCGTCAGAGCATAAGGATAATGATTGTTCAATAAGATAAATCTACTAAATAATTGATTACATACATAATTGATAATTGATATTTACATAGTTTCTATAGTAGCCAATGCGACATTTGTTGGTATTACTGATTGATAAGTTTTGCAAAATTAGAAGAGTATATTATGGCGGCAGCGTGTGCTGTTGACATTTTAATATACAAGACAATTGTCTATGATCCGCGGAAAATCTATACAGTGATGAAATGGCTGTAGAGGGAATGATATGGAGGAAGTAATATATTATAAATCATATTGGTCATATAAAAAATTTAAAAAAAAAAAAACTGAAACCAATATGTTCATGGGATCAATTTTCAATTTGTATTAGATGACTTATGTAGAAAAGAAAATCATATTATATATTATAAGAGGTTAATTTAAAATAGAATCAATGTGCACGTGAAAAGCTGGACTTTTAAAAGAATAGATAAACTGGTGACTGGTTAGGGCACAGAACATGTATATATAATACATTGATAAGATACAAATAAATAAATAAATAAATATATATATATATATATATATATATATATATAGGGAAGAATTGTAAAGCTTACCTTTCGGAAATATTAAAAAAGAAATAGCCAAGTGAGAGATTCAGCCCTGGAATTAATTTTTTTTATTGAATCATGATCAAAACAAATTTGAAATACAAAAAACGAAGTGGTTGCTGTGATCACATCTATCGTGGTGATCACATCTAAGATTAATGGAAGATATAGCCGTCGTTAATTGAGTTGATTAGTTCGATTGACAGAACAGATGAAATTTTGACAATTGAGGCTCCAGTACTTCATTATTTTGTTTATTTTTGGTGATTTAGTCTAATTGATCTTATTTTTAATTGGATAAGACATTGCACAATTCTGAATCAAATAAGACCGTTATATAGAAGGTATCATAATATTGATGATGACTTAATGAGTTAATAATGTGGTGATCTTGTGAGAGGCTGAAAGCCAATAAATTGGAACCAATAATTTGGATTGCGGCACAGTAGACATAATATTTTTCAAAGTAAGTACAATGAAATGCATTCGGTATACAAATTTTTCATATTTAGGTATGACACAGTAGAATTATTGTTAAAGTGAGTGCAATGAGTATGGTTTGTATACAAATTTTCCATCAGTTGTCAAGTCACCGCAATTGGCAATTAATAGAGCAACATCTAGTAGAGCAACATCAAAGGCAGTGCAAGTCAGCAAAATTTTTTTGGGTGGTACTATTAGTTCAGTAGTTGGCCCCATTGGATATGGAATGTAATATACTTTTTGTTTCTTTGAATCACTATTTCTGCATTGCCACAACGATTCCTCAGGATTATATATGGTCGTTGCACTTATAAGAGTTTGGAGATGATGAAATTAATGATAATTCTCCCAATTTTTTATATGGGTTGTTTTGATCCGCCATCTAACAAATTAATCTATATGGTGATTTCATTTTTTGCTATGAGAATATCCACATTTGTTGAACTAAAAGAATTATATTTTGGCAAAAAATGTCTTCTTATAAGGATTAGTTAGTTTGTTCAACCCCTAATCGAGATTGGCCGATTTAGAAAATAAAGCGGAGAGCAATTTGAAAATACGAAGTAAATTATTTCTGTTATTGAAAATTTAAAATAGTACATAAACAAACTTTCATCAAAAGCATCAATGTAATTTAACAAGTGGGCAAGTAAATGAGATCTTCAAAGATATCAATTACATGTAGATTTTATCACACTAGTGATTCCACAAAGTGAGCAAATATGGGAGAGTCAGCCTCAATATCAATACATTTTTGTGGACCATCAGAGGTGCTGGATTGTCCGTCATCTAATGATTGTGTTAATCTTGATTGAACTAGTGAGTTAGTCAAATCTACAAGATCGTTATAGCATCTATATATAAAAGATTATATTTGTGGCTATAATTATACGATTCATTTTTCGTTGCTCATTGTTTTTTTAAGTCACTATTACTCTTTGTTGTGACAGATTAATTTGAGGCAATTGACTGATATATTAAGTTTGCTTGCAAGGAATGATTTCGTTATAATGCGACTCTTCTTAACTTATTTTAAAGCTTAAATTTAGTTGACGTGATGTGTGTACTGATGTTGTATGTTTATGTGAATAGTGGAATGAGGTGAAATTAAAGATTATGGTGAGTATAGGAGGTACGAATTTTCAAGTAGAGTAATATTCTTATTTTTGTTAAAATAATAAAGCAGGTTGTGCTCTGTGAGTGCAGTGATTCGAGCTCCCACGATGCATGTAGGAACTTATTTTCTTATTTAATTATGGTATATAATTAAGTGAAGGTAGTTTTCTCATTTTCGAAATGTGAGTGGAGTAAACACTCTTCAAATATTAGAGAGGGTAAAATCTGGGTAGTGTTATATAAGATTTATGCTACGTTTACTTGCTGGATTCAGGAATGGGAATCTGGAATCGGAATCATTCCCGCGTTTATTTACTAAAATAAGGAGCAGAATCGGATTCATTTTCGTGGACCCCACAACAATTTGAGAATCAAATATGGGAGTCTAATTCCCAAGGGGGGGCTTGGGAATCAAAATCCCATTCCTAGAATTTTTTACTCTATCCATATTAATTTTTTATTATTCTAGAAATACCCTCACTTTAGATAAAAAATATAAAAAGCGAAAAAAAAAATTCCTAAAACCTAAACTCTCTCACCCATGCCTCCCAATCGAATGCCATCGGAGCTGCTTCCATCACCATTGCAACCATCACTGTCTTTGTCATCGTGGTTCGTCGGCTGTGGATAGATACTCGTCGCCGGTTTCGTCTTTGTTGGGCCGCGTCGAATTCGTCACCGTCTCGATTTCGCCCCCATCTCATTTCGTCTCCGATTTCGTCTTTAATGGCGAAGGTTCTGATCTGATGTTGTTGCTACTGCTAACAATGATGATTGTCGTTGCCGTTGTTGTTGATGACAATGACAATTGAGATTTTGATTGTTGCTGTTTTTTTTTTTTTGGAAATGGATTATTTTTGTTGATGATGATTATTTGGGAAATGGATTAATTTGATGATGATGATGATGATTATTATTATTATTATTATTATTATTATTATTATTATCATTTTCCCACCAAAGGTATTCTGACACATTATGTCAGTACCACGGTTTGGTAAAACCATCAATTTACCACCAAATGTTTAAACTGTTAGCATTTTCCTACCATTCTGTTAAAACTCAGTTAATATGTAACGAAAAATTCATAAAAGGTCAATTTTACCCCTGGAGCGTAAAAGATGATTTTGCCCTTTAAGAAGGAAGAACAACAAATGATGATTTAATTACAAAATTCATAAAAGATTAATTACATGATCTTTTAAAAGTTCAATTTTACAAAATTTATAAAGGGTAATTTTTGCCCTTTAAAAAGGAAGAATAGCAAATGATTATTTAATTACAAAATTCATAAAAGGTTAATTACATGGTCTTTTACGCTCTAGGGGTAAAATTGACCTTTTATGAATTTTCCGTTACATATTAACTGAGTTTTAACAGAATGGTGGGAAAATACTAACAATTTAAACATTTGGTGGTAAATTGATGGTTTTACCAAACCGTAATACTGACATGATGTGTCAGAATACCTTTGGTGGAAAAATGATAATATCCCTTATTATTATTATTATTATTATTTTGTTGGAAATGGGTTATTTTGTTGATGATGATGAATCCGATTATGAAACAATATTATTTTTTTAAAAAAATGGATTATTATTTTGCTGATGATGATATTTTTTATTTTGATTATTGTTATTAATTTTATTATTATTATTATTATTAATGATAAATTATAATTAATTAATAAACTAACAACATATGAATATAATTAATTAATATATTAACAGTAATTTTAATAATAATAATAGTTATTATTATAATTAACTAAGGGCATTTTAGTAACTTGAAACAATTCAGCCCATTATGATTCCGATTCCAAGATAAAATAAACATATCAATGGGATTCTAATCTATTCCGATTCTGATTCCTGCAGCTTAAGTAAACAATTTATTTTGATTATCATTCTCCATTCCCATTCCACCTCATTCCGATTCCAGCTTATTCCGATTCCAGCTCATTCCGATTACTGACAAGTAAATGCAGCATTAATGTAAACTAGTCCCAATAATTATATGGTTGCAAATATTAGTTGTAAATCTCATATAATATGAGTTGTAATATGAGTATTAGTCTCATGTAATTCAAAATAATAATAATAAAGTAGATTGTGCGGGTTGGAAAAGTTTTTAAAGCACTCCTAATTGTTTCCTTTTAAAGCCAAAGTAAAGCTTTTAAAGCACTCCTAATTTTTTTTCTTTTAAAGCCAAAGTACAACAAATTAAAATTCAACCGTGATTATGACGAGTTCGACCTATTTCGTACCATAAAATATTACCATGGATAAGCTCAGGCAATGTATCAAAATAGATCAAGAAAATTAGACTTCTCACAAATAGCACAAAAAAAAAAATCCAAATGTCTTTTATATGGTAGTTAAAATGGACTCTCCTTAAACTAAAAAAAAAAAAGTATGAAGTGCATATGGACTTAGATATGGTGCAGCTGTGGTACCGTACCACAGCTGCACCTAGCCATTGGATTCAGTTATGGTGAAAGATTCAATAGCTAGATAGCTGGATCCAATGGCTAGGTGCAGCTATGGTATAGTACTACAATTGCACCATAGTTGGACCCAGTACATATATATATATATATATATATAGTTTTGAAATATTATTGATTATACCGATAATACCTGAGAAGTGTGAGATCTAAACATGAATCATAAACAGATTTGCAAGACCATGTATGCAAAGATCTAAAAGCAGCGACTCCAACTAAAATGATAGGAATCTTATCAATGCATAAAACACCCAAAAAGTAATCTTCTAATACCAATCTAAAACCGTTAAGATCAAAATAGGAGATAAAACTCTCTAAACCTAATTCTACTCTCAATTTTTACATTTAATTTCCTCCAATATTTTTTTCGTATATTTCGAGAAAAAAATGAATTAAAATAATAACAGTACAATTCTCCCTTTCAAGTAATAATAATAATTTTTTTAGTTAAAGAAAATATTATTAAGAATATAGAAGAGTACAAGAGGTTGATAAAAGTTATATAAAACGAAAATTAAGAATACCCCAAGAATTTGGAAGAAGTTTTTGAAATGAATGGGGAGGTGAATTTCACCAAGGAAAATAATGATAACAACAATAATAAGTAAGACAATGATTGTTAATATAAATCTTTATCAAAGTTTTAAACAAGACATTTACATAAAAATACAAACTTCACACGAAATTCGTGTTTTCTTTCCCATCTAATTTATAATATTTGTTTGTCATAAGTTAACAACTTCAATATTTATTTGGAAGCCTATGCACGATATCTTTCTAATGATTGAAGACACTCTAGCTTTACCATAAATTCATACAGAAAAAGTACCCTCAGCAATTTTTGATGTATTCAAAACTGAGGAATTTATACCATTTTTGAAGAACTGCCGCAAAATCAAATGAATGCTATTTCTAACACTTTTAGAAACTAAGCTAAACTTACATTAAAATAGTTGTAGCATTAAACAATGGTTATTTTTATTGAATTATGCTCATTTTCATCTATTCCCATGGTACCGTTTTTTAGAGGCTTTAAAACTTTTTGAGGCTGGTTTCCAATGCCTTTTACTCATCAGTCATCTTTCTTTGCTAAGATATATCATACATGTTATTAATTTAAACTATTGAAATTGCAAATTCAAAGGGGTGGAGTTTTTATTTGGCTAGCTAGAAAGTGATTCAACCAATCATTCAGCTTGTCTTATGAATTAGTCCAGGTTTCGAGCTTCTTAGTGCTTGCCAATTTAGTGGTCGAATTGTTAGAATATAATATGTTGTATCCAATTTCAATGCTCCCATATCTGTCGATAGGTGCTAGCCAAATTGGGACTTTCTTTTTCAGATTTCTCCTATGAAAGGGTTTACTTTAATTGATTTGTTACTCTTCGTTTCTCTTCTCCCTTTTTCTTTTAATAAAAGTTCATAAAAATAAAATAACATAAAGAGTTCTATCAAAATTCGAGTTTTTAATTTTTAATGGCACCCTCAATTGTGTTAAAAAGTAAAATCAAGATAGTGATTTATTTATTTAAATTTTCTTTTCAAAATCAACGCCTTCGGCTCAATGCAAGATCCCTTACACTTGTAATTATCAAAGTAAAAATTTGTGTCTTTGGCCCAGTGAAAGAACCCTTGCACTTACAATGGTGAAAGCAAGAGTTCAAACACCTATAAAAGCATTATAGAATTAGTTTCAATCCTTACTCAATTATCAAATAATTGAGTGGAGATCGTTTCTTCTTCACGAAATATGAGTGAAATAAACATCCCTCAAATATTAGAGCGGGTTTAAAAAATCTGGACATTGCTTCAAAAATTCAATGTATACGGCATGAGGAAGTCGTGGGCATTCTTCGAATATTAGAAAAGATTTAAAATATTTAAGTCGTGCTTCAAAAAATCAATGTATCCACCATGAAAAGGCTGTGGACAACCATCGAATATTAGAATTAAAGGGTTTAAAGAATTTAAACAGTGATTCAAAAAATCAATGTACACGCTGTGAAAAGGCTCTAGGTCAAAAAAAAAAAAAAAAACAATGATGTACCTACAGTTGATAAAACGCCAAATCTTAAGTGAAAACTAATTGATTCTACCACACAAAAAAGTTAGCTCATTTCATGGATCTCCTGATGATGGCGTTCGATCTAAAATAGTATTTAAGTTTCTTAAATCAAGTTCTTAGTTACTAATATCTAAATTAATTCCACTTGATAGGAAGCAATACAGATATTATATATCCCACATTTCAAGAGACAATAAAATTTCTATAATTTTTTTTTCAAAAAATAAAAAAATATAATCAATGAATGTGAGAGGCATATACTCCTAAACGTCCCTAGATAGCTCTGTCTATTAACATTCCCATGTAATGAAAGTATGACGGCCGCCCTCTTTCATGGACAATTCAGTTTAGCATATTCATAAACCAATTTTCTCCATAAAGCCCCGAGCTTTTTTTTAATCGTATTTTCAAAAAGATAAGGAAAAAAGGATTTAGCGATGAAGATTACAAGCTGCACAATTGTACGTGAACCAATTCCCATACCCAAATTGCAGACTTGCACAGGCAAGATTTAATGTTCTACTTCAACCACGCATGAGGACCCTGAAAAGAGAGATCTATCAGCATTACAATACCAATTTTTTTTTTTTTTGTTTAAATCTTCCTTTCACATAAACAAGAATGTGTATGATCCTGCAGATCAATTGAGCCATTCAAGCATCAAAACTCAATGGATTTCACGTTAACGCAAGTGCTTTGTTCAAACATAATCATTTATTGATAATGGCTATCACGATTAGATGACTTACCTAATGAGATAGTAGAGAACGAAGAAGGAAACCACAAAAGATCCCACTAGAGTACATATTCTCCGGTTAGATTTCTTCTCGAACACCTATACGGGAAACAATTTTCAGTAATCAGCCAATTCCCAACAGCTTCAGAAATAAATGGAGACAAGCATACATGAAAATTAGAATAGCAGATGTAGTTGGGATACCATCTTAAAGCGATCCATGGTTCCTGACATGATACCCCTTGATGCATCCATACTGTTGCCCTATTTCACAACAGAGTCCACTCAAAACTACAAAAATCTCAACTTAAATAAATGTGAAGGTTGAACAGCTGCAACATACCATTCGATCAAGCAAACGATTATGACTTTCTACCTCCTCGTGTATGTCGCCTGTTAACTGATAACAAGTGAAATACATATTAAGAATCTTTAAAAAGAAAATGCAAATTTTCTTATAAATTTAAGGTTATGCCCTTCTTTTCTGTTCTTCCATAAGGAAGATACCCATTATTGACCAATTTATGCCCCAAAGCCAAGGGATAGCTGTGGCATCCCATATGAGAGTGCACGCACATTTATATATATTTATATATACACCAAAGACAACTTTGATGAACCTGATCACTGATCAGTTTGGCTTATGTGTGTGGCTGGTGCCTGTGACAAAGTGCTTAGGGTATGAATAAGGTTGACATGCAAACAGCGTGCAGATGCTTAGTGTTATTACTTATTAAGGAACACAAAACATGTGTTTTAAGGCCACCTTTTACAACAAGTTGGGAACTTCCAAGATCCTTTGTTAAATCCTCACTCAGTAATTCATACATCACCGTGATAGTTCCAGAAATTTTCAAGCTTGAGTGTTACTGAACCAGAAAACAAGCTGTGTGCGACTATAAATCATTCTAACAAAGATGACAGAAGCTCCATGACCCTGATACACTTCAAACCTTGGAAAGCGAGCTGCCAAAAGACGTTCTGCCATGACACAATAAATGACCTCAAATATGGCCAGTGACTTTGTCAAGGATAGGCCATGCTACTTATGATGCATAATGCTATGGGATTTCCAAAATATTGTGAACTGCCATCACCAATTAGAAATTGCTGTAATTACATTTTATTGAAATTTTACTTATTTGAGTCTTAAAAGCTCACAACATCATGGTTCAAACATTATTAACATTGTCTAGATTTCCAATATATTGATTAGATTTGCCTGTATGATACCACTACAGAACAACTTAAGTGCTTATAAAGGCTGTTTCAATAGATATTTTATAGGTAAATCACATCTCTGTAATTCAATGGTAAAGCAAAGTACCAAGGGTGAAACTTACTCTCTTCAGAAAAACTGCTCTTTCTTTCAGACCGTCGATTGCTTTATCATTGTCATGCTCATCGATTCCACTGGAATATGAGGATGAGGCCTTAAGACCACCTTCCTCAAGGCCGTCATACTCATCAAAGAGAGCCCCTTTAGAAGCACGGTGCTCCCTGCTTAAAAATGATCATGACACAATTGAAAATCTGATAAAACTACTCGTGTTAACGCAAGACTACAGAAGTTAAGAAAGATTCTGGAAAATAAGAGGAAAAGAAGGCTGAGGAAACATGGTTATTTTGATTTGATAGACTTTGAGCCTTAGACCTGCCTCAAGCTCATCCCACCCCTAAACCACTTCTGCTAATGCCTTAGAGAAACAGTTCGAGGCCAGCACTTAGACCAGCAACATCAGCTTTACATGGTCACAAGGGGAAGTATAAAACTTCTTTTAAACACCAAACACATTAATATTTTTACTTCCGATTAGAAAATTACCAGAAGCAAATAGTATATCAATCATCATTTTTATCGCTAACTGAAAAGGAAACAAGAGACACACGGGGGGGCTAATATCAGCTTCACTGATCTCCATGGTGAGAATGAAGCGAAGACCAGTCATGCATATATTTAGGACAGTCTTATTTATAAGTCTATTGGTCGATTTTACACAATCCGTGTTTAGCCACCTCCAACAACCAATATATCTCAAAATACAAGTTATCGCCTACTAAAGTTTAAAAACTATCATTAGATGCTTTTGCACTATATTAAGCATATGCATAGTTTAACAGCCTGCTTGACCAAGGCCAAGAGATCTCATGTCATAATTCTGAAACTATTCCATCCTATCTATCAATTAAATCATAACACAAAGCAAACTGCTCAAGCTTCGAATTGAATCAACATGTGAATTCGCGCATGCTTGGTTCTATGCGACAAATTAGCTAATTTAAACTAGAGTTCAAATACAATTGTTGAATCTGTTTGAGCAAACACAGAGCATTAACATTCCAGGAGCATCACAGCAAAAATAACTGGCATTAACATTCAACTAAGCAACCATACAGAAACTCTAACTAATTAATCGATAAACGCTTGTTTGAACTCAAAACCCTAGAAACCAATACAAAAAGGACTTCATAATGAATGAACCACGAGATGTTAAATGTGGTAATGAATCAGCGAGATACAGATAAGAATATTTAAAAGATCAGATTAAATAAAATGAAAAATTGAAATTATAAAATGAAAGTCGACTGCTGTTAATGAACCTTCTGTAACTCATGATTTACGATAACCGGCAGCTCCTGCGCGCGTTCGTCTCTGTTTCTACGATCACGCAAGTTGATGATCCATCAGTGATCAATCAGTTGTTTGGATGCTGAGAAAATGCAGTGGAGTGGAAGGAGAAATTTTTAGAACGAATAAAAAGAAAGTTGCTTGTTTAAAATATTCGGATTATTTAAAAATGTTTTTGTTTTCGCTACGAAAATTTGAAAGAACAAAATTGTTATTAGAGAGAGCTACAGTTATCAGTAACAGTAACAGCTGGTGATTGGATTGAATCCAAAGGTGTATGTGTCGGTGGCCTATTGGGCCAAAATCACAGCCCATTGTTTTTTAGACCTTAACAGACAAATTATTATTATTATTTTCTACTTTTTGATACTGATATTACCACCGTACTATTATTACTGTGATTAATTTATATTTAATTTTATAAGCATAATTTAAAATTTTACATTCACTAATATTTATAAATTAAATTATTATTAATACTAATTTACATGAAATTTATTAAATTTTATGAAACATTATCTAGATATTTAATATTTTTCAATTAGACTACTACTGAGACTATATTTTGTAAAGAAAAAACTACATTCACTCGGTTATCTCCTATAGTATTTGAATTCAGGTGACAGCCCTGAGCCACTACCACTAAGCCCCTGAGTCATCTGAAGTTTACTGTTTTCTTTTTCAATAACCCAACTTAATCAATTATTAAGGCCAAGTCTAGCAATAAGAAGGCTTTCTAAATTTTAGGTTTTACGTTAATTTATTTTTACATTTAGAAGTAGATCTCGCATAGGGTTAAGGTAGGAATCTAATAATTTTTTTTTAATTGTAAATATTAATGAATTTGTTAATGTAATATCAGGCTCTAATTTTCCATCTCTAGCAATCTACAAACAAGGAGGAGATAAAAGCTACCCAAATGAAAGTTTTTTGTCAATTTACCGAAAAGAGATCCCTAATTAAAGCATAAAATTGGTAGATTTGATTCATTGTGTGTAAAGTAAAAGACTGGACCTGGAAGACATATGATTATTAATTATGAACACATGCTTCATGAGGACCAGTTGACCTACCCCTAATAAATAGCAATACTGATACACTCAATGCTCTCTACTCTTCACCACATTATGGCACCTGCTTGTGTAGTTGGATTTTGCTGTTGCCCTTCATTTTTATAATTTTTATTGTTCCAGGGAAGACTTGAATCTTCAACCTTTTGATGGACAAACTTAACTTTTGTTTCTGGCTTTTTCAAAGACCAAAATCATTGTTAAGATAGTGCTAGTACAACTTTATTTGCACCTCGAGCCACAAACCAAAATGCATAATTTAGGATCTTGAATAGCAATTGATTATGCAAACATTCATCACGTACATGTTCTCAAATGTAAATGGCTAAAGTGGCATCCGAATGAAACCCGAAATTTGATCAGATACAGAACTCAGCCTCTGACTAAACAAGATAGAGGGATGTTCACTCAATACCGATGCTTCATGTGGACTTATATGATTAAATAGAACTCTCTCGTGATGGCATTTGTTTGCAAATCCGTTAACACAAACGCCAATGATTTTGTTGGGACGAGAACATTTTAGAGGAATACACAATAACCTTCACAAACTATACCAAATAAGATAAGCAATGCTGAGTTCATGAATTCTGATATACTTTCCAATTCATTCTTCCAAACACATACCCAGAGCCAGAATGAAATACTGCAGCCAAAAGAACTCGAGAATCTAGAAATATATGAATGGGAAACAAGATGCTTCATAAAGGGCATCATATTTTCAGTTCAAACAAGAAGGTAGAAATATACAAATGGG